>NC_045543.1:67141608-67474108 GCF_009769535.1 Thamnophis elegans | reverse complement strand
TATCAAACTTGGGGTGTTTGGCAACCGGAATGTATTTACGACGGTTGCAATATCCCAGGATCCTGGAATTGTCACTCGCAACATTTTTATAGAGCTTCTGACAAGCAAAGTCAATGAAGGGAAGCCAGATTCATTTAACAACTGCCTGATTCGCTTAACAACATCAGTGGCTTGCTTAACAGCAAAAGGTCATAAAACGGGGTACAGTTCACTTGACAACTGTCTTGCTCAACAATTTTAGGCTCAATTTGATTGTAAGTTGAGGTAACTGTATTCATGTTTTTCATTTTAGAAAATGAGGGCCTGGTTTTTTTTAAAATACACACTGAAGTAAATGATATGGATCACCTCAGCAAGACTCCAGAAAAAACCCTTCACTTATTTCTCCAGTTCTAATGTCAGGTTTGTAAACACTGGCTTTAATTCTAGTTCAAGCCTTGCAAAGCTTTTCCTTCCCAGCAACCACCAAGTTCTCTCAAGTGTTGAAGGCAAGGGATGGGCAGAGTCCAGTACGCAATTAAACATGTATTCTAAATAATTCCTCACTAGGAGAAATTTTATGAAGGGAGAACAGAAACATCGACTCTCAGCTTTAGCTCTGCCTCCCTGGGATGTGACATATCTATCTATCTATCTATCTATCTATCTATCTATCTATCTATCTATCTATCTATCTATCTATCTATCTATCTATCATCTATAATATATTATACACTCTTGGTCACAGTATGGTTAAACCTAGCATGACATACAATCTAGACCATAAGGTTATAATAGTTTAAAAAAAATAAATTGTATTAATTTTCTATTTCTTGGTGCTTAATAAATATCATGTTGTCTAGGTATTTAATTTGCTTAACAATACAGATTCCATTCTTATTTTACCACCTCTTTTTCCAACCACTGGTAAAATAAGCTCCATGTTTGATAATATTCGGTGTCTTCTTTCTGCTTGATTTTCAGTGTAAGTCTATCCATTTCGGCACAGTCTAGTATCTTAATTATCTCTTCATCTTGTGGTGTTTCTTCATCTTTCCAATATTGTGTGAAAATAATCCTCACCGCTATTAACTAAGTACATACTTTTCTTATCAATTTTTCTGATATCATCCCTAATAAAAAGAGTTCAGGTTTAACATCTATATGTTTCCCTATTATCTTTTCTAGCTATCTATGTATTTTTGCCCAAATTTATTATGTTTTAGCACAAGTCCACTTCATATGATAAAATGTGCCCATCTTTTGATTACATTTCCAACATTTACTAGACATATTTCTAAACATTGTTTTAGCTAACCTAGCAGGTGGTAAATTCCATCTATAAAAATATAGTTTATAATAGATTATAATAGTTAAGGGGTGCCTTAATATCACTTTGTACCCATGGTCTGGCCTTCTGGGTAGTTCTCATTTAGCAATTGCCTCATTTAGTGACCATTTGCAGTTATGATGGTGATGAAAAATTAATTGTATGACTATTCCTTGTATTTACAACCTTCCCAGGTCTGTAAAGAAAAAAAAACAAAGTAAGATCATAAGCAGGTTCACTTAGTGACCACTTTGTTTAATGACCAAGTTGCTGGTCCCAAATGCTCTTGCTAAAGAAGGACTGAGAGGCTCTTGGTGCTCTCTGAGTTGGCTTGTTTTCTTGCAGACATTTCATTACCTTAACTGACTAACTGACAAACTGCAACATTTTTCCGCTCTTATCGCACCCGCAGATAACTGCCCAGCTGCCCTGTTTAGGGTGACCTGCTCTTTACTTAACCAAGGAGCTGGGAAAGACCCCTTGCGGGGTAGGGCTGAAGAATTTGTTCAGTATCTGCAGGATAAAATCGCTCAGATCCAGACAGGCTTGGACTCTGACTGGGTAGATTCGGGCGAGTCGACGGGGATGAATCTTGTGGAGACCATCTGGGATGAGTTTGACTCTGTGACCCCCAAGGACATAGACAGGATTATGGGGAGACTCAGGGCTGCCACTTGTGTGCTGGACCCATGTCCCTCTTGGTTAGTCTCAGCTTCCCGGGAGGTGACACGAGGCTGGCTCCAGGCGATTACCAACGCTTCGTTGAGAGAGGGGTTCTTTCCCATGCTTTGAAGGAGGCAGTGGTGAGGCCCCTCCTTAACAAGCCTTCCCTGGACCCAGCTTCTTTAGCTAACTATCGTCGTTTTGTAGTGAAGGTGTTGAGAGTGTGGTAGCATATCAGCTTCCCCAGTACCTGGATGAAGCTGTCTATCTGGATCCGTTTCAGTCGGGTTTCAGACCTGGATACAGCATGGAGATGGCATTGGTCGTGTTGGTCAATGATCTCTGGCGGGCCTGGGACAGGGGCTGCTCCTCTGTCCTGGTCCTATTAGACCTCTCAGCGGCTTTCGATACCATCGACCATGGTATCCTACTACGATGACTCGGGGGGTTGGGAGTGAGGGGCACCGTTTAACAGTGGTTCTCCTCCTACCTGTCAGATCAGTCGCAGTTTGTGTTGACTGGAGGGCAGGGATCGACCCCGAGATGCGTCACTTGTGGGGTGCCCTAGGGGTCGGTTCTCTCACCCCTTCTGTTCAACATATATATGAAACTACTGGGTGAGATCATCCGTGGTTTTGGGGTACGGTATCATCAATATGCTGATGATACCCAACTTTTCATCTCTACCCCAAACCACCCAAACGATGCCCTCGACGTGATGTCCCGATGCCTGGAGGCTGTGCGATTCTGGATGGGGAGGAACAGGCTCAAGCTGAATCCCTCCAAGACTGGATGTGGTTTCCATCATCCCGATTTGTGCATCTTGTTCCATCTTTGATGACAGGGGGAGAAATTTTAGCCCCCTCAGAAGGGGCCCACAATCTGGGTGTCCTCCTGGATACGCAGCTTAGTTTAGAAGAACACCTGACGGCCGTGACCAGGGGGGCCTTTTACCAGGTTCACCTGGTACGTCAGTTGCGCCACTTCCTGGATCGGGATGCTCTGTGCACAGTCACTCATGCCCTCGTTCTTTCTCGCCTGGACTACTGTAACACTCTCTACATGGGGCTGCCCTTGAAGAGCACCCGGATGCTTCAACTGGTCCAGAATGCGGCTGCGTGGGTTATCATGGGGGCACCTAGGTGCTCCCATGTTACACCCCTTTTAGGCGGCCTGCATTGGTTGCTAGTTGTTTTCCGGGTGCGATTCAAGGTACTAATTATGACCTTTAAAGCGCTCCATGGCTTAGGCCTGGGATACCTGCGAGACCACCTACTGCCACCGGTAGCCTCCCACCGTCCAGTGCAAACCCACGGAGGGGAGAGCCTTCTCTGTGGGAGTGCCTTCCCTCTGGAATGAGCTGCTCCCAGAGCTTCATATAATCCCCAATCTCCGGTCCTTCTGACGCGCCCTAAAAAGTTGGCTTTTCCAGCAAGCCAGCCTGGCCTGAACAAAACAAAATAAATTATTGATTATTGTTAATTTTAATTGATTTTTTTTTTAAAAATGTTATTGTTAATCTTAATTGGGTTTGTTTTGGATATTCTATTTAATTGTTTTAAAAACTTTTGTAATATGTGTTTTTTTTAATGTTGTACGCTGCCCTGAGTCCTTGGGAGAAGGGCGGCATATAAATCCAATAAACCAAAACCTAAACCTAACTAACTAATTAACTGAGAAAGCACCAAGGACCCCCCTCATTTCACCATGAACTACCAATATTATCTTTTAAAGAAGGACTACCTGTTCTTATTTTAATAGCGCTACATATCCTTTTTAATAGCGCTGTATATTATTTGAATATTAACTAGGATTATCTTAATATTAACTTCCCTTATGGCAGGGCTGTCAAACTCGTGGCCTGTGGGCCGGATGTATCACATGTGGCCATGCCTACTCCCGCTTTAGCGAAGGGGGGGAAAGTTCCAATATGTCATGTGACGCTGCCGTGATGAGTTTGACACCCCTGCCTTATGGACTTTGAATCGAAAGAAACAGGGAAAAAGCAGATAGGTAGTAAATGAAGGAAGTCCAAAAACCTTGACTGATTGTGGCTAATGTTATTTGGGATGACAGGAAATACTTCTTGTCCTGGGACATCTCCATATCTGAAACACAGATGTATCATTTCAGATTGCAAATATGTTTCTGTAACTTTTTAATAAGATCTGAGCTGCAAGTGTTTTGTAATATGAATCCCACTAACAGTCTTTTCATTTTACAAGCCATTTATGTCCTAGATCTTTTATGACTGTTTTGATTTCAGAACAATTGTCTGTATAAGAAACAGGCAAAATTTCAAGTTGGTTATTCTTTTACGATGGAAAGACTGTGTCATCCTGTATTTACTGTCTTGGGCGGAAGATATGTGCTCTCTTTCTGCTTATATAATTTGGCTCTGTGTCGGTGTAATGGAAAGAGTGACCAGCTTCATTCTGCGTGGCCATTGATTGCTGTATTTAAAGTGTAGCTAATGTTTCTTATTTGTGTTTCTTATTAATATGTTTCTTATTAATGTTTCTTATTTATATGAGGGATGTAGTGGCTCAGTGGTTAAGACGCTGAACTTGTTGATCAGAAATGTTGCAGTTCAGCAGTTTGAATTCCTAGCGTCTTGTAACAGAGTGAGCTCCCGTTACTTGTCCCAGCTTCTGCCAACCTAGCAGTTCGAAAGCATGTAAAAAATGCAATAGGGACCACCTTTGGTGAGAAGGTAATAGCGCTCCATGCACCCTTGGCATTTAGTCATGCTGGCCACATGACTACGGAGATGTCTTTGGACAGCGCAGGCTCTTCGGCTTTGAAACAGAGATGAGCACCGCCCCCTAGAGTTGGGAACAACTAGCACATATGTGCAAGGGGAACCTTTGCCTAAATGTTTTTTCTTATTTAAGAAACAGTTATATGGGGTTTTTTGTATTAATTTTTCTTTGTCTTCCTTGCTCTTATTTTTTTTTCTATATGTGAAATGTTGAAATCCATCTGAATTAAATAAAAACTACTTCTAAATATTTATTTCACTGTTACATATTTTTTTTAAAATGTCTCTTTTTTGTTTTAGCTTTTTTTGGGGGGGGCTCTCATTATTATTTATTCTTTTTAATGTGCCCCTTTCCTCTGTAGGTGATTTCTTATTATGTCTTTTATTAATTTTTACTAGGCACAATTAGCATGACATAGGATAATGGCATTGGTTCACATTCTAAACAAGCTATTGTCATTTTATTCTTTAGTTCATTGAGGTAAGAATGGGCAGAAGTTTTAATTAACAGCTTTGTTTCCTATCTTATTTGTCAAGATGTATAAATGAATCTTCATAGTAAGAGGAAGCATGTAGTTCCTGAAAAACATCATATATCAACTGCTCCCTCCCAGAACTGTGAGGTAGATTCCATCTTACAATTAACTAGATTCTATTGGTTATAAAGTCTGTTTCCTTTTACAGTGTGTGTATTAAAGCAGTCTCAACAAATCTAAATAAACACTGCTAAACAAATTCTAAGATGGAAAGTCAAATTACCTTACTCAACCCATGGGAATGTAGTGCTTTTTTTGGCATTTAAGAACTTTAAGAAATTCACAGGTGTAGTTTCATTCTGGATGTTTCCATGAGCACACCCTGACTACTTGACCCAAGCAAATCACAAGGAAAGTGCAGCTTTCTCACAGATTCAACAAACTTCACTTATCACACTTCTACCCCCTTAACACACTGAAAACCTTGACATTAAATATTTACACAGAACTAACGCCTGTGTTTATCTGTTTCTACTCCATCGAGCTTTTACAATCTTGCAGTGCTATCTAAGAACAGGATTCCCTGTTTAGTCTAAGGGCCTTTCAGCATGAATGGGGTTTTTCTCCCCCACTCCCAAAACAGTAAATGAGCATTCATTTATTTCACACAGATGCTGCACACCGGGGTTTGCCAGAAGTCTGTGTTTCTATTTTGAGGTTATGTCAGGATCAGAAAAGGAAGATCAGTTGGAATCTTTTGAGACCTCTGACAAAAATCCACTGTTTTCTTGTTGGACTCATTAATTCTTGAGTCCAACTATAGGTAGTCTTTGACTTACAACAGTTCATTTAGTGACTGTTTGAAGTTACAGCAGTACTGAAAAGAGGGGCTTATGACTGTTTTACACTAGCTACTGCTGCGGCATCCCCCTGATCACATGATCAAAATGCAGATGCTTAGTAATTGGTTCATATTTATGACGGTTGCAGTGTCCTGGAGTCATGTGATTCCCTTTTGAAGGGAAAGGGAAAGGGAAAGACAAAGTCAATGGGGAAGCCAGATTCACATGACAACTGTGTTACTGACTTAACAACTACAGTGATTCACGTAACATGCATGGCAAGAAAAGTCGTAAAACGGAGCTAAATTCATTAACGTCTCACTTAACAACAGAAATTTTGAGCACAATTGTAGCCATAAGTCAGGGACTATCTGTATTCAGTTCAGTACACTTCTTTGCTTAATTCCTGTCTACTAAGAGCCACAGTGGCACAATGGTTAGAGTGCAGTACTGCAGGCTACAATCCGCCTACAATTTGGCAGATCAAATCTCACCAGGCTCAAGGTTGACTCAGCTTTCTATCCTTCCAAGTTCAGTAAAATGAGGACCCAGTGTTGGAGACAATATGCTGACTCTCTAAACTGCTTAGAGAGGGCTGTAAAGCACTGTGAAGCGGTATATAAGTCTATTATATACTGTGTATACTATATTATACTACTACTCCAATCCTCCTCCCGCCGATTCTGATGCCAACTTGTTAACCAACTTTCGATGTTTATTTTGTCATCTGATCGTTATAGTTCTGCTTTTTAAGAAAAGATTTCATAACATGGCTGATGGGCTAGTAACACCATCCAGTTTGGGTGGCTTTGGTCATATTGAGGTCATCTCTAAGATATCCTCTGTGACAAGGATCTTAATTTCCTCTTTTCTTTATTAATGCCATTGGACTTTGAGAAATTTGCAATTGTTTCTTCACTTGATATACAACATTGACAAAGAAGAAAATAGTTACATCACCTAAAAAAAACAAAAACCAAGAAGCTGTCCCAGCCCTTGGCCTGCCAATATTCAAATCGATAAACTTTCTGAAACTAAAAAACAGTGCTTCGATGAGACATTGGGAACTACACATATACTGGTTTGAATCTTCTAATGGAGGAAAGGTGGGAAAGTCATACAGGTAATCCTTGATGCATGACCACAATTGAGCCCAAAATTTCTTTTCCTAAGTGAGACATTTGTTAAGTGAGTTTTGTCCTATTTTACAAACCTTTCTTGTTAAGTGAATCACTGCAGTTGTTAGGTTACCAACACAAATGCAAATATTTCCATTAATGCAAATATTTCCATTAATCTCTCCCTCCCTCCCCCTGCCCGCTCATACACATAAGAAGTTCCATATTATTTCTATCATCCCCTTCTAGTTTCCCTGGCCACTATACAAGAAATCTTATGTTATTGCTTACAATTATTGGTAGGCTGAGAAGGAAGAAGAGAAAGAGAAAAAAAGTTAAATCTCTTCATGAAATTCGTGCTCTCATACTAGGGACAGATTTGAACTTCCAGCTTCTGCAGATGCCTCCTGGGTAGGATTTACCCAGCTCTATGCACCTTTTAATAGGCTTCTTTTCAAACAGAGCTTTTGATAATGATGCTAATGAAGAATTAATGTATAACAGGGAGATTTCCCTCCCTCCCTCTCCATACAAACGAGTTGAAACCAAAGCTTTGAGGGGAGATTACTTGCCTCCCAGACAGGGAAAAATAATTGGTCACCTTGGTTAAGACAATTGCTTTTCTTCTCATGCCTCAAATCTGCCATTTCCTAGTCTCCAGCATTTTTTTTTAATATAGACCCCCAAACATTTAGCCATGCATACACGATTCCTACCACAAAGTTTAATATGGTGTAAAATAGTATTGCAATGAATTTAATCAACGCTCATTCCCTCACATTGCAAAGAGGGAGGGGTACTTTGTTTTTTCTGAAGGATGGCTGGATGATGCTAGCCAAGTCTCATAGTTTCCCTCTACTGCTCAGAAACTAAGCCATCTTGCCACCCCTCCCTCTCCATTCAGAGAAGACCACCCACCCAGATAGGAATACACAAACCACATGGGTTAGGAATGTCTGCTCAGCGCCCAAATCAATATCTGCATCACAAACTTATTACTTGAAGAGCCTGGCTTTTAGCACAACTCACTTCTTTCCTCTTTTTTTATATTTTAATTTTCCCCCACTTCCCCCACACACATAGTGCATATGATTCCCCCTCCAAAAGAGGGGAGGAGGGAAGAGAGAAAATGTCCAGTGAGAAATCCTTTTTAAAAGAAATAATGTCAAAGGAAATATACCCATCCTTTCTTCTTGTTAGGAGAGGCATCTTGCTTTCTCACATCTGGATGGGAACCTGCAGTTAGTTGACATCTTAACCATGCAGATCCGGATCCCATTCTATAATAGAAAATTGTCATTTGGACCACAGAAAGGGAAAGTGTGGTATATTAAAGAGCCACACTATTGTTGCCAAATTAAAAACAAAGACGGAAGCCCAATCAGAATTGTTCCATTCTTACAATTATTTGAGAAACGAATGCAATACCTTTCTAGTTTGTAAACATACTGTTGCTTGTGTCTTATAACATGCACATTCAATCCTATACATCTCTATTCTGTACTAAACTTAACAGGGTTCCTATCACAAGATGCTCTCAAATATCACTCCCATTTTCCCATTCCATTCAAATCCCTATCATTCTTCACCACTGGGCATCTCAGCTAGGCTCCTGAGAATTGGCTTACAATCTGGAAGGCACATTTTGTCTTTATTATTCCTTGATGTCTCCTTGATTTGTCAATCAATGTGCTACAGGTAACACATTACAGGTAGTCCTTGGCTTACAACAGTTCATTTAGTGACCGCTCCAAGTTACAATGACACTGAAAAAAAGTGACACAATTGTTTTTCACATTTTTGAGCATTGCAGCATCTCTTATGATCCTGAGATCAAAATTCAGGCACTTGGCAACTGGCATGTATTCATATGGTGTCCTATGGTCATGTGAACACCTTACACAACCTTCTGACAAGCAAAGTTAATGAGGAAACCAGATTCAGTTAACAACGTTATTAACAATTAGCAGTGATTCACTTAACAATTGAACAAGACTAGTGATAAATTAGAGAATGTTCCTTAGAAGAACTTGAGGCTGATGGAGCTGGAATGAAGGAAACAACATGGCAATTTTATTTTATTCTGGCTGGAATCCAAGTATGTTTTTCTCCATCCAGACGCCATCCTGCCATCAGATCATGTCTTCCACTACATCTCTGATCAAGTCCAGGATGAAGATATATAACTGAAACGTCCCTCCTGATCTGTTGCTCTTTTAATGGTATCTTGCGGACATTGAACAGGGCAGGGGAAAAATTGAACTGGCTGAGCAAGAAAAATTATTTCGGCTTTTGGCCAGTTTAACAAGGAGTGAACTGAAATGGCTAAACAGAATTCTTGAAGAACAAGAAAAAGCACTACATAATCAACTTCAGTGTGAAATTTCAGGCAAAGGATGTTCAAATATGACATTTCTCTATTCTCGCATTCATTTTCTTACCATGTTGTTAAATCATTTGAATTATCTACTTCAGACTAATGCTGAAAGAGGCATTCCTTAAAACACTTGCCAAAGGACAAGTTAGGGTTTGGATTTACAATGTATGAATTGTACTTCTGAAGGATGTTTTCAAAGGGCTGTAATGTATACTATGTAAATAAGCAGTAATTGCACCTCAAAGGACTCACCCCTTTATGACTTCTATATACAATCCTTATGTCTTGATCCTTACCAAAGTTCTGCGCTACTGCAATTCCACTCCCAATAACTAATTATTATTGTAATAATGTGGTGGTAATATAGGTAGTTTTGATACGACATAGATGAATATTACATTTTGCCTTGTGTGTGTCCAGACTGGTGTTTTTCAGATGTACAATTTTGGGAATTTCCATTCCAATTCATGTGAAGAGTACTAAATTGGCCATTTAAATTTAAGGCTCTAAGCAATGAACACAATATCCATCCCTACTCTATCAACTCTGGTTCCACACCTTGACAATAAAGATTGCATAATCATAAACTTGTGAAAAAAATATATTATTTTAGAAAAGGTCAAAAAGGACAAGGGATAAATAATGGTTTTTAATGCAGATTCTGAATTCTGGTTCAGATGAAACACTCCAAGAATATAATGTAGTGATATAAAGTTAGACCTTGTGCTACTGTGTATCATTTTACCAATCCTAAATGATCAATCTTCCATGCAGCTGAGACTGAATTCTGTGCCAGAAAATAGGACTATTTGAAATTAATTGAAAAAGAATTTATTTTGTTTCAGCATACAAAATAACTAAAGTATTTTTTTAAAAAAGGACACCACTTACCAGCTCTTATTCTACCAGAATTTTGTGGAAAACACTCTTCACTTTCAATACACAAATGCAGCTGAAATGTGTTTATTCCATCCTCATTCTCATCAAACTAGAGAACTAACATTTTATAAGGATGACTGATGAGCTACATGCAAGTCAGAGTTAAGAGTCTACTGTAATTTCAGTAATATTCCCTTTACATAGTTAACCCCTCCACCCCCACAAATTCTGTACACCAGTTACTTTTTTTTGTGGCTCAAAGGACTTATTTTGTCTTTTTAAAAACAAAGAAAAAACTCATGTCCAGTATATAGTCAGTTATGTTGGCCTGTGCTCCAACAATCTCTCAAGAGGTTTTGCCACAAAATTTAGTTAGAAAAGTCAACATTGACCCCTCCCCCAAAGCACACATTTTGTGCTCAATTGAAATGAATTGTGTTGAATGTGCACTGTTAAAAAAAGTTGAAAGACAGCCTTTAGATTTTCAAACATTTCATATAAAAATGCTAACAAAAATGTAAAAAAACCCACTCAAACATCTCCCGCCAAACTCCAAGATCACATCATATGCCTGATGTCAAAAGATTTCAAAAACCTCCCATCCCAACAATTGCACATTTAACAGTTGGACTTAAAAAAGAACATAACACTTCAAGTATGTTTCATGCCAATCATCAATAAGAGTCATAACATTACTGAAGAAAAGTACACTTGTTCTTTTGAAAGCCTAAGATAGACTTCCGTAGTTTAGGTCAAATATTTTAATTTAAAAATAAAATAAAAACCTCCCCATTCACACACACATACACACAAAAGGAAACAATTTCTTTGGACTTAAAGAAACAACGTTAAGAATTCCCATGATTAAAGAAATAACCTTACTACAAACTTAATTTTTCATACTGCAACATATTGTGCACATAGAACAAGGAAATCCATTAGATGTTTCTGCAGGATGATTCTGTAGCAACAGATGACAATCTGACCACTAAGCAGCAATTGGATATACAACAGCCTTTCAAGCACAGCTTATTTGAAAAGACTAACAAATCCTTCAGATCCAAAAGTAGTCCTTAAGCAACATCTTCTATCAGGATATCACTTGAAATCCCTACTTTAATGGCTTCAGTAAGAGAAGGCTTCTTTTCTGCCCCCTTTCTTTAAATGGAGTTTTACTTTGTTTTATGAAATCACTTTTGTTAAAGATTAAAAAATACTTCTGAAAATTAGGACAGCAACGTTTAGTAGATAATTTCATTAAGGAAAGATGTTTCTATTGGATGGCCATTTTTTTAATTGTAAAAAAACATCATTTTACCATTAAAAAGTTTGAAATGGTATGACAGATAACATTTTGGAAGAAGTCCAATCATCTCTGAAAAAAATGGAAGGAATACAAGTTCTCAGGTGGTCCCTATAGCAATACATACATGAATGTAGAAATTTGTTTTTAAAAAAGGATGGGGGTGGGGGAGTGGTTTAGAACTCATTTATTCACATCCAAACATAGAATGCATTAATTATGCAATTGAAATTCATCTGATTAACCAATTAATTCATTTAATTGAGTTAAGAGCCCTATTACAACTGAATGTGAAGTATGGAACAAGTAATGAAATTTAGAAATAATTTTCAGCGCATTGGCCATAAATAGTTCCAAATCAAGGACTTTCTATACTATGAAAATGGAACTAGTACTCCTCTTATGGCAAACATCTCCTTGTAATGTTATATTTGTTTCTAATATAACCTTAAAACAGGTGCAGAAATGTTGACAGAAAAGCAATTCTGAATTGGGATAGCATATTGGAATATTTGTTTTTTTCCCCTTTAATAAAAGTTATGTTAATTTACTGACTATATAGTCTAGGAAGTAGGTCAGAATCCTGTTTGGTTTTGTTACATATAGTCCAAAATAAACATGTTAATTATAACCTGGGTAATCCTGCTACAATAGACTAAGCATTTTTTTTTTAAAAAAAAGATGGATTTATTCTCGACTTTTCTGCCTTACCCCACAACCAGTATCTTATTTTGGGGAACCATAGAAATTGAAACCAAACAATGCAGGGTTTTTTCACACCGTACTAGCATAAGGTCAAGACAAAGTGGCATCAAAGCAAGAGTAAGGTCAGAAGGCCTGTGATGGTGGTGTGCTGGATCCAAGGAGCATCCGTGAGACACAGGACATTGTAGCGTCTGGTAGTGTCATTCCCTCAAGGACGTTAGAATATGCATATGCAGTAATAAATAGATCAGTTATGTAATAAGGCAGTGTGTTGAACATGCATTTATCTTGTGGCCTAGAGTACCACAGAGAGAGACACATGATACCATACACATTCATTAAATGTTTTTTTTTTCAAGGCTATCCAGGCTAACTCTTCCAGAGCATTTCCTTAGTGAGAAGAGCAATTCGCTGAGGCTTGTCATTTTTCTTCTCCTTTATCAAGAGATGATGAACTGGCTTTAACAAAAAAATAAAGCTGAAGAGAGCTGTTGGGGTTTTTGCACCATGGCTGCATCGTTCTGAGTGTTTTATTTTATTTTTTTCAGATAAAAAAAATTCAGCAGTTTTTAATGCAACCACAACTGAGGTCCTCAGGATGCTCCAGATGTTTCCAGGTAACTCTGTAATTTTCTAACTGTGGTTTTGTCCAGTGAGCAAAGGTCAAAGTCAAATGTAGTGTTTGTGATGTGAAAATGTCCCGTTTCTTCTATAAGATTTACAATCTGTCATTCAAAAACAAAAGAAAAGGTTAAATTTAAACACTTCTGATCATCTCGTCTGTAAGATTTTCAGATAAAATGTAGCAGTAACTTGTTTCTTTGTCCATGAGCCTGAGCATGATACATGAATGCCAACAATAGCCTCATATTTGTTATAACCTTTCTTAGTTTTTTTGTTTGTTCATCTCTCTTAAATCACGCAGAATGCTTTAAACATTTGTAGACTGCTACATTTCTTTCTAGGAAAGTATCCTACAAATTGGAGAAATGACATACCAAATTGAACAGCAACTTTTAATTGGCAATTCTCAGTTATGATTCGGCTTGATTCAGCAATTTGCTGGCATGAAAATGTCTCACACATAATGTAGTTTACTACAATCTACTAAACCTTTTTTCTGAACTAGTGCCCTTTAAATGTGTTGGAGATGACAAGTATAATAAAATCTATTGTATCAGGTGACTTTAGCATTCTTAAGTTTCATTTAGAGGCCCTTTCTCCCTTTTTAACTGAGATGAAACCAACCTAGATTTTTGCAATTTGCACATGTAAAGCACATGCTCTGCCTATGAATTACAACTATTCCCAATAATCTTATACAGCTTAATTTGCGATCACCATATCACAATGTATAAGGCAGTGTGAAACTATAGTATGAAATACACAAATATTTTCCTGATCATTATATCCAAGCAGACACCCATACTATAAATAAAATAAAAGTACAGGTACCTCTTGACTTACAACAGTTCATTTAGTGACAGTTTGAAATTACACTGAAAAAGTGATTTGTGATATATTTTTCACACAACTATTGCAGCATTCCCATGGTTGTAGGATCAAACTTCAGATGCTTGGCAACGGAGTCATATTTATGACGGTTGCAGTGTCCTGGGGTCATGTGGATCACATTGTGTGACTTTCTGACAAGTAAAATTAACAGGAAAGCCAGATTCACTTAACTGTGTTACTAACTTAACAACTGCAATGATTCACTTAACAACTGTGTCAAGAAAGGTTGTAGAATGGGGCAAAATTCACTTCACTGTCTCATTTAGCAACATAAAGTTTGTGTTGAATTGTGGTCATAAGTCAAAGACTATCTGTATATGCTTCTGATACTTAAGGAATAGCAAAACCTTAGGACATTTTGGACTGAAAGACATAGAAATATTAAGAGCTGTACTATTAAGTGAGCAGGAAGGCAGCAATTCTGGTGAGATAGCCCAAGTGAATAACTTGGAACTCTGTAGTATTAAGTCCATATATTTTCACCTATGTAGTTCCAGATCAGCAAGAGCTAATGAAAGGTTTAACCAGTCCACAATGTGAAACACACAGCATTACTAAAAATTAAATGTCAACCTTCTGAGAAGCACCATGTTTAAAGTAGACATTCATTTATTTCTGCCACGCTAGTTTATATAGTAACTTTGGCTCCAACACTCCACAGCTTGCGTCGAACTAATGAGTTAGGAATGTAATTCTAAAATATGCTTCATTTAACCCTAGCTAATAAACCAGCCCAGGAAGAGTTCTAGAAAAAAACTTTCCGAAGTATTTTTTTAAAAAAAAGAGTGATCTATATTTGATATGCCTTCCTGTGAAACTCTGCCAAAACAGGGCTTTCCATTAACTCCCTTGATAATAAATTTAAGGAATTTAAAAGCTGCTGGGAAGTGTTAACAGATGCATTTTTAAGCAATGCAGTACTCTTTAGAGGGATGAGAAATGAAGCTTCACTTTGGTTTGATTACTATCTATCCTTTTTAAGCTCCTAAATAAAAGCAGCATGAACACTGTAATCCTGCTCTTCATAAGGGACTCTTGGAAATATAGTCCCAGTATTACAACTGAGCAGGATGAATATTCACATTTAATAGAGGTATAGCTCAAGAATATAGCCAGAAAATCTGAAGGCTTTTTCTGACCACCTGCCAAAGGAAACCAGGTTTTTATATTCTTAATCTATTAAGAAATCTTTGGCGGAAAAATAAGATAACAGCTAGCAAGATTTCAGATTATCAGTTTTAAAATCACATTAAACGCAATTCAGTTGAAGATGTAGGATGCAAAGTCCAAGAGAGTTTTATTTGCTTTTGATGAAGTACACTACTTAATCAACTACTACAGTACACAACTACTCATTGTTTAATAAAAAATATAATTCTGGCTTCCCTTTAATTTCACAGCAGTCAATCTAGCAGCAACAATGTAAATGATTCTACAACAGAATGTATATAGAAGGAGTACTATTAGCATTTTAGATAATAATGATTTTCTTTAAGTGTTTAAGAATGGAGGCAAAAAGTCTGGTAAATCTAAATGTAAAGCAAGTTTAGTCTAGTGGTTAAGGCACCAGGCTAGAAACCAGGAAACCATGAATTCTAGTCAAAAGGGTAACCTTGGGCCTGACGCTATTTCTCAGCCCAATCCATCTCACAGGGCTGTTGTGGGGAAATTGGAGGAGGAAGGTGATACGATATATTTGTTACCTTCAGTTATTTGTAAAAATAATAAAAATAGGCTAAAAATAAAGGTAAAGGTCTCCCCTGTCCAATCATGTCTGACTCTAGGGGCAGTGGTCACCTCCGTTTCGTAGCTGAGGGAGCCAGTATTGTCCAAAGACATTTTCTATGGTCATGTGGGCAGCATGACTCCCATTTGCATGCTTTTGAACTGCTAGGTGGACAGGAGCTGGGGTAGGGAACAGGAATTTACCCCATCACATGGTGCTCAGGTGTCGAACCTGGTCTGTTGACTTTCCAGTTGACAAGCCCAGCATCTTTAATCACTGATCCATCACCCCCCCCAAAAAAAGATGGGATACAAATCAATAAATTATTTATAAATAATAAAAATAAAAAATATGCCTACCTCCTCCAGTTATTTATAAAAACATAAAGGTGGGACATAAATGAATAATAAATAAACAACATACATTTTTTCCTCTCTTCATATTGGAGCCTAGAGTAGCTTCAATAATGAGATGAGCAAAACATAAATTTAATAAATAAATAGTGGGAAAAGTTAGCATTGTGTATAAGATACAGTATACTGATGTAATTCATGATAATCTGCCATTTAAATGATAAACTACCACTGGAGTTGAAATCTGAAATAGAAATGTATCATTTTCTGATTTAGGGGTCAGCTAAAGTTAATATGTTATCATGATAAGAGTCACAATGGTGCAGTGGTTAGAATGCAATACGGCAGGCTATTTCTGCTGACTGCCTGAAATTTGGCAGTTCAAATCTCACCAGGTTCAAAGTTGACTCAGCCTTCCATCCTTCTGAGGTCAATAAAACGAGGACCGAGATCGTTGGGGGCAACATGCTGACTCTGTAAACTGCTTAGAGAAGGCTGTAAAAGCACTATGAAGCAGTATATGTCTAAATGCTATTGCTATATTAAGCCTATCATTACTACAACACTAAGGGGGAGCTAGTGATGGGATTTGATTTTAAGGGCTTTAGGAACAGTAACTGAGAATCACTTATCCAGTCCCCATTTCTCAAATCTGAAGCCTACAGTCTCATATTAATTGATCCAGCTGATCTCACCTGAGATAGCACTTTTTTGTAGCTTTACCACATGATAAATCAAGAACTTACAGACTTAAGAATTTTGTGGAGGAAAAGGTACATATCCCTAGCTTGGGTAGCTTACACGAAGACCCTCAAGTAGTAAGTTGGGCTTAGAAAGAGCAACTGGCCTAAAGCCATGCAGTTAATGTAGTTCCATGTTAAACATGGATATGAACCCAAATGGCACCGACAAAAAAAGAACCAAAATTTTGCAATAAACAAACAGATAAACAACTGCTTTTATAATTGGGTCTGTGTATATAGGACAAAGGCAGAGAGAATGAATATGTGTTATACTGGGGAATTATTATTATTATTGTTGTTGTTGTTATTATTATTATTGAAGTCAATATTCTAAGCAGTGTTAAGTACAGAAAATTCTGTATTTTAAAATTTTTCATAGTGAAGCAGTAATTTCTGTGAAAAAAGAATTGTTTTGTCATTGAACATACCAAAGTAGTAATGCACAAAGTCCATAAATAAATGAGAATAACTAATTCAAATTTCAGTATTGCAGAACTAAATTGAAATCTGAATTACGTGAATTCATTTAACATCTTCTGAATGTTCAGTTATAATTTGAACATTCAGGAAATTCATTTCAGTGTGATTACACTTTTGTAGGACTGAATAGATTATAAAAATTGTGAGATACTAATATTTTGATTGTTGGATTTGCTTTCTGTTGAAAAATCAAATTTAGACTTAGACTTTGTTCTTTTAATAAAATGTTAGCTTTGGAAAACTGTTTAAAAGACATAGAAGCCCTCACCTGTTGCAGTATATGTCGTTCTCTTAGAGTCATTAACCTTCTGTGAAGCTCAACTAATTCATCAAGATATGCCTGAAAATAAGTAATTACAGATTAAAACAAAAAAGACAAAGTTTGACAGTTTGTGAAACCTCATAGTTTTGCTCACAAGTATTTTCAATTTTATATTATTTAACCAACATAATAATAATAAACAATGTACATACAGTAATACAAAATGCTAAATGAATAATTAAGAAATATTTTATGAAGTCACATTCCATTTACATATAAATGCATGTACAAATTTACATTTTTATGTAGATGTTGATTTCAATTAGATTTTCTGGTTAAATTTAGATTCTAATGTATAGAAACACTATTTAAACATTTTTTTCCTATTTACCTTATCACAATCACCATTCTTAATCTGTTTTTCAGATTTACTTTGTTTTATAGGACTCTTTACTTCCAGAATCTACAAAATGAAAAGAATAAATATTTAAGGACATTACAAATTTAAAACTGAAATGTTTTAAACTATGGTGATCAGATGTCTTTGTTCTATAAGCAGATTTAAAGCCAATTTATATATCCTATATATCCTATATATCCTTCCTATATATATATATATATATATATATATATATATATATATATATATATATATATATATATATATATATATATATATATATATATATATATATATATATTAATTATGTTATACCCCTTAAGAACAGTTTCAGAAATTAAAGCAACAAACTAATTATAATTGGAACATCGAAAAAGACTTTGGAATTATCAACTAAATGAATACTAGTGGAAGAACTTTCAGTAATGATTCAGTAATATACTGTGACTAATTTAGTATCAATTCTTCAATTTATTTATAGATAAATGTGTCATATTTTTAGAAATTAGCTTTAAAACCAGGTTATGGCACTTGAATTTTATTTCTAAACTTCTATAATATTAGAATTATATCCATATGTTGAAGTCTCTGTTTTGAACATAGTTCTACGAACAGGGACCTACCATTCCCAGAAGAGTTTCATAAGCATTGATCTACTTGAGCATTGATCTAGAAGTATTCATTTTTCTACTTAAGTAAAATCAATAACTTGTGCTTAATAAGTGTCAAGTATACAGAGTCTTTTGAAGTAGTCAGACGATAACAAATCTAAGTAACAGGAAATAACAACAGATTGTTGTTAACTAAATTGATTCATGTATACATATATGCCATTACTTGAAAAAGTGTCATTTGCTGACTTGGTTATTTTAAAAAGTAATGATTTGAGCTAATTTTCAATGAAATTAGAAGTATGACTGATTTGTAATAATTGAAACACAGATGATTTCATACCATGTTTACTCTAAGAACAGATAGTCCTTGATTTACAACTATTCATTTAGCAACTGTTCAAAGTTACAACAGCACTGAAAAAAGTGACTTACAACTAATACTTGCATTTACAACCATCCTATAGCATCCCCATAGTCACTGAGCAAAATTTTGGTGCTTGGCAACCAATATGTATATATGACACTGATTTATTACAGTGTCCCAGGATCATGTGAACACCATATGAGACCTTTCCAGCTGTCTTTTGACAGCAACGTCACTAGGGGAAGCCAGATTTGTTTAATAAATGCACAGTTTACTTAACAACTGCAGAGATTCGCTTAACAATTGTGACAAAAATGATCGTAAAATTGGTGCTACTCACTTATAGGGGAAATAAATATTATGCACCTCAAAGTAAAACATAAATGTATCTTTACACATATCTTTAGAAGGATTTTTCCCCCAGAAAATATTTTAGGCTATAACAGCACAAAGCAAATTCAGTAAGATCTTCACAAAGTGAAAAGATTCAGGACTAATTAACACTAATCATTTATAAAACTAAAGAAGGCTCACAAAGTTGGGAAAATAAAAAAGTTTACTGGAAAAATTTGGTATGTGCTCATACTAAAACACAATACCTGGTTATTGTTGGTTTTTAATAAAGGTGGAGGATCGTGGTGTAGAGGTGAAGATGCAGAACTGCTATCACTGTCACTTCCATCACTTAAACTAACCCTGAGCAAAAATAAAAGTGGTAGAGGAATGAAAAGGTAAGAAGCAGGTAGATTTTGGTCAATACATGAATGAAAAATTCAAGTGTTTATAACTTATTACAGATTATAACCATCCTATATTATATTTTTAAGAGCTCTCTACATCGTATCCTTCATGGCTAGAATTTTACATTGCTGACAGCATATTAAGACAGCAGTCCACAACTTTTGCAGCTTAGAGGCCCGGCGAAAGGGGAATGACCATTGGCTTACCTGAATGGTCATTCTCTAGGTGCTGCGGGAGTGTCCAAGCATGGATTAACTTCAGCTTGCTGCCCAAGGACTGAGTTTAAATCTTTAATGTAGCCACACCTCCTGCTCCCTTTGGAGTTCAGTTTGAAAAATGAGGAGATGTAATTTGGAAGGATGTTGCAAGAAGGTGGATTATGTCCTCAGAGGTGATAACACAGTTCCACTAGACTACCCCAGGGCGGGGTTGGACACACTCGCAGCACCTACAGAATGTCAGGTAAGCCAATGGTCATTCTCCTAGGTGCTGCTTGGAGTGTTCAAGCATGGGACATACCGAAGCTATGTAGTCCCAGGGTGGGAAGAAGAAAGGTCCCGTTGTTCTGGAGCAGCGAGAACTCGCTGTAAAACTCTTCTCCCAAAAGAGGCCTCAGCAGCTGCAAAGGAGTCCAACTTATAGTTACGAATAAATGGACATGGCGAGGACCAAGTTGCTGCCCTGCATATCTCCTCAATGGGCGCTTGCATTGCCCAAGCAGCTGAGGTCGCAGCACTCCTCGTGGAATGAGCGGTTATGTGAGGAGGAACCGGCTGGCCTGATGTTTGTAGGCCAGCTTTATGCAGGTGCAGAGCCAACGTCCAATAGTCAAAGAGGTAACCTTCCTGCCCATTGAAGAGGGCTGAAAAGATACAAAGAAGGATTTAGACCTGTGGAAAGAAGCTGTTCTTTTCCTGTATACGCGTACCACCTGGCGCACGTCCAGCTTGTGCCAAACACGTTCCCTGGGGTGCCTGGGATGTGGGCAAAAATCAGGGAGAATCACTTCCTGAGACCTGTGAAACAAGGTAATTTTTGGGAGGAAGGAGGGGTCAAGACAAAGAATGACCCTGTCCAGATGCACAATGCAGAGGTCCTCCCTCACTGATAAAGCCGCCAGTTCAGAAATTCTGCGGACCGAAGTGATGGCAACTAGAAAGGCAGTCTTAAATGATAAGTGTCGCAAGGAGATGGAATGAATAGGCTCGAATGGAGCCGAGGTCAACATCTGCAGAACGATCACCAGGTCCCA
The DNA here is from genome assembly GCF_009769535.1 of Thamnophis elegans. Taxonomy (NCBI): domain Eukaryota; kingdom Metazoa; phylum Chordata; class Lepidosauria; order Squamata; family Natricidae; genus Thamnophis; species Thamnophis elegans. Next base: position 67,453,225 of record NC_045543.1, on the reverse strand, counting down.
AGTCGGGTACCGGTGGACCGTCGGGGGACTTAGGTTGGTAGCTCCTTTCAGGAAGCTGCGTACCCTGGGATGTCTGCTGAGCAGTATAGTGTCATCTCTGGATAATATGGTGGCCAAGGTGGCCATCTGCCTCCACAGTGTGTTGGGGGCAAGACCCTTGTCCAGTCCGTCCTGGAGAAACTCAAGGATTTGCGGGATAGTTGCTATGGTGGCGACGATATGACGCAACTAACACCAAGATGCGAAAGCTGTCCAGGTTGCATCATAGATGTGCACTGTGGAAGGACATCTGGATGGTGCGGATGACCTTGTCCGAGAAATTGTCCTGCCTCAGGAGGTCCCCCTCAAGTGCCAGATGGCCAACTGGAGCCACTGAGGATTCGGGTGAAGAATGGCCCCCGGCTGAGGGAGATCTGCTCCTGAGGAATGCGCCAGTGTTTGGTCACTGATAGATTGACAAAGTCGACGAACCAGGATCGCCTTGGCCAATGTGGTGCAATCAGTAGCACCTCCGCTCCCTCCAACAGGATGTTCTTGATCCACCTGGGGAATGAGGTTGAGAGGCGGGAAGGCATAAAGGAGGCCGGGAGGCCAGCGACATCAAAGGGCGTCCGTCCCTTCCTCTCCAGGCACTGGAACCGCGAGAACGGGGGGAGATGCATGTTTGTTGGACTGGCAAACAGGTCTACCGTTGGAAGACCGAATCTTTGGGATAGTTGGTAAAAGAGAGACAGATGGAGCCGCCACTCCAAATTGCTGATTGTAGTTCTGCTCAGCCAGTCTGCAGTTACTTTCTTTTCCCCCGAGATGTGATCCGCCTTCAGTGACTCGAGGTGGTGTTTGGCCCAACGCCCGAGTGCTTCCACCTCCAACATTAGGGCCGTTGATCGAGTCCTGCCCTGATGGTTTATGTACGCCTTGGTGGCAATGTTGTTCGTCAATATTAGGACGTGCGTGCCTTTGAAGTGCGATGGAGGCTGACCTGGCTGTCCTGACCTGTCGCACAAGAGAGGTTATACTGTCTGCTCGCTGTTGTGTGAGGTAAACTTTGCAAGTGATGGAGTCGATCACTGTGTTTAGGCCATACCAAACCGTGTTCCGAACCCAAGAGTCCGTCATTGTCTCCTCCCATTTGCTGGCATACAGCTGGAGCCTGCCCCCAATTGGAGAGGGCTGATGATGGTCACTTAGTCTGTTGAAAGGAACGGTTTGAAAAAAAAACCTCGGAACGTTCTGCGGTTTCCCTGCTGTCAATTCTTATCCCTGAATGAGGACCTCTCATGGGAGTGGTTCTGTGATTTGTTGTAAGGCCTGGTGTATCCCCCAGAGGTAGCAGGGGCGTCTGCATTACGAAAGGGCTGTCTGCGAAAAAAGGAATGACCCTTACGGTCTGGCTTCTTGGTGACAATTAGTACTGAGTCCAAGGCCTCCCCAAACAGCTTGCCGTCCTTGAAGGGGGCTGAAGCTAGCTTCCATTTTGCCTTCATGTCCGCCTGCCAGTGATGGAGCCATAGCAGGCGACGTGAGGTGATATTGGAGGCAAGAGCCCTAGATGAGAATTTGGTGGCATTAAGGGAGGCGTCGGCTGAATACTCTACCTCTGTGATTATTTTGTTTACATCCTGGCGAGATCTAGTGTCGCTAGCTGGGAGATTGGCTAATAACTTACGCAGCCAAAACAAGGCTGCCCTGTTGAAATAGGAAGAAGAAGAGGAGGCTTTCATGGCCTACGCAGTGGCCATATGAGTCTTATGACAGGCCTTCTCTGCCTTCTTGTCCTCAGCCTTGAGTCCTTCCAGCAGATCCGCTGGAAGAACCGAGTTCGAGGTCAGGGCCACTATGGGATTATCCACCTGGGGGAGCTTCAAGAGATCCTCCATTCCAGCCTCCATGCAGTAGAGCTTTTTATCCACTCCACTGGGGTTAGCCATTGACCCTGGCTGAGCCCATTGGTGCTGGACAACATCCAGGAAGAGTTGGGGTGCTGGAACCAGATCTTGGGGAGGGGTGGTTTCCTTGAAGAAGCCCGCTGCTGGATCCTGAGATCCGGCAGGTGTCTTATTGTCCTGGTCTGAGGAAGTCTTATCCAACTGAGCGGGAAGTCCCATCTGAATAGATGAGGCCCTAGCCTTGGTGAGGGTGGCCCGGAACATAGAGGGCTTGAACAAGCCCAAGAATGCAGGAACATCAGGGGCCTTATTCTTGTCTTCCAACAAGTCCAGTGCCTCCTAAATGCCCTCCTCAGTGTCAGATGCTTCGCTGACGGCCAAGGAGGCAGGCGGAGAGACCCTGCCCAATTGTGCCTGAGAGTCAGGGACCTTTGCCTTGGCTCTAGCACAGCCTGGGAGAGGCAATGTGAGGCTCAGTTGCTGGATGCTATATGCAATCCCTGAGATATAGCCTTTGCAACCACCTCCCTCATTGCTGGTGACAGTTCAGGAGTGGGATCCTGATTCTGGGGCGATGCTCTAGGGCCTGGCCCAGAGGTAGGAATTCCCTCCTCCTCCAGCAGGAAACAAGCTTCATCCCTGTACTCCTCTTCTAGGGATGAGGCCAGAGAATTGGGAGATGCCCTAGAGGGGTTTGGGGAGAATGCAAAATCCTCCTCATCCACTACCGATAGAACCTCCTCTGGAGGGGGATCTACAATGGAAGGGACAGGAGGATCATCAGCAGATAGAGGGAGCTCCTTGTCAAACCCCTGGTTTCCCTAAGCCCTCTGAAATTGCTTTTCTCTCTCTGTCGTCTCTCTGCCAGTCTCTCCTCAGCCTTAGACACCCTTTGTCACCTGGGCTGCTTGCCCTTTGTAGGACATGCTGCACTAACACCTTTGGCCACAGGATTGGGTCTGCTGTGCTTATTGACGGGAGGTCCTGTCTGATCTTTGGCTTTGTCCACACTCTTGCTGGCCATGCTTGAACTTGCTAGCAGCCACTTGGATTAGATGAGAGGTGGCCCAGAGGAATTGGAGAGCAGAGTCAATGGGCCCAGACAGGGAATGCAGCAATGAGTTTTGGCGCCAAATTGGAAGTCCCAGGGTGCCTGCAGATCCATGCAGCTGAGAGAAAGCAGGGAATGGCCTGGGGAAGCCAAACTCCCTGCAGCCACTATTTTGAATCTTCCTGGGGAAGCCTGCCTGGAGACCTAGAGCAAGGCCACTCGATTAATACCCCTCCCAGTGGAAATCTGTGAAGGATCAGGCTGCGGCACTAATAAAATGGCTTGACTTTTAAAAGTGCACCTTTTTTACTGTTCAAAATGGCTACCACAAGCTTAGAATGGCACCGGGGCTGCTGTTGGCAATCTGGAGAGCCCAGAAGAGCCTCTGGGGCTAAATAGAGTCGTCCGACAGCTTTTCCAGGGGTCCTGACCTCCTACCTTGCCCCTGAGCTCGCTAGTGGCCGCTGGCGAACCTCCCGGTGCAGCCTCAACAGCATGTTAGCACGTAAGGCTGATTAGCTCCAAGCTGCCTGATCCGTGCATGAGGGAAGTGAAGAAATAAGGAGAAATGCTTTCCAACAAAAATATAACAAAACCTAAGGCTATCTAACACTACACAGTGAAACAAAAATAATAAAAGGCTATACTAAACTAATTTGGAGAGTCCAGCTTGCTCTCCAAGGACTGGATCTCCTCAATGTATCCTTTTAGGATGACTGAGTTTTTCAAACTGAACTCCAAAGCGAGCAGGAGGCGTGGCTACACTAAAGATTTAAACTCAGTACTTGGGCACCCATGCTTGGACACTCCAGGCACTTGTCCGCTGCTTATGCAAATGGAGTTTTGCGTGTGAGCATGAGCACCTGTCACTTGTATAAGTAGAGTTGCATGTGCTTCCACTAGCCCACTTGTGTGGCCCGGTTCCGAATGGGCTGCAGCCCAGCAGCCGGCTACAGCTCAGAGGTTGGGGACCCCTGATTTAAGAAACAAACAAATAAATATTGTATTATGATGGAGAGACAATGGTGGAAGAAGTGTATTGGAAGAATCTCAAAAATAGTATTTTCAAACCAGGGAATATGAAAATAGCAAGTGCAGTTTAACGTACCTTTGTAAACCAAGTGGGACAAAAAATATTAATTTCACAGATCTTTGGCCATTTATGTCTTAACTTTGAACTACTGCTTTGGAAGGAATCAAAATTAAAAACTTCTTGAAAAATGTGCTCCAAGTCAAGGGGTTCCCACTGCTGCCCTAGGTAATTTATTTCACAGTAAAACCATTTTATTGGTTAGGAAGTCACCGTCTACTCCAGGGCTGTCAAACTCCCAGCCCTGGATGCATCACATGCTGGCCATGCCCAGCCCTGGTTTAGCGAAGAGGGTGGGGGAATGCTGATACATCATATGACGCTGCTGTAACGACATGAGTTTGACACCCCTGATCTACTTACGCCTTCAAATAAGTCTATTTCCATAACTCAAGACCATTGTTACATGTCCTGTGACCCTGGGATGACAGAAAATTGGTCATAGCCTTCTTATACGACATCCCATATTTGAACATGACTATGCTGCCCTTTAGTTGTTTTTTTCTGAAAGCTAAAACTTTCTTCAGTCTCTCCACAAAGAACTTAATTTGCAGTCCCCCTGTTGATCCTCGCTGTCCTTTCTTTACATCTGTCCTAATTTATCTGAATTGTACCGAAATTGCAGAACAGAGAACTGTTCACTGTAGTAGTGAAGTGGAGAACAGAATGGAACTATCACATCTCATGAAATAGAAATTACATTTCAGTTAATGCAGTTCAAAACCATGTTTGTCTTTTTTTTGCAGTCACATTATACTTAATGTTTAAGTATAGCTGTAAAGTTTTCCACAAGTACTTTTACAAAGCCAGATGTTTCCATCCTATAACTGATAATTTAATGTCCTTTCCTAAGATAACAGCTTCCAATTAGCCTTTGTTACAGTTCGGCTATGTTCAACTCATTTCCCTTATTTCTGAAATTCACTGTATATGGCCTAAAGAATTAAAAGCACAATATACATATAGTGTGAAAATGAGAGTGAGATAGAGAGGAGAGAGAAGAGAGAGAGAGAGAGAGAGAGAGAGAGGGAGGGAGGGAAGGAGGGAGGGAGATGGAGCACTTGACTATAGAGTGCAGGAGACCTTACTCTTCTTTCTTGGCATGCTGAGCTTTTAAAACAACTTCCCAGATTCTTTCTTAAAATGTTTAAAATTTCCTTAAATCCCTGCATATTGTTTTCTTTTCTAGCATGCAGTGTTTTAATGAATCAAATAAATATTTCTGGCTTATCTCAAAATCTAAAATAAATCTCTTTACTATCTTTCGCATGTCTTAGGCTGTCAAATTATCTGGAATTTATTTTTCTAATTCCTAACCTGCGCACTCTACTTCCTCCGTGAGTATTTATAGGTCTTTCCATCTCAGAGTCATTGTCATTCTCATCTGCTTCATCAGATTCATCTTCATTATCATCAGAATGCAGATCTTTCATTATAGACCTCAAAGGACCTAGTGAATAAAAACAAAAAGGGACACAGTTCAACAATAGGAATTCACATGAAGCCTATTTATGGTTAGCTTCATAATAAAACAAGTTCTAACAAAATTTTTAAGAAAGGCGAAAGAAGGATCTGATCATTAAACAAAAGATGCACTGCTTGGGGGAGCTTATGAAGCAAATGCTTAAACAAAAGTAAATTTATTCAAGGACCAGTTGACTTAAAACAGGATTATTTCTGTCAACAAGGAGATTAGTGTTTTAAGTGTTTGCAGAATAAGCCCCTTGGAATGTTAAGTAAAGCAACTTGGCATTCTACAGAACCAAATGGATCTTTAAAACAAAACAAAGCAAAATAAGATGCTATAAAAGACCCTTAAAGGTATCTTATACTGGAAAAATCTAAAGAGGCCACAGTAACAGTACATTTTGCTAGACTAATCCGTGTATTGAAAGTCATAGTCTAATAAATCACTGTGATTACAAGTTGCTCTAGCCAAGGCATTCTTTGTCTGCCTGTTTTTGATCTACTTAGAATATAGCTGTCTTCTTTAGTCTAAGGTCAATATCAGGTCAAGCCAGCTTTTTGCATGCTCATATGTATAAAGTGTGTCAATTCCAATAGAAGAGACCTATTTTTATCCAAGAATTGGATAGAGATCCTAAGCCTCCTACACTAATAAAGTTGTATTAAATAAAAGTTCTACAATTAGATACTTAAAATGTTACCATATTTTAATAACATTACAGACATTTACTAGAAGTATTAGTTTCCAGAAGGAAATAAAAATATTTAATCTGCCCAGAGGTTGGGAAGCAAGAAGAAAAAAACCTTTGAGCTAATTTCTGAGCTAAAGCTCTAAAAAATAATTCTGCCACTAAAAAATAGAGCAACAGCTTTACAGAATAGTTTAATTCTTAACATCATCATTAGTGGTATTGTTAATTACAATGTGATATGCTGCTCTATGCCAAAATAAAGATTGGCTGTTGTTAAATTACTAATTGCTTTATTAATTAATTCAGAAAGGCAAAAGACCTATGTGGTCTGAAGAGAAACGGATTAATTTATACCTTTCAAGATAGCTAAAATAAAGAACAACAAAGACAAATTTTAAATACATAAAATAATTTACAATTTTCTGCATGATCATAATAATTATTAAAATATAGACAGGATAAATTCCAGTTATGTGTGTGCTTGGTATTAAACAGGAATTATAGCCCAAACTGACTGCAATTATTCATTAAGAAAGTATTAAAAACTGCATGCTACCTTCCAAAACTAGGTTTTTTTAAATGTGGCTTATAAAAGAACTTGTTTTTGGTAACCCAAATAAACCCATGTTTTAATGGCATGTATCATAGTCATTAGCCAACTTTATACTTTGCCGTAAACCATAGTTTTTTGTGCTTGTTTAGCACACCGTGTCAATCCAGCCACTGTGGCTAAACCACAAAAAGTTGTTTAACAAATAATGATTAAAACAAATGGTGGCTTAGTGCAATGGAGCAAGAGTTTTCAAGTAACAGTACTAACAGTTTAAAGTAATCTTGATTTCATTCATTTCCAAGGGTGTTTCTGCTTAAAAGAAAAATTGGTTGTTTTGTTTTGTTTTGTCTCCATGTGGTTATTTCTTCATTTATATCTCATCTTTATTCTTATAATTTTCAATAAGTTGGCAATGAACATACTTAATATCTTCCTCCTATTTTCCTCATAATAACGATCCTCTGCCAATTGAACCCTTTTTAAATCGCTTGTTGTTTATACCAGAATAAATAGGATAGTAGAGTAAAAGACAGAGAATTAGAGAAGATCACAAAGTATCAAGATTTGAAAAGTTGAAGGATTATGGCATAAATCTGTGTGTTGACAAAATTTCTATCAATTATAAAAGGTCACATTGCTTGGATCCATATGTATACTCTGCTGATACATTATGGCATCATAGAGCCTCGGGAAGAAGTTGATGCACGTGACTGCTAACGACAGCTAAAATACAGGCTTCATATTGTTATGTACATAATAATACAATTACAATACTGTCATGGAAGTTATATATGTTTCGAATGTTCCCTGAAAAGCAGTAATCAGTTGGCAAAGGAAGAATTTTCTTATAATCAGGAAAAAATATGTGTGAAGAAATTTAGAAATATCAACTGATGAAAGAACTGGAAAAAAGCATTTTTACTTAATTTTTTAAAAAACTAGATTCATAACATTGTGCTATTTACCATTAAGAATAACACAATGGGAACTCCCTCAACTATTTAAATATAAACTACAATATGTTTTTGCATATCTAAATATGAAAAAAACATATGTTTTTGCATACAGTATGTAAATCCTAACTTCTTGATAACTCCAAAGTCAAAATTTAAAAAAGGTTTAAAATATATTTGTTTCCTTTTGTAAAAAAAAAAAGAGTATTTTAACATTACAAGTTTTAGGTTCTTTGGTTTACTCATTTCTGCAAATTTAAGACAGATAGATCTTGGAGGACTACTTTTTTAAAATGTATCATGCAAAATTCATCTTAATTCCAATTATACCACTGTTCCGTGGGCTGCACTGGCTGCAGGTTTGCTTCTGGGTGCAATTCAAGGTGTTGGTTATTACCTTTTAAAGTCCTGAATGGCATGGGTCAAGGTTACTTGAGGAACTATCTCACCCCAATGGGACTGGCCCACTCCACCAGCACCAGCAGAGGAGGCATCCTGCGGACCCTGTCAGTCAAGGAGTTTTGGCTGGCAGGGTCCAGGAGAAGGCCTTCTATTCTGTAGTTCTTGCCTGTTGGAACATCTTATCCCCTAAGGTGAGATTGGCTTCCACCTTTCTGACCTTCCTTAAGGGCTTGGTGAGCAAATGGCCTGGCACCCCAACAGGGGAGTATCACACTAGAGGTGGTTGATAAATTAACAGGCTTTTAATGCTGATAAGCTACCCAAAGTCACTTTGAAATGAGATGGGCCACAAATAAACCAAATAAATAAATAAATAAAGTACTTTTTAAGTTCAAAAAAATGTGTTTATGCAGCTAAGCTGCTACCATCTTCTATTGGGACATAGCCTAATCCAAAGTAACTAGAAATACAGTTGATTGATTTCTGAAGAAAGGTACAATGCTGACTAAAATTTAACTACTTTAGATGTTAACAAGTTAAACTTAATGATCTAGGAATTGCCACAGCACTGTGATGCTAGGATCAGCCTAGGAGTGGGGAGAATGTAATTCAAATACCTACTGAGCTATCAAGCTCTTGCAGGTAGTCCTGGACTCACTATCGTCAATTGGGATCAGAATTTCCTTTGCTAAGCCAGATGGTTAAGTGAGTTGTACTTGATTTTACAACCCTTTTTGGTAGGGGAATTACTGCAGTTAATAGGTGAATCATGCAATCGTTGTGTGAATTCAGCTTTCATTCCACAGACTTTGCTTATCAGAAGCTGACTGGGAAAATTGCAAATAGTGAGCATATGACCCCAGATGCTACAACTATTGTAACTACATACCCGTTGCTGAGCCCTCAAATTTTGATCCAATGACCACAAGGATGCCACGACAGTCCTCTAAGTGCAAGAGCTGGTTGTAAGTCACCTTTTTCAGTGTTGTTGTAAATTTGAATGGTGACTAATGAATGCTTCTAAGTCAAGGGCTACCTGTCTTATGATTCATTATCAGTTCAACATGTTTTGCATGAATAAAATGAGAGGATAAAGGTTCTTAGAGCTATCCCTAGTAGGATGATAATCCATCTTTAAAAATAAAAATGCCATCCTTTTGCCTGCATGCCCAAGCACATGACCCCCACCCTTCCTTTTTTAATGTTACCTTGCTGTCGGCTGTTCTGAGATGGTATGAAACTGGAGCTAGAGCTGGAACTTGAACTTGCGGGGCTGGGTTGCTCAGACTTGGAAAGGAGAGAATGTGGCAGAGTCAAGAGAAAATAAAAAACACAAAATTAGTTCATCTGCTTGCTCAAAAAACAAACAAAAACAAAATACAAAGATACAGTAAATGGTCACATTTACTTTGCAATAAATGGAAGGAAGAACACACTTTCCCGTGATTACACAAAGGAATAAGACATTATCCACAATGGGCAAACTTTCTTTTTCATCCCATATACTCTAGGTGGAAGACCCATTAGTGGTTTTGAAGGCAATAGGCATACCATTAAGAGTCAAAACAGAACAACTATGCACACATAAGTTGCAAACTCATTTCATGAATGCCTACAGAGGTCCCATGTACAAAGGTATTTCCTATACCCGTGATGGTGAACCTATGACACGCGTACCAGAGATGGCATGCAGAGCCCTGTCTGTGGGCATGCACAACATTGCCAGCTGTTCTTTTGGTTTCTGGCCAGCTGGTCTTCACAGGTGCCGGAGCATGGAAAATGGCCAAAAACCAGGCTATTTTCCAGGCCGTTTTGTCTCATTTTTTGTCCCATTTTCAGGTTGTTTTTTTGTACCAGAAAACGGCCTGAAAAACAGCATGAAAAAGGCATGGAAAACACCCAAAAAACAGGTATGTGTGTGCTGGCTAGCTGGTCTTCGGGTTTCCAGAGCTCCGGCACACGCACATACACACTCATTCTGGTTTGAGCATTCAGTACCGAAAAGGTTCACCATCACTATCCTATACAATAGTCCAGCAATAAATTGTGAATAGGCCCAATTTTGGTTAACCTTTTAATAAAATGATTAGTGAATTTGATTTAGTAAGGCCATCTGAGCCTATAAATTGGACCTTCCAGCTATATTTGCTGAAAATCCTCCAGATATCCTGCCAAACTATCTGGATAATACCCAGTGGAAGAAAGCTGTTAAAAATGTAGAATGATTATAGACAGAACTGTAGAACGAATGAGAAACTATGACACAGAAAAAGGCCTATATTTTCCTTAAGCTTGTATATTAAGAACATTACTCCCACAGCTGTCAAACAACTTTATAATAATCTGAAAAGATTGTGTATGAAGATGCTTAATTTAAACAAGGAAAAGGCTAGGGAATAGAAGCAGGACCCATAACAAGTAATTGCAGCAATTTTTTGTTTCTCAAGAAAAATGCTCATGATGCTGTAAGGTTTCTGGAATACATGAAAGAATTTTAGAAGGAAAAATCTGCAGAATGTTTTGTGATCTTTACTGGTTGTGCTAGGGTTAAGGCTGTGTGTGTCTGTGACCTGCTTCCAATCAGAGTAGAGAATAAAGATCGGAGAAGGTAAAGGACCTGATTGACCACTATGAAAATAGCTTTAAAATTGTTTAATACCAAATAGGTGGTATGAGGATAATTATTACATATTGTAGGAATATTTATTGCATTACATTGTATCGTGGGTATCTATGACAGCATAATAGCACTACACAATTCCACTGTGTATAATCATATATGCCAATCTGCCAAACTGTTAATTTTGAGAATAAACAATATTGTGGAAAGTGAGGAAAAGAGAGGTAACAAGTAAAAGAACATAAAGGTAAGAGATAACAGAAAGAAAATGAGTCTAATTAAATTTTCATTATAGCCTCTATATTTTTCTATGCTTACGAACTACGCTTGCTTTTACTACATTCAAGCACTTATTTTTGTTCTTTAAGATTCTCACTTCCTCTCTCCTTCTGAGGAGTTCATCAACTCTATCCAGTTCCAAGTCCTCTTTTTCCTCTCAAACCCTTCATTCCCTTTTCATGTATTTATTTGCTTCTTTTCTCCTGGTCTTTTTCCACTTTTCTTTTCACATCCATTTAGAACTCCTTCATTCTTGAACCTATCTCTTGTTCCACCACACATTTCTTAGGCACTCAAAATTGCATTCAACTTATTCCTCAGCTGCCCTTGCTCACCACAATCCATGGCACATATTTGCTTGCTATGACCCTGCCTTCCTATGGCCTCTCCTGGTCCTCCCAAAGCCCCCTGAATTACCGAATTACTTCTCCTAATTAACTATTCATGACAGGTCAGTTGGTCTGGCATGTGATGGCAGTGCAAAGTGGCAGTGGCAATCAGGCCGCAGGACCCTTGGGGAAGCTGAGAATTTTGAAGGTCAGGTGACCAGCGGTGATAGGAGTGGGAGCTGGTTCTTCAGCTGCCACTTAGTCGGCTATGTGGTACATTCCCCACTTAGGCAGCTCTTCTCTGTTTTTTATGTAAACGAAGTTAGGGCAGGACTGACATTGTGCTGGAGATCTCAGGGCAGACAAGTTTAATGGATATCTTGTATGGTGGCATGCAGACTGCAAATATCAGGACTGGCAGAAACTTTTTAATAAGTGGGTGGCAGGTGCATGGGGTAGGTTGGGTTGGAGCTGCCTGCTGCCCTCAAGTAAGAAATAAGGGTAGGGTGGTAGAGGTCTCTGCCTCACCGGCTCTCTGGGCAGCAGACACCCCCCCCCCTTGCTGGACCATGTGAAAGCAGGGTGGCATATCTGTTTGTGTGTTAAGAGTGAAAGAAGGTTTGAGAGTTGGTTATTGTGAGATGGAGGGCCTGCTTGCTCAAAAAGCAAATAGAAAAAAAATATGTGTAAAGTTGGAACCTGGAGATCAATGGATGCAGATGATGGATCAGTTACTTGTTTCCCTTGGTCTTAGTATTTATTTATTTATATTTCATATTTCTAAACCGCCCATCTCCCTGAAGTAGGGGCATTGAGTAGTGTACCATATAATATGACCAATAGATAAAAAATGTATAAAAATTAACATTAAAATTAAAAATTAAACTACGGTTAAAATTTTAGATAGAACAATGACAATTAAACATCAAAAGGAAAAATCAAATGACTATTTAATGTTGGATTATTACAAGTGTGTGTGTGGGAGCTCTCAAGACATTAGCCAGCCCTATATTTGCAGGGTCTTCTGTGGGCCCCCACCCCCATGCCAGGCCACAGGGTCAAGTTTTGACCCCTTTGTAGAAGATCAAGAGATTGAGGACTTTCCTCACCTCTGAGGTCAGGATGTTTCACAAAGTATTTACTGGCTGGATGCCCTTCCTGATACCTACATGGAGTTTGCAGCAATTACTTATTGCCCCCAGAGACAGAAATATCTGCCGCTACCTAGCATTGAACTCACAGTTTCCTGACTGTGAGGTGAGAGCTCCACCTCTAGGCCACCATGCTACTTATATAAGTCTAATAAATAAATGTTACCTAATAGGTTTTTTTTTTCTCCCACATCATATTCATTTGTACAAAATGCATTCCTGGTTCTTCCATTATCATAAATCACTAGATACACACTTATCAGCAATCTATGAATTCCTTTTATACGTATATAACTTTTAGATGACATTAATTCATATTTTTGACATCTATTTTAACTCTTTCAAGTACATATATTCCTTTACTTCCATGTACATATTCTTCATTCCATGAGAACACACAACTTTACTTATCTGTATATTACTAAAACTTTTCTGTCTGTAACCCATACACTTGATACACTTCACCATAAAGTAAATTTTTTTCAATAAAGGTACCTCAACTTACAGGGCTAACTCACAGAAGTTAGGGGCCCATTACTCCCAAGGATTTTCTCCCATTTCAGCATCGCTCCAATCAGCCGCAATCACATAATCCTTATTTTCTGCTCAAAAGATGTCACCTGATATATATTGCTTGAATAAGTTACAACTTTCCTCAAGCAATTATTAACTGAAAATAATTTAATAAATGAGTGATTTTATTTCTGCAGCAAAATGAAGGGCAAGAAATGTTTAACAAAAATAGGATATTTATTATTGGTACAAAATCAATAAAGAAATAAAACTTGATTCATGGACAATTTTTCTTTCTTTCACTGGTATGTCCATCAATAGAGTTTCCAAGAAATAGTTTAATATTGTTGAGTAAAGTGAGGTAGGAAAGGCTGCCAAGGTTCCTGGAGGCTGGTCTTTCTTGAGAGGTTCCTGATGCCTCCATCAGAAAGTCACAAAATAAAAATTATAATTGTAAGTCACACAGAGTCATTGATTGAATTGGGCAGTTATAGAAATTGACTGACTGACTGACTGACTGAATGAATGAATAAACAAAAAGGGAGATACCTATTGCTCACACTTATCAAAGGGTGGCAACCACGATGACTTGTAGAATTATCAAGAGAAGTGGAAAGAGTGAAGTTGCTACAAATCATCTGTTTTTAGGTTATACCCTGTTTCCCTGAAAATAAGACCTCCCCGGATAATAAGCCCAATTGGGATTTGAGCGCATGCGCTAAAATAAGCCTCCCCCAAAATATTGCAACACAGGAGCAGCCATGAGGTGACCACACTCGCCGCCTCCTTCACCCCAAAAATAATAAGACCTCCCCCAAAATAAGGCCAAGTGCTTATTTTGGAGGTCAAAAGAAAATAAGACCCTGTCTTATTTTGGGGGAAACACGGTAGTAAAATGAAAAGAGATGAGTTTGTGGTTTGATTATCTCTGGCCAATTGAAAACTGGTCTCCAATGCTCACCTTGTTCTGTATTGCAACCAGTTTTCTACAGGCTGGCTGTAGCTTCAAGTTACATTGAATGGTCCATTGAATGAACAATTTCAGTTCAACTTAACCGAGAAATACAAATAGTATATTTATAGCCATAAATCCTTCAATTAATTACATTCAAAGTTCCCTCCCCAAATAGCGCAATAGTAGTATGTGGCCTCTATTAAATTCAGTGCTAAGTTGCAGTTTCATGCATTGTGCTTACATAAGCTCAACAGTTGTTCATTTACCATAAATCAATCTATTGTTGCCCTTTGTAATGAGAAGGCAGATTTACAGCTTTTTAAAGGCTTGCTTCACAATCAAAAAGATTGTGAGGCAAGCTAATGGAACATCTCTCTTTTTCTGAGGGTGCCAAAGAAAGGAGGAGGGAGTAGAGTTAGCATCTGTTCCTCTCAGACAAATGACATCTGTAGTTCTCACAGCTGGGACTGAAAGAAGCAAGCAATTTCAACGTTTGTACATACATGGAGATTCATGTGTTCCTCACTTGCTTCACACAAAACACTTTTTGTATTGATTTGATGGCACGTGACCTCTGTGCAAAATCTATACATATAAACTGAACCTTACTCCAAATTATCAGCAAAAATATGTGAACCTTTGATATGTAGTTTGGGTTCTATATAAAAAGGATCAGTGATGTAGATCCTAATGTATGTGTTAAGTTAAAGAAGGAGAAGTATTTCCCAAGGGTAGATATTAGATAACTTTGCAAGCAATTTTTTTTCATATTTCCCTTCTTGTTTTGCAATTATTTCTAAAATGAATATGGAGAAAATGACTCAGAGAAGGCAACAGATAAGCACTCACATTAAAAATTCTAATTACTGTATACAAAGTCCAATGTGTAGTAAAACAGGAATATATAATATTTAGCCATAACATGTTCTTCCCCTAAAATTTAAATTTAAATTGCACAGAAAATTTTTCATAAATTCACAACTTTTAGAACCAAAATTATGGCTACCACAAGAGTGATAGCTTTATATAAGAAGCTAAAGTGAGAAACTGAAATATAATTTTTTTTAAATATTAGAAACTGTCATATGCAACACTTTTAATGTCTCACTGTTAGTTCTCTGGCTTTAGTATTTGTTGTTAGAAAGATAGAACTTCTGAACATTTTGAAGCAAGCAACTGTTTTCTCCTCATCTTCCCCAAAACAAGAAGCTGCCTGATCAAAAGAAATGGTCTTAGCATTTTAGAAAATTAAATTAAACTACAGGTTTGGTTTATTCATCAAAGTTAAAATTTCAATATTAAATGTAGAAGTATGTTTGAGTCATACATTTAAATGTATTGTTGGGTGAATAATTTTCTCTTCTTATCTGAAGAAGGCCCTAAAGAATCTAATAACTTTTTAACAAATAATTAATTCAATTTTTTGCAATCCTTGATTCAGAAGATAGAACACATTGGGAATACGCAGAGTTTTATTTTATTATTCTTCAAATTTTCAAATAGAAAGCAAACTGGTTTAAAATAAACATTGGACTTTCTTATAAAAGTTCTCCTATTTTGGAAAATTGGTCTTAAATTCAAGATAAACATGGCATATAATAAATAAATAATAAACAAATGAAATGGTATTTATTTATTTTATTTCAGAAAATGTATATGGTTGCTGAACTCACTCTCAATGACTCTGAGTGGGTTGTAAAGATAAAAACTCAATACAATAATGATATTAGAAATTATTCAAGAAAAAACAAGGGAAATATCTCCACAAAGGAAATACAGTATCTTCACAGTTTTAGCTATTTCTTGTTCTTTTATGGCACAAAGCCAGGCAAAGTATTATTTATTATTACTCTGCAACCCACTAGTATAATCTATATATTATCTACAGTTTTATGAGTGGCTCAAAATCACATACACTTTTATCAAAGTATGCATTTTATATTTTTAATATTTCTTTTGAGATCAAATATTCTATTCCATAGACAGAAATTTTTGCCACCCAGGAATACTGCGGTGGCAAAAAATATATATGAAATTCTCAGTCCAAAAGCATTCAAAGAAATACAGCAATAACTTATATTTTCTATACCTCAAATCACAAGAGTCTTCAAAAATCAGTTACAAGCAATGTTTTGATTAGCTCATACAGAAACACAGTTGGAAAATAATTTTGTTAGAAAATATTGAAGCAAAGTATGGAAGAAAGAGTATAAAAGCATCCATGCGGATTCAAATCAAACAATCATCTAGTCCAGCAGATGCCTAAAATTCATAAAAGGGACAACGATTATAAGTACCATTATATTTACAGTATGCTCCCCAGGAACTGATTTTTTAGACGTTTATCATTTCTGTTACTACTATACTCCATTTCCAACTCGTTATCATTTTGCTTATTCCTTTGTAAATTACTTCTTAAACAATACAACTATAATTACTACACTACAACCATCCCCTTTAACCTTATGCTTTCCACACTCAAAGGGAACACAACTATACCAGTAGAGTTAGTAATCTTATTGCCTATTCCAAGATGTGTTTTCATTAATCAATATTATTACTAATATACGTAGGCTGTATGTCATTAATTTACCTCAATTGAAACAGCACAATAGCAAAGCTTAAACATCATCAGATTCCAAAATCACTTTACATCACACAGCATAAAATAGTTCTTGATCTAGTTTAGATATGAAGCTTGCACTATTGTTGATGTTGGTACATATTTAGCCAATCAGCTGTGACATAAATACAAAGCATTCAAAAGGAAGAAAAGCAGTACAATCACACAAAATAATTAAAATGTCGAGGTAATTTTGAACAATGAAACTTTTTAAATTTCTAAATTTTGGATGTATGCAGATTTTATGATTAAGTGAAGGAATAAAGAAAAATAGATAAATAAAATGTTATGACAAGCAGAACACTGCTGTAGTCAAGTATATCTACATATCCCAGAACTGTCAAGGATATTTACATTTCCCAGTAATTTTCATTAGGAACATTCAGAGGAAACATTGAGTGGGAAGGGTATGTTTCAGCTTTAATGATTAGTAATGTATACAGATGCAGTAGTGAAACAGTTGGCATAGTTCCACTATCACAGAAAGGTTGGGCTTTATGAGAAAAGCAACCAAGTCATTAACAAACATGGGATTCCTTGTAATCTGAATGTTAGCAATTAAGATGAATTAAACTGCTTCATCAAAGGCTTTGTCACTGGATCTTCCAGTAACACCTTCTAGGAAATTTTAAATAAAAATGATTAAACAATACCTCAGTAATTTTAACCTAGCCCGACTCTAGACTGACTGTCAATCATTTGAACTGTAATTTGAAAGGATACTCAGTAGAAGGGAAAAGAGCTTCTTTTAACCAATATATTTTGCCTAAATAGATGTGAGCTTATTTCAATATGTAGAAGTAGTCCTTGACTTACAACCGTTCATGTAGTACTCTCAGAAGTTACAATGGCATTGAAAAAGTGACTTATGACCATTTTTCACATAAATGTTGCAACATCACCATGGACACATGATCAAAACGCAGGTGCTTGGCAACTGACTCATATTCATGACTGTTCCTGTGTCCTAAGGTCATGTGATCTCTTTTTGTGACCTTCTGACAATCAAAGTTAATGTGAAAACCAGATTCACTTAACAACTCTTATTAATTTAAAAACTGCAGTGATTCACTTAACAATTGTGGCAAGAAAGGTCATAAAATGGG
The DNA here is from genome assembly GCF_009769535.1 of Thamnophis elegans. Lineage (NCBI taxonomy): Eukaryota > Metazoa > Chordata > Lepidosauria > Squamata > Natricidae > Thamnophis > Thamnophis elegans. Next base: position 67,435,552 of record NC_045543.1, on the reverse strand, counting down.
GCAAAATTCAATTAACAACTGTCTCTTTTAGCAACAAAATATTGGGGCTCAATTGTAGCCACAAGTTGAGGACTACCTGTATTGGTGATCTCTCTACACCTCAGCAAAATAGAAGATATGTAAGAAGTGTTATTCTTCACTGAACAGTGCCCAAGAATAATCAATATTTTGGAAATGTAAACAACTATAATATAATACGAACTGACATCCTAAATATTTCAGCATATTTAGAATGAAGTGAACCCAAACAACTATGGTTTATCTTAAACGCCACTCTTGAGATTAAAAAAGATACAAAATTAGATTCAAAATGTCCACTAGTTCCTTATTATACTTTATCCATTGTTAATTTGGGTATGTCAATAGTTGTCTTCTATAATATTAAGGTATTAGTAATGTTTCATAATTCTCAATTCTCCTAAAATGTTTTCAACCAAATAGTGGAGAATTCTTTAAATCCTTTCTCAGATTTTCAATATATTTGAAAGGTAACAAACATCAATATTTTATTTTTTCACAATAAAAGATCTTTGTTCCATCCAATTTATCTTATGATATAATAACAGCAAATTGTCCCTTTATCAAAATTTTAACAACCTAATGAATTCCATTGTAAGGGTTTTTGCAAAACATATCCATATGTTTAAAGAACCTGGGGAGATAGATAAGATTGATTGTAGCATGAGCACTTCATCTGTGGGCTGAATCCATATCTTTCTTAGCTCCTTCATCTGCTATGTGGGATTTCAGTAGCAAGATTCAGGAGGTTGTTGATGTTTCTCAAAGGGAAGGTGTGATGTTATCTGCCTTGAAGAAAGCACTAATGTGCCCCCTCTTGAAGAAGCTATCTTTCAATCAAATCGTATTTGGAATTTTTACCTACTCTCCAATCTTCTATATCTGTGAAGCATGTGGAGAATGCATGAGGGGCCCACCTGACAGAAAAATGTCCTATTCATTCCAATAGATAGCCCAGCCCTACCAATGATGGCTGTTCATATGAATCATTATCTCTAAATGACATTTATAAATAACATTCTTCTCAGTCTACAGAAAAAAAAGTAAAGGTCCATTGTGTCTGACTCTAGTGCAGGGGTCTGCAACCTTAAACACTGAAAGAGCCATTTGGACCAGTTTCTCACAGAAAACACTGGGAGCCACAAAACCTGAGGGGCGTGGCCAACTCGACATCACTACACACTTGATCTTAGCCAAAAGGCCGAGAAGCTCACTCATTCCCCCCAAGTCACATGATCCCCCCAGCCACGCCTACCCAGCGTCATTAGGGCAGAGAATAGTTGTTAAAAAACACTAGGAACCACAAAACCCTTTTGACATCTCTCTATCTCTCTCTCTATCTGTCTATCTATCTTACTTCTCTCTCTGTATCTCTCTCTATGTCTCTCTATCTATCTGCCCCTCTCACTGTATCTCTCTCTCTCCCCCCTCTCCTTCTCCCCCTATCTCTCTGTCTCTCTCCCTCCCCCCTCTCTCTATATCTCTCTGTCTCCCCTCTCTCCATATCTTTTTCACTCTATAGCTCTCTCCCCCTCTCCCCTCTGTATCTCTCTTTCCCTTCCTCTCTCTGTGTCTGTCTGTCTCTCTCTCTTTACCTCCCTCTCTTTCCCCCCTCTCTGTGCCTATCTCTCCATCTCTCTCTTTCCCTCCCTCTCTCTCCCCTCTCTCTCTGTTTATTTTCCCCTCTCTGTCTCTCTCTCTTTCCCTCCCACTCTTTTCCTCCATCCCTCTCTTCCCTCTCTCTTTATCTCTGTCCCCCCCTCTCTCAGAGGGTGGAGGAACCCCTGAACTGGTACTAGGTGGTGGGAATCTGATGCCCAGAGACTGATGAGCCCAGGAGCAGTGCACCGAAGACCAGCTGGCTGGTGGGGCATCACAACACTGGCAGTTCTACAGGAAAAGCAACTGACATCTGGGAGGTGAGAGCGAGCAGAGTAGGAAAAGTGGGCATAACAGCAAATGAACACGACAAAGGCACACAAAGGCAAGTTCAGGGGCGCTTCGCTCCTGCACTAAGAATCTGGCCATCACCACTGCTGAGACAGGGCGACAGCTCTTTCATCCCTCTGCCACTACAGGGCAACAGGGAGCACATCAGAGGGATGAAACAGCCCCATGTGGCTATGGAGCTGCGGGTTGCCGACACCTGATCTAGTGAGTGGTGCACATCTCCGTTTCTTAGCCAATTGAGCCACCATTCTCTGAAGATACTTCTCTGATCATATGGCCAGTATAACTATATGCTAAGGCGCATGGAATGCTGTTACTTTTCTGCCCAAAGTGATATCTATCAATGTACTTGCATTTGCATATTTTTGAACTGCTTGGTGGACAGGACCTGGGGCAAGTAACTGGAGCTCACTCCATCACACAGCACTTGTGTCTCAAATCCAGGCTGTAAGCTTTCCAGTTGACAAACTCAGTGTCTTTAATTACTGAGCTATCATGCTCCTAATCTACAGACATAAGGTCCTTGGCATTCCAGCATGTAACTAACTTTATATATTTTTCTGGGCTAGTACAATATAAAAAAAGATGTGAATTCCATTCCTGAACCTGGCCCCATGATGAACCTATGAGAGCCACTGCCTCTCTCTGGGATGTTTGTTCAACCTACAGCCCTGGTTATTTTCAGGTAGTGTCCTATCCAAATACAGTGGGGCAAAAAAATATTTAGTCAGCCACCAATTGTGCAAGTTCTCCCATTTAAAAAGATGAGAGAGCCCTGTAATTGACATCATAGGTAGACCTCAACTATGAGAGACAAAATGAGAAAACAAATCCAGACAATCACATTGTCTGATTTGGAAAGAATTTTTTTGCAAATTATGGTGGAAAATAAGTATTTGGTCAATATCAAAAGTTCATCTCAATACTTTGTTATATATCCTTTGTTGGCAATGACAGAGGTCAAATGTTTTCTGTAAGTTTTCACAAGGTTGGCACACACTGTTGCTGGTATGTTGGCCCATTCCTCCATGCAGATCTCCTCTAGAGCAGAGATGTTTTGGGGCTGTCGCTGGGCAACACGGACAAATACCTATGATGTCAATTACAGGCCTCTCTCATCTTTTTAAATGGGAGAACTTGCACAATTGGTGGCTGACTAAATACTTTTTTGCCCCACTGTATTAACTAGATCTGATCCAGACAAGGAGAAAAAAGTTCCGTTTTTTGGAGAAGAATGTTTTTCACAATCAATACTAAATGCACATGCCATATCTATGTTGTTGATGTTGTTTCTTTGTATGAGAACAAATATATTATAGTCAATAATACATAAACTTTGAAAAGTCAACATGTTCTATACTGTCATCAATTTGATTGTCCAACCCCCTGCTTAGGCAGGAAACCCTACACCACTTCAGACAAATAGTTGTCCAACATCTTCTTAAAAACTTCATATTGGAGCATTCATAACTTATGGTAATTCTAAAACTGTCAATAAAAACAAGCCTATGTTAATTTATTACAGAACTCATACATGGAGTTACAAATCAGTTTTAAGAGCAGAGGAAATAGAAAAATAAAAAAGAAGAAATAAAATTTCCTGCAGCCCTTAATCTTTTCAAACCAAAACTGGTGGCATATATGTAAAGGTATGTAGGTTTTTTTAAAACTTTTCTTTCTTGAAATGTATTTCTAAGAACTTCTTTGTAGATACTTTGTTATATTTCATATACAGAACACAATGTAATTCATTTAACAACCATATTACAAGCTTAGCCTCTGTCGCGATTCACTTAACAACTATGGCCAGAAAGATCATAAAAAGAGCAACACTCACTTAGCACAATTATCTTGCTTAACAATGGACAATTTGGGCTCAGTTATGATCATAAGTTGAAGACTACCTATATCTCATTTCTTGCACATCCAGAAATCCTGAAGCAGAAAGGAACCAGCCAAAGAATTAATACACTTTAATAGATGTAAAGAGGAGTACTGGATAGTATCTCACAGACTGAGAAGAAAAATTAGATTTTAACTTTGATTGCAATGTTAATAGTTTAATTGGTAATTTGGACTCATGACAAAAGTACTGCATTTATATTTTCTAACACTCTAGGAATTATTTTGGCTAAGATTATTTCTTTTTAACAAGTGCAAATAAATAAGGGCAAATGTCGGAATCTAAAGCCATGTGGAAGACTTAGATTTGGCTGAACAATCATCTTCCTATATATTAATTAATTTTTTTAATAAAATTTATTTGCCATCCACCTCATATCCAACAACTCTGGGTCACTTACAACATAAAAAACATTTTTAAAAATCTATTATAAAATTAATGCTGGATTTTTGTTATTAACTGCCTTGGGCTGCCTTGTCCACAAGTGAATGGGATAGAAATATGATAAAAATCACCATCATTTTAGCCGTTGTCTATCCACTGCAAGATGAAGGCTTCTTTTGCATGTTTTCAACCAATACAGTCCTGAGCAAACAAATAAGACATGAGAAACACTGTATGAGAGCAATCTGATTCCAGAATGTTTTGTGTCCTTACCCAAATGCACAAACCTTTATGCTGCTTCAATCTAGACTCTAAGCAATTGACTAATAATACAAACAAGAAATGCAATACAAACAATATAAATGTATTAAAGGCAGGATACAATAAATAAGAATATCAATATACAATGATGTTTCCTAATGAATGCAACACTCACAGTGTTACAGCTCACCCAATACACCATCTTAGTTGCTGACTATGTTTGCAAATAACCAAGTTTCAAAAGCTTGTACAAGATTGTGAGGGAAGGAACCATTCTTAAGTCCGGTGGAAAGTGTTCCACAGGAGGTGAGCTTCCATGGAAAATGCCGTCTTCTAATCACCCACCTGCAGGTTTCCCAGTAGCTAGGAACTGTTAGTAGGCAAACTCTGTTTATCCATATTGGGCAGACAGTCCAAAACAGGCAGTCTAAAAGGTACGTTTAGATCCATTTATTTATGGATATTGAAACTCTACACTCATCATTAAAAAGGAATTTAGGGGCCTCTTCATAATTTAGCCTCTTCATAAGTACAGTAGGTTTCTCCAATTCTAATTTAAAAACAGGTTGGCTGAATTCAGAGCTCCCTAAATCATGGTTCAACTATGTTTTCATTTTATTTATTTCCATTTATTTTGTTCTTCACTAGCATAATAGACAGAGCTTAAATAGAATTCTATCCAGAAATGTTTGGCTGATGGGAAAGGAATAATGAAGATATGTTATTCCCCAATTCCCTTGCTTCTACCACACCCAGTACCATTTCTTATGCTGTTTCAGAGAATCTTCAGCCTTCCTTGAGGACAAGTAAGGATTGCAGAGAGAAATAAATCAGATAAAATCACCTTCTTCTTTTGCCAGTAGCAGAAAGAAGATCAAGTCTACCAAAGAGGGAGGCAACTTCCTTATCTGATAGTTAAGACACTTAAAAAAACTGTATGCATATAATTAAGACACTATCAGTATAATTGCTATGACATTTTAACTTTGAATTTCTCTGTTCAGATATATATGCTGATAGGAAATCTACAAAACAAATACTGTTATCTTCTCAACCATAGTTACTCTATTAACAGCAGTTGCAACATGAAATAATCCATAATGAGATCTAATATTTCAGTGTTTCTATCTTCTAGTTTGCAACTTAAATAAATATTATAAGGCTGACATGGTTATATATCATGATACGCAGGCAATGAAAACAAAGCCAAGTGTTCTCTTATCACACAGCTACACGGTCCAGTATAGGAAAACGGTAAGCAGATTTTCATGAAATTAAACATCCTGCTATTGAAGTTTTTCACAAAGCAGTTTTTAAAGAACTCAAGATAAAAACAGACATGTTTAGAATTTGAAGTGGTTTGAACTATTCTCCCATTGCCTCAATAGTAATAAATTTGCATGCTTTCCTTCCTTTTCCTTTCCTTGTTGCTTTTCTAATGAGAGCCAAAAATTACAGGATGGGATTTAGAACTGGCTGATTATATAAAAGCTTCTGAAGTACTTTGCTACCTCATACAACTTGATATTAGAACTTTACATTAGCTGAAGTTCTTGGTATTCACCTGGCAGTGGATCCTTTCATGTTTAATGTTTTAAAAAGAGGTATTTTTAAAAATGGAGCAATGATCACACTTAAGATTAAAACTAACTTGTATATTAATGCTTTTTTGCCCATTAACACATGTGAGCAAAATTTTAAACATCACAGTTCTAAAGTAAAATCTTGAATATTGCAGTACTGTAAAATGCACCTAATCATTGAAAACAAACATCCCAATATCATAAATATTAAAAGTACTGAAGGTATTCATATCACCTTGTTTTTGCAAATTCTTTACCCCTATATTATAGAACAATTATATATTATAAACTGTAGGAAAAAAACCACAAAATAAAAACAAGCCTGTAGACACTTTCAATTAGAGTAATGATTGCATTTTCTATGGTCTATATTCAAAAGCCACACCCACTAGTCTTATAACTGAGGAATCACAGATGCTTGTAGCTATTTTAGGTCAATCATTCAACAGCACTAACAATCACAATGACTGACATCTCTAAAGAGAAATAAAGGAATCAACTAGTCATATTCACATATCTTCTAAAAAATATTGAGTACAGATCATCTATAAATAAATCTTTTCAATCAGGCATGTCCAACCTGTGACCCACAGGCCACATGCGACTCTGAACAGCTAGTAATGCAGCCTCACAAGATAATAAAATATATTAAAAATGATGTTTGTTATTTATATACATTAACTATATTATATATTATATGTGCAGGCCAATATAATTCCTTTTTACTCAATGAGGCCCAAGAAAGCCAAAAGGTTAAGTAATATTTTTTAGCTCTAAAAAGGAATTTAATCTATAGTTGAAATTATGTACACTTTAACGCCTATATTTTTCTCAACATGGTATCTTAAATTAATTTTAACAGGGAAATGTAAATCATTTTGCTTTCACCATCTTGTGTGTTCTTATCAACAACTTATTTAATTGAGGCAGGGTGGGGAGAGAGACTGAGAAAAAAGAAGGAAATATTTTGGTCACAACTGTAGCACATTTAGAACAACAGTATAAAAATGTTTTATGTTTTCAACCTTTGTCTATATAAAAAGTTTAGTTTAGTTTAGTTTAGTTTAATTTAGTTTTGGTTTATTTGTATGCCGCCCTTCTCCAGGAGGGACTCAGGGCGGCGAACAACTCAAAGGGGAAAGGGAACATAAACAACAGTACACATAATTAAAATACACGAAAATCACACAGCCATACCAGTCGAGAGGGGAGGGGAACTCATCAACCCGAGGCCTGCCGGCACAGCCAGGTTTTGACGGCTTTCCGGAAGGCCTGGAGAGAGGTGAGGGTCCGGATCTCCGCGGGGAGTTCATTCCAAAGGGCCGGAGTTGCTACAGAGAAGGCCCTCCCCCGGGTAGTAGCCAGATGGCATTGGCTGGTGGACGGAACCCGGAAGAGGCCGACCCTGTGAGATCTGACGGGTCTTTGGGAGGTAATTGGCAGCAGGCGGTCTCTCAAAACAATCAAAGCCTAGCTTAAAAATAATATACCTGCCTACAAGAAATTTCCATCACTGCTTAGTTTTATTTCATTTTTCTATTGCAAATTTTTAAAAGTTTTAAAAAAATTTTAATGTATGATTTAAATATTTAGCTATAATTTTAAATTGTAAACTGTTTTGAGATTATTTTTTTTAACTGGAAGCAATACAGAAACATTTTAAATCAAGAAAAATTCAGAAAAGGACTAAGGATTATTTCTCTTTGGTGAGCTACTTACTGTTTGGGCCATTTTAAAATGTAGAAAAGAGATAGGATTAAGTAATAAAATGAAAATGGGAGTTAATATTAAAGAAATTAATATTTTATTGAAATATTTATTCCCAATAATAATCTTTTCATTGACTTCTTTATATCTCGGGAATATTTAATTAACTTCCATTATTTAAAATATAGTATTATAAATAACTTATTAAGCTATTGGAAGCACAACTTCCTTTTCCACAAAATATTTTATTTAATATATTATAGTAATTGGGAAGTAAAACAGAATTTTTTTTAAAAAAAAGTCCAGGCATGATTAAAGCTTCTAACATTACACCAAGTGTTAAGGTAATTAACATAAGACCTATTTTCTATAGGTTTTCAAACGTTTTGGGACTCTATCCACTTTCATCTACAGCATTCAATAATGAGGCTAGTAATATATCACATTAATTTTCTTTTTAGCTTTCATACTTGAAAGCGGCTCTAGAAGTTATGAAAATTCTGTGGCATACCGCACATCTGAGGCACTACACTAGTGTGTGCAGGAAAGAGGATAGCAAGATAAGCTTTTATTACACAAGGGAAAATCTGCTTGTAAGACATTGGCTCTTCTTTGTACCACTTATCTGTGAATAAACTCACTGAACTTATTTGGATTTTTAAAATGTAAATATGATTATAAATACAATTACTTAAAGTATTTCTATTTCTATATTTCCAACAAAATTAATTTCCATAACAAATAGAAATATATACCAGACATATGCTTATGAAAGCATGGAGAATGCCCAGAATTTTCTTATTTGTTGTATATCAGTAAGCCTAAGTATTTTTTTACATCATACCTGCATAGCAAACACAAAGTCCTAACAGAGCAGTCAGACATGAAACTATATTTAATAAACCATCAGTATGAAGACATAGCATCATGTATTTTTTTCTCTTTTCCAATAAAGTAGGATTTAGCATAGAGACAATGGCAGAGTGTTCCTTTATCATTCCTTCTGTTATCTCTTTTTAAAATTTGTTTCTATCATGGCTGTCATAAAGAAAATGTGTGTTTCTATGTATGTGTATATGATGATATATATGCATATATATATATCATTACTGTTATGAATTTTCTGTCAAACCAACAATATATTTTAATTGAAAATTAAAATTTCAGTTGGAAGTGTTGAGCTCATTACAGTATATGCAATTCATATTAAGCAGGCATCTCATTCCAGCAAGCATCAAACAACTGTCAGAACTGTCATATTTCTGATAGCCAAAGGCAATTCTTGTTATCTAATATCTAAAATCAAGTTCTAATATTACACTTTTAAGAAATTTGCATATATTCACTTCTCCTTAGGCTGGCTTTATCTTTATCAGATATAGTCATTCCTCTCTTTTAGTGCTTGGATAACTACAGTGCTGCAACAGTGCAAACTAATTGTCCAGCCTTTCCCAACTGTTCTACTGACTAGAATGATATGAATCACAGGATTCATATTACAGAGGGTTGACCTATCCAACTCTGTAATACAGGAACTAACTAACACAATGACCCAAGATTCCATCAGATACACAAGCATATCAACATCATAAGAAGGTTGCTAGCCTCAAATGAACAGTATCAATGACTTTTTATTTTCTTTGTCTGATCAGAATAACAACAACAAAGATATCTAAACTTGATCTGCAGTAACAGTAACAACTCACCCTATTCAATGTATTTCATCTCTTTATTTTAACAAACAACATGGCTCATGGCTTCAAACCCCAAAATATCTCTCATGTAACTGTTAGTTAAGATTTTGAAATAGCAGAGAAGCAATTAAAAATAGATACTCCATCTTTCCCTATTCATTTCAAGGATGCAGTCCTATATTTCAAAGACAGAAATATTGCAAATTGAAAAACTTTCAATTTCTAAATTTCAGCTTTTAATATATGAATCTATCTTGTCCATAAATGTATTTCTGTCACTCACTAATCCTCTTCAAGCTTATGAACAGAATTATAAATAAGAATATAAGCATGTTTTCAAAACTGTGAAACCAATATAAACTATTATATTATAAAGCAGTGGAGACAGAGCAAATTAATTATTAAAATGAAATGGAAGAGATAAATATTCCCTGGTTAATCAGCCTTGAAGTATATATAGTATACATACATACATACATACATACATACATACATACACACACACACATACACATATACACACACAAACATACACACACACACACATACACACATACATACTGCTTGCATAATATATCTCCTCTACTGACTTTGCACAGCACAAACAGACAAACATAGTCACGCAAGTCACTCCTACTCAAAAAGCATAAATATTTATTTCCTGGCAACACTGAAAAAGCGCGCATTTCTTGACTTCTTGATTAATAAAAAACAATCATGAATCAATTCCCTAGAATAAACCAATAACCAAAATCATCTGTAAAGTGAAACTACGAATTTTATCTAATGATACAAATGGAATCCATTCAATATACATATATATATATATGCATACATGGATGCTAAATAAAGATTTTTTAAAAATTAGGTAAACAAATCAAAGCCTGTAACCAGACAACAAAGTAAGAATAAACACAAACTCTTACTTCTGATTTCGAAGACACATTTTCCTCCATATCAGAATCATTAGGGTCCACAATATCATCGAAAGGTGGTAATGTATTTTTCTTTTTCTCCAGAGGCTCACTTTCCATTTTAACTTTCCCAATTTTAAACTGAGATTTATCTTTTGTCTGTTTTTTCTCCACACTGGAGCAAGTAAGTATCAGTGGGGGAGCATTAGAAAAACTTTTAAATAAAGTCTCAGATCCACTTTTCTTCTTCTTTTTGGCTGCAAAGTCCTCAGAATCCAGACCAGGAGGCCTTTTGGAGGCAGCCTTCTTTTCTTGTTGCTGTCCACCACTTATGGTCAGTATGTTATTTTCTGATTTTGGCTCCTTTGACATAGGTTTGGGCTCTTTGAAGGCCATCTTAGGAACAATTTTTTCATCCTTTAGTGGTTTGTTTTCTTTGGGTTTTTTAGAGGATTCTTTGGAAGATTTGTTGTGTTCCCTGGAAGGTTCTTTGAAGGCACTTTTATGTTCTTTTGAGTCTTTTGAAGATTTTTCCTTGTGCTCCTTTGATAATTTATGGGGCTTTGAAAAACTGTTACTACTACTGCTACTGCTACTAGTGCTTATACTCTTGCTCAGCTCCTGCAACAATGAAAAGTAAAAAGTTAACTTTTTGCTTTCTGTCTTCTGTGTTTCAGAAACACCTACCATAAGTTGCTGCTCTATAAACTTTACTTGCATTAATAGATTAATGTATAAATTTACATTATATATTAGTAACAAACTTGCAATACCAAATATGGTCTACTGGACTATTTCTTTGCTTAAATCACAACAAATAAAATTGCAATATACTGTGTACAGATAGTCCTCGATTTGCAACCATAATCAAGCCCAACATTTCTCTTGCTAAGGTGTTAAGTGAATTCTGCCCCATTTTACTACCTTTCCTTCCACACTTGTTAAGTGAATCATTGCAGTTGTTAAGCTAGTAACACAGTTGTGGCTTCCCTATTGACTTTGCTTGTTAGAAGGTCACAAAAGGTGATCACATAACCCCGAGACACTGCAACCATCAGAAATATTAATTAGTTGCCAAGCAGTCAAATATTGATCACATGACCATGGGAATCCTGCAATGATCATAAATGTGAAAAATGGTCATAAGTCACTTTTTTCAGTGCTATTGTAACTTTGAACAGTGAGCAGCATGATGGTCTAGTGATGAAGAAGCTCACCTCTGAAGATTGAGAATTGAATCCTAGTTACCAGTAGAGCTTTCTAGGGCACAAAGAAAAAAAATATCTGCTGCAAACTCCATATGGCATCAGAAAGGGCATCCGGCCAGTAAACTCTCAGCTCTATCCACTCACCCCAAACTATACTGAATTAAGGGATTACAGGGTCATAAAAAGGGACTTTTATTGTAACTTTGAACAGTCACTAAATGAATGGCTGCAAGTCGAGAACAGTCATGATTTACATATTTTGTGAACATGTATCAAAAGACATTCTTGTGAGATTCTACAGACATTCTACAATTCATTAAAGACTTCTAAAATTGTTTACAGATGAAAGCATCTGGTAATAAATGATTAAGTACTATGAGGATGGTTATTCTCTATTCTGAGCAAAACATAAAAATTGTTAAGAATATTCATTATTGCTTTATATTAAACACTACTATGTTGTAAGATTATTAACCATACTGAGGTAAAACAGAATTAAAAGCTTGTTAAAAGGAGTAATTACTAATGGAATTACTAAAAAAACAATAAAATATATGGCCCTGATAATCTATGAAACTATGATTTTGAAACAAGCCTAAGCTGTAATTTAGAGAATTTTTAACCAAGGGGTGTCCAACCTTAGCAACTAAAACTATGCTGGCTGGGGAATTCTAAGATTTGAAGTCCATAGATCTTAAATTGCCAAGGTTGGACACCAAAACATTTTTAGAAATTTATACAGGACCTTGGAGAGTTCCTGCGTATCGATGTAGAAAAGCTTTTCCCAACCTGAAGCTCTCCAGATGTTGAAACTTCTATTCCTAAAATTCCCAGCTAAACTGGAAAAGGCCAAAGTTAACAAAACTGAATTGAATCACCTAAAATGTATTCATAGTTTCATCTTGGAAAACGAATAAAATGACATGCAGTTTGGTAGTTTCTGTGTTGTGGGTTCATGTAACTTTGAAATAGAATTTTCTAATGCTGAAATTAGAACTTTAGGATGAAACAGCACCATTACCATAGAATTAGCAACAGATCTCTGAAAATAAGGAAAATGCATCTAAAGATAATAATCTATTTTGGGTTGGCATATCTACAATTTATAGCTAAGAACATTGTTCAAATCAAGCCTGTGTGAATTCAATCAATATATAACTTCCAGTGGTTACATTTAAACCTGGATGTATGGCCACAATTGGGATTGGAATTTCATTCATTAATGAAATTCATGTGTGGTGGTTAAGTGAGTCATCATATAGTTGGAACTGATTTTACAACCATTTTTTAGTTATTAAGGCAAACTACATGTTGTTAAGAGAATCATGCAATCTTTAAGAAAATCTGCCTTTCCCAATTGATTTTGCTTGTTGGAAGCCAGCTGGGACGATTACAAATTGTAATCATGTAATCATGTGACTATGGTGTGATGGTTATATTTTCAAGGATGGTTGTAAGTCATTTTTCCTCCGAGACCACTGTAACTCTGAAGTGTGATCAAACAAATGGTCACATATCAAGGACTACTTGTAACTATATTTACTTATAATTGAACTTGCTTCTGCCTAAAATTGCAGAATGCTCCACTTTCAGTTTGACATACAGCAACTACAACTTCATCTTTAAAGTTCAACAGCTAAAGTATAGATGTAGAAGAAAAGTTACACTTAAATGAAAACAGAAGAATAGAAGTATGAGTAGAGTAAGAAAATCTTAGGAAATACTTCAGTGAGTCAAAAAACTCTATGTTAGCTTTAATTATGCATAATTTACACTTATAATACCAAGCTGCACATTTGGTATTGCAACAAGTACCATTCAACAGGCTTAGTAAACGAACTAGTTTAGAAATGATAATTAATGCTTATACTTCCTTCCATTAAAACCAGTTATCGAAATCTTATGATGAATCAGAAAAAGCAGTAAAATCATGAGAATATTATAACCTGTTTCATAATTGTACAGGACAAAAATTATGTTTTGCATATGAAAAGATTATTACATTTTGTTTCCAATGCAGAACAAATGATCACATTCTGGAAGATCTGCCAAACCATATTAGCTGGCCATAGTTCAACAAAACAGATGCTTCAGTTTTCACTGTTCTGGAGAGATCCTTGCGAGATGAGTAGAACATGGCTGGAGCATGTTGTTCCTTTTTCCCCTCTCTACAGCTCACAGAGGGGCATACCTTACTTACCTACCCTCTTCTGATCTTCCCTTTGTTTCACCTTCCCTCCCTAACAGTTGCTGTGACTGTCATGAACATATTCTACTAATATGCCTGCTTGTGACATCTGGAAGCCATTTCTATCAAGGTAACCATAAGACTATTGTCAAATGGCATGATGTAATTCTTATCTCCTATTTCAATACTCAAAATCTGAAATTAAAATTCTGAATTATATTAAACAATAATGCTATGATAAGAGCTTGACAACCTTTGTGGTCTTTATAAATTATATTTTGACCATGATTTGTTTTCTGTCATACTATTATTATGAAGAGTCTTCAAAAGAGATATTTTGTATCTTAAGGGAATATGCATATAGTAACATTATCTGAATCATTAAAGAGCTGGTCATGACTACTTCTGAAGTTGCTCCTGGGTGCTCCAAGCATAGATATTTCACTTTAATGTTTTATTTGTACTCTCTCATCATCATCGTAATAAAAGCAAGATATACTTTTTCTCAATCTGAGCAAACTGAGTGACTTGGCCAAGCCTCTGGTTAGATTCACATACCGTGTTAAGCCAGTGAAAACCCAAGCAAGCTAAATATGTCTTAATAAATATTGAACCAGTCACTATTTCATAATGCAATCCTCTTCATAGGATTATTCTTGCAATAAAATGGGAGTATGGGATTACTGGGTATGCCACCTAAGGAAAGCGAAGATAAAAAGCAACAAATAACTAGAAGTATTGTTAGAACTGAAATATAAAATTCTTAGAAATAAATGTGAACACAGACTTTCTTTCTAAAAGCTTATCTTTTGTGAATTAACATGTGGAAATGCTCTTAAAACAACTATGTTCATGTCCCAAGTATTGGAACTAAGAAAGAGATCTGGATTTTAAGAAGTAACACTCCATAATGAGTTAGTTAAAAGTTGAATCACTGACTCCTAGAAGCCAAGAAATGTTTTGTGTAGTCTTAATTACTTAAGGAATGATAAAAGTATTTTCTGAAAAACAAAATAATGATCCAGTACTTTAATCTGGGTAACTTTATGAATATCTGGGTGTGACAAGCATTATCTGCACCTCTGGCTATGAGGTTTACCAGTATTCTTGACAATGTGCTAAACTAATCAAGAGAAGATTTCACCTCTAAATGGTTCAATCAAGATAAGTTTGGTGCTTTTTAAATAATATTTATTTTCAACTTCCCCAGCAATGTCATCATCCTTCCAGGAATATCCCTCTGTTTTGGTGTGCTAAAGCTAATAAAAGTTTGCTCCAGTCTTTGTTTCTTTTGTTGCTAATCTGTAACTACAACATCTACACTGGCAATTACTGAAGGGAGTAGATTATTCACCTTTTTACCTTCTTAGTCAAGCAGAAAAGAATATCCCAGAGTTCCAAAGTTATGATCTTTTCTTCTAACCGTTTCAAGAAAAGCTACGGAGAAGCTATAAGCCGAGAGGGAGAAGTTGCAAACCAACTTCTATTGTGATGGTTCCAATGAGAAAAAAATTCTTGGAGACTATTCATCAAAATTTTCCTCTCACACAGCGTTAAGGTAAAGGTTTCCACAGTCCAGTTGAGTCCAACTCTAGAGGCGGTGCTCATCTCCATTACTTAGCCAAGGGAGTCAATGTGTCTGAAGACATTTCTGTGGTCATGTGACTCGCATAACTATATGCCGTGGCACACGGAACACTGTTACCTATTCATTTACTTTCATTTTCATGATTTCAAACTGCTAGGTGGGCAGGAGCTGGAGCAAGTAATGGGAACTCATGTGGCACTTGGGTCTTGAACCTTCCAGCTGACAAGCTCAGTGTCTGTTGAGCCATTGTACCCCTCATACTGATTTAGCTACCCCTTATTTCAAAGGCCTAAGATGTATCTTTGAATGAAGGAGGTGGTGGAAAAAAACTAAAAGAAATTTCTATTTCTAGAGGGGAATTTCCTCTTCAAATTGGTACCATCCCTACTTTCACATTGGATTTTGTAGTACTTTTTTCCATGTAAGGCTATTTAGCAGCAGGAGGTAAACATTCACAGTTAATTTAAGATCCCCCTCTTTCCAACACTTTTTAAGATTCATTTTACAACTGTATATTAGTTTGCATATCTTCTATCTCCCTGCCATACAGCTTTCCCAAACAAATCCTGCTCCCTATTTTCCTGAGACACTGAAGTACTACGTGCATTTGGACTTAATTTAAACTGCATTTAAGCCATTATTTTAAATGTTTGAATTCAGTTATTACTTGAGTTATTATTTGAATTTGTGGTAGGATGTGGTTACATGCTCGGATACTCAAAGATTCTGTAGGCTTTATTTAGGTGTCAACATAAACTTTTAAATTTGAAAAGACTTTTAAATCTGTGGTAACTTCATTTAATTCACAAGCACATAGTTTTGAACATTTGGTTAATACACATTAGGGTGTGGCCTAAAACAGAACCATGGCAACATAGGAAACACTTCTATTTGGACAGTGGGAATTCCTTTGTATTTCTCTTTCTTGCAACCAAAACATGTGACAAATCCAGACCAGATTTGGGGATTGATAAATACAAAGGATCAAGAGAATATAGTTCCCCTATAACATGTGATGATTGCTGATGAAACTTACAATAGGTTTATATCCCTAATAAATACATGTTTTATTTCTACTACTATGGTTTTTTTAAATAAATTTTTATTTTTATTACACAAACAATACATACAGACAATAAAAAAAACAGAAAAAAAAACAAAAAATACACACAAAAAAAGCATCATTACATACAACATGTCGTTTGGTTATAGGTGTTTTAACATCCATATTCTCGAATAACATTTACCATCACAGATTTTTCATCTAGTATAACTAAATACCTCACTTTCATTGTACAGTATGCATTCAATTACGAAGTATTATTTTTTCCCCAATAAATCATAGTTCCCTTACATTCTTGATTATCTATTTAATAACAGTATATCTTTATATTATCCCCATGTGGGAAAAAAAGATATTTTTTTTTACCAACCATTTATATTTATATATCACTATTTTCCATTCTACATAATTCCACCAATCAACTATCAGGTATGCTTATGTTCATTGTTATCCTTGTACCTCATACCTTCAAACGGAAATTTTATTCGTTCATTTTTCAACAAAATATTCTAAGTGGTCGCTACATATATATACCATTTTTTTAATTATTCCCTTATTAAAATTATTTATCAACAACAAGATATCATTGTAATATGTTCTTAAGGTTATACATTATATTACCAAACCTCTATCAAATATACATAAAATCGTTGTTATCCTTATCCTTTTTAAAGCAAAAAGTTCTAAAATATTCAATTCATAGATATATCAGTTTTTCATTGTATCGTTGTTAATCTATTTCACAGCATGGCTGTGTTATCATTTAACTCCTTCAGTTAAAACATGAGTAAGACATTTTTCATTTCCAGGTTTTTTTCCCCCAGCCACTGATAAAACAAGTCCCATATCTTATAAAACTACTAATATGTTTCTTAACAGGATGTGTCAACTCTAGAATTCAGGTGTCAGGACAAAAAGTGGGTAACTATATCAAGTACATTTAAATTTGAATAGCATAATAAATAAATAAATAAATAAATAAATAAATAAATAAATAAATAAATAAATAAATAAATAAATAAATAAATAAATAAATAATAAATAAATAATAAATAAATAAATAAAATAAGAGTAATGCATATATTTATTTATAAAAATTTCATGAGCAAACATATTTAACTCTAAATATTCCGATTGTGTCTATTTTTAAGTGTTATGGATTTGCTGAAAAGATTGAAGCATTTAATAATTAATTCTTGGCTTATTGATCATTCAAAACGGCTGCTCAAAACATATTCCAATTTCTAACCATAGGCAACATCTTACCTTTGGCCCATGAGATGATTTTTTCTTCACTTCAGAAAAAGACAGGGAATTAGTGGGAAGATTAGGGAGATGAAGACTTTGCCCTGAAGCAACTGATGTTCCATCTGACATAACCATGATCTACAGTGATGAAGTAATAAAAATATTAGAAATGTTTATAAAATAAGCTGAAATATAAAGATCGTGGAGGTAGACAAATATCTTAGGTAAACTGACAATTATGATTTTTTCTGTGGGCTGTATGTAATTGACAACTATTTTATTAATGCCACATGGCTATCACCAGAATAGAAATGACAGACTGAAGCAATAAAAGTATCTGCAACAGTAGCTTTAGAAGTTCATAAAAATTAATATACTGTACAAAGAAATAACATGAATAAAAATTATAAGGTTGATGAATTCACCCTGGAGATCTGTTTCCCTTACACCACAAGTAGCAATGTTTGAAGGATTGGGGGTTGCAATTCAGCCTCCCAAAGTTTTGAAAAACTGCATAAATTCAAGCATTCTGATAAGAAGGAACAGAACTATTTTGTATGCATATGTGTGGATTTATTTGAATTTTAAGGAGAAATGGAACAGAGAATCTTTGGGAAGCAAGACACTCCTATTTTCATCCTTAAATCCTCTCAAATGAGGACATTGGACAGTTTTAAAGGACTGGAAATAGTTTTCTAGATTCCTTCCACTTCCATACTTAACCACAGTGGAGCCAAGCCAAAATAGGCTAGGGAAAAAAAAGATAAACAGGACTGTTTGGGGAATGAAGTGATGTGGTAAGTGCATTTATATTCATTTTCACATAATCAGTTTTCTGTGGACACCAATGATTTCTGCTCCATTAATTTTATTTTATTTTTAAAAGCATCCCAAAAAAACTGAATAGTCTAAATCCATCTATTTTGTCACCACATTTAGACAATACATATATTTTACATGGTTTATGCACCTATGCAGGCTGTCATTGGAATGTTCACATTATGTATATAATGAAGTCAGATGTACCATCTGTTGAATCACATAGATTCTGAAGACCAACCTAGACAGCCCAGAGTTCACTTGAAACCAAGTTCCCTAGGAGGGAAATTGTTTGAATTCATAAATGATCAAATGAAAAACTGCAGTTCCAGGCAAATAATCATTCTTTTTGTTGGTAATAGAAATAAGCATTAAAACATATCAATCAAAACTGTATTATGGTCAAAGACCAGAGGAGAGTGGATACAAAGGATTTAAAAGCATAAAAGATACATCCAGATTTTTTAAAAAATACAGTAAAAAGATTTTAAAAAACCATGAAATTCTAGAATCGAAAAGCAGCAGGGAGAAGTAAAATTATCCTATGCTCCCTCGCAATAATGGTGAGACAAGGCTAGGACAAATGTCTCTGTAGTACAAGCACTGGAGACTAAGATGTTCTGTTGTTTCTGTATGTCCAGAGTTACAGATACATTGTCTCCCCAGCCTCCCCAGGAAGGCCCCCTTTATCAGGATAATTCAATTGAGGGGAGGGCATGACAGCTTGCCACAGTAAATCCCCCCCCCAATTAGGTACTTCAAGTTAAATAGGGGGGGAGAGTACCTGTTGGGTCTCACCCCAAAAGTTGGTGATATAGTTAAGTTATATTGGTGTTCTGTGTACATTATTTAATGAGTCCTTTGGCCTAATTGTATCCCATGCTGAGTAAAAGATCTGGAGAGAAGTCCAAGGACGAGATTTGTTTTGTTACAGTGTCTTTTTTCATGTAGACTGAAAATCATTACTCATAGTTAGTGAGACAAGGTTAAGGGGAGACAAGGTTAATGCGAGCCAGCAGTTGATCATGGTCACTCATACTCTAGTCTCTAGTTTCATGAGACCTGTCTCTAGTCTCAGGGTGGTATTAGAGATACACATTAAAATATATTACACTCTGAACATTTGGATATTAAGAATGTTGTATTTATCATCCATAGGCTACAGCTAATAATATTGTTTTACTTTCGTAGAAAGATTTTAGTATAACTGATGTAAAACCCTGGATAAAGTCATGTTTTCATATGAATATACTGCACATATCAACTGTTCTTGTTGTATTATGGAAGTCTGATCTATTTTAATATAAATGTATTTATTAATGTAAGAATATTAATCAGAATACAGTAGTAAGTATGAAGTACAGCAAGTATAAACACATTTAAGAATTCTTCACCCCCACCAGGTTAAACAGATATTTCTTTATCCTATATTGGTCAATGTTTAATTTGTTATTTAAGAATGAATTTTGAGATTTTTGTTTCATACTATATAATTCATTTCGATATATTTCTTTTTTCTTAATCTGTGTTTGTTTTCTTCTCAGTTTTATATTTGGTCTTTTTTTCTGAATCTTTATAGATTAAGAGTAATAACAAGGAGTCTGTTCATCATGATCTTGACATAATCACTGTCTTCTACAGAGCCCACAGCTTTGGGAAGGATGTAAATGGAGCAACAATGGAAGAAAGAGATACCCACCCAAGCAGCCAGATAAGCTACATCAATCCTGGCAATCAATGATGGCAGATATCATGGCCTTATCCTTACTCTGATCAATGTGATTCACAGACATGTATAAATAACAAGATTATAACCAGGAAAACAATGGTCATGTGAGGTAAGCAGACAACAAGATTTATAATCATTTTTTGGCAATCCAGATACTGTTGCTCTTTTTGGCTTGTAAAACAAAAAGCCAATTTAGAACACATATCATGTAAATTTTTATTTATAAATCTGATTTTGACTTGCATATTAAAATATGGTTGAAACAATTGTATACATTTATGAATTTAAATGAGACATATTTAGCCTTCACCCCATTTAAATGAGACATATTTAGCCTTCGCCAGCCAGTGCTTATCATTCTTTTCCCCCCTAAAATTATGTAGACACCATGATGAAAGTAGACCTAATTGCAGATTATTCTGCAGTAAAGTATGAATTTTTTGGTGTACATGTGTACATTGTATATAATATGCCAAGTATTTTATATGAATGAAATATCCTATATGCTTCATTAAACTAAATACATTCAAAAATTAAGCTAAGAACTATGAATTCAAATGAAATTACACTTTAAACAAATGTAGCTATGTCTGCAAGGTTAGCAGGAAGAAACTGGGCTTTACTAAGTTTTTACACAAATATTTAAAAGGCAGAATGTAAGTTTCATTTCAGATTTTGCAGAAATTTTCAATAAAATATGCTAACCGCACCCCAAAATTACTCTGCTGGAGGAAATTCTCTAATATATTGTTAAGCACAGCAAACAGTAAAAATATAAAGTAATCTTTCAAAGGATTTTTGGGAGTGAGGGAAGCCTATCAATTATTAACACTAAATCTTGTATTCTGAAGTGAATGAGCTTTGAATTTCTTAACAAAACAAAATCCTTTTTTTTCTCTCAAAGAAGCAAATCTGTTTTTATAAACCCAACCTCACTGTTTCAATTACTGCATAGGTGAAACACAAGAAAAATGGAAGCAATATTAATTTGAAGTTGCTTTTAAAGCACCCCATATTTAACTCTCAACTTGATTCCCTGTAAAGGTTCTTAATAAAGTGGTAAACTACTACTTTTTCTTTCACATGTGTATTCAATCACATGAGCATTGAAAATTAGGTCTCCGAGCTCCTTTAGGAAGCAGAGACCTAAGTCTTTTTTGCAGTGGTTTTATCCTGGTATGTAATATCTGCATCTGTTCTACTATTTCACTTTTATTTGGTGTTATTGGCTTAATGTTATACCTGAGGTACCTATATTATGTGATCAAGCTCATCTGTGCAAAAAAAAAAAGCTGCTTTTCAACTCAAAGAGATTTTGCTATGGAGGGAGGGAAACAACTTTCACTGTGCTTAGAATCTATTTCATAATTTACTGTTTGTTTTTATATAAACTCACCCCGCCAGCTTTAAGCAGCTTTCTTCTGAACTCCTCTGTTGGGTTGTTGAAAGTAAGCTTTTCACAGCGAAGATGGTTTACAGGTGGGTGTCCTTCCAGATGCAGGAACAGATCATAGTCAAAGCGGACTTTCTTCGGTTCTTCCTACAGGTTAGAACACAGTCAGACAAAACTGGAGGGGGAAACCTGACACTGTATGACATGCTGGCTTTTTATCCCAATACTATAGATTGCATTCATTTCCTCATAAAACATTGTGGTAATTGGTTTTTAAAAAGTGAATAGACATTTGGGCTTGGGACTTCCCACATTAAGTGATCTGGGATTCTGATGTGGGACTCTGGGCTTTTTAAATTATTGATAAAGAAAAGGCTATTTTGATTCTGATCAAATTGAACTTCATTTACATTTACAGTTTATTTACAATTCATTTTGTGTCAGTCATTCATATAGCATTTCTTCAACAATCTTTTACACTGTAGAAGTATTGCATTAAACTTTGATAGATATTGTACACACACCTACCATAAGCATATTAATTATTTTATTTATTTATTTATGGAATTTATATCCTTGTATTGCCAAGTTGGCATCAATTATCCATAAAAAAAATCAAGGTGCTAATTATTAGTATCTGGCCTTAAAATATATAAGGCCCTGTTTTGGTTCTTTTTTCCCCCTTATTAGCTTATTGCAGCTATTAAGATCAACCAACAATTCCTAATTAATAATGACAACCATGTAACAGGTCAAATGCTTTTTTTCTTTATTACTAGCAACACAAATACTTTCAACTACTGCTTGATGATATTACCTGAGTCTTGGGTTGGTTGGAAATAGGTAAATTAAATAGTGAAACAGAAGTATTTATGACAACACATAAATTTAAAGTAATAGTGTAAAAATCAATTTCCTCCATTTTAAAAACAAAGAATCAAAGATAAAAGATAGTGATTTGCCAGAATTATCTAGTAGTCAGTGCCTAAACTAAATTAGACAAAATTAAAAATAAATTTAAATTAGCCAAAAATTATCTGGTAGTCAATTGCAATAATAGAATTTTAGTCAGCAATACTGACTAGAGGCCAAATATTTAACACTGGTTTGCATCATAAACTTAAACGTACTTGCTCAGAAGTAATTTCCACTAGATTAAGCCGAAATGTGCACAAAATAGCAGCCTTTAATCAAACTGTGTTTAATTCCCTAATGTTAAAGTCAGAAGAAATGTGTACAAAACTCTGTGTGCCTAAATGACTTTAAACTGATGTCCACCCGTGCATCTCAGTGAAAATTCTTCCTATGTGTCTGTGAAAATTTTTATTACATATATTGTAAAAAGTTTAATTATACCTCAGCTATTTCAGGAAGGAAATGAACTGTTATAGGAGCTATACTATTATTGCTTGACAAAAAGTCTATTTGTTTAGCAAGTTCTCTAAGAAAGGACCACCTCTGTGTATTGGACAACCGTAATACAGTTTATATAATAAGAAAAAGAATTAAATTACTATTGTGCTGTATATATATAGCGTAGTAATTGCTAGAAAGCCAGAAGAGGACAACTGCTGTACAAAAAAGACTTCATCCTAAAGCAAATCCATAATCAGCAGGATTTTGGAGTTTTTACACCTGAGGCTGGGTAAATTCAGACTGCCAAGAAACTTAAGTTGAAAGTAACAGTCATAAAAGAACCCTTATTTTCCAAGCAAAATCTAAAGTATGAGTAACATATAATTTAATATAATACAATATTTTAAGTTCACTGTTACAACCAAAAGGACTCATCTTTTCTACATAAAAATCAACATGAATAGGACTTAACATGAACAAAATATATTTGAAATCAATTGAGCAAACTCCACAACACTACTCTGTTCTGAACTTCTATGTACATGGCATAAATAACAGCTAACCATCAGTTCTTTTTACAGTTCAGAATGGCCAACAGCTTTGTTAAAGGGTAAAATAATAATGTGTGGACCAGGATTACATAATGAATCAGAACTAGGATTCATGTAGTCTAGTATTTTCTTATTTCTTTTGGTCAGCCAAAAGCTTCATAGGAAGCATAACTATGTTGTAACAGCTCAGTTTCCCACTCTCATTTTCCAGTAAATGGCACTGAAAGATTTATAAGAGTAATATATTGCCATTTAATGTTTATATATAGTGGGAATTTAGATAGTGTGTGTGTCAAAAGTAATTCTTTCCATTCTATTTATAAAAGTAACAAATATATTCCAGTCTCTTGGAAAAAGATAATATTCCTATCCTGAAAGTCAGAAGTTTGGTGTTTTAAGAAATTTATAGATACTCAAAATATTTGGATTTTTCAGAGAATATACATTGACCAAAACCAAATATTTTAAGGATGGCTACATAATCTAATGAAATACACTACATTAAAAAGCTTATTTTCAAAACAGTAGAATTGAATTAAAAGAATAAACTCACTTTTATTCCCAGTGACATTCATTATTTTCCAGTGAGTGAAATTTATTTAAGGTAAAATGTAGGAGCTTGGCCAAAACAACAGATGGTAGATATAACTTCAAATCCTTAATTTCCTCTAAACTATACTAAACTGTACAATTTTTATATTTTACATTTTAAATACCACAAAGTCCTTCCTTAACAAAGCATTAACTGTCTTATTCTTCCAAAATATACCGGTCTCTCATCTTACAAAATCATTTTCCATTTCAGAAGAAACCCAACATCACATGAGCAGAAGGCAATTTGACCAAAAGACTTTCCTTTTCCCTCTTTTCCATTATAGTCCTATACACATTCTTAAATAACCCTTCCTAAAATCAAAATAATTTAAAAAAAATGTGATATGTTTTTAACAGTTCTGAAGTGGACAAGTATGAATCAATTAAAATTGGAAAACTATTTATGCTTCTCACTGCAGATCAGTCAGAAACATTTCACAATGTTCTCAAATCTATTGGTCTCAGGACTCCTTTACATTCTTAAAAAATGACTGATCCATAACTCTTTGGTTTATATGGATTATATTTATCACTATTTACTGTAATAGAAATTAAATCTGAGAATTTAAAAAATATTTATTGATTTCATAGAACCCTTTGAAGAGTCTTGGGGCCTGCAAGCGGATCCCCAGACCATACCGACTGCTCTAAACTTTTACTTCCTATAAATATTTTTTTATGGGAACTTATAGAAGTCAGCAACTCTCCTTTCAAAAGAAGGGAAAAATTAGGTAAACTCCTATAATAAATGATTTCATTAAATATAAAGGGTAAATATTCAATGCACTATTGAAAATAACCAAAACCAGCTTTTACACTGTATCTTAAATAAATTTAAATATCCTGTATAAAAATGAGATTAATGAAGCTAATTAAAATATCCTAACTAGCTGTATTAGCTGTCTTAGGTATATATGTTTCTGTGTAACTCTGGGTTTATTGACAATATAAGCAGGTAATTTTTTTCTTCTGAAATAACAGTTAAGAACTTAAAAGTATTTATTCAGAGCAACTTTAACACAACTATAAAAAATAAATTATCATCTCTTAAAAAGCAGTGTGTTAAAGATTTGAACTCATCTATATAATTTTATTCAATTATAAATCTCTATCAATATTTAAAATAAATGATGAAAGTTAATCACTTCCATTAAGTCCAAAACAGTATCTATAATGAATTCAATTTCCTTATTTATTGGATAGCATCTAATGCTGCATTAGTGGTTTTTTAAACAACAAAACTTCTCCATCTGTTCTTGAATATCTGCTAGGCAGCATCTCACAACACACTATATATTTTGGAAGAATAGTAACGGGCTACAAGGGAGATAGAAAATCTGCTTCTTGGATTTATGCCATCCCATTGACAGACACTTCATTTGGATTTTCCAGGCATATTTCAAGGACTGAAAAGGGTTTATGAAATCTATGACAAATGAAATTTTATCACCAGATTTTACATTGACATTTATTAAGTCATCTAAAGAACTTAATAGGTATGTGTAGAGAAATTGAAAGAACAACATTACGTACCTTGTTCTTGAAGTAAACCTCTATTGGCAAAATAAACCCAGCATACCCAGATTCTTCAACTTTGTATGGTGGATCTTTGCATACTGAGGAGGGAAAAGAAAAAAGTTTGAGCTTATACTTTGAACAATAATTTTATGGCTAAATAAATTCAACTTGACAAAAATGGCTTCAATTTTTTTTTTTACTAGTTAGCTATTCACAGCATAATTCTAATATTTCTTACCTCTTCTGATCCAGGAACAAGACAAAACTAAAGAATGGATTTGTTGGAGGATGATCAAAAACACGGCATGGTATTTTGTTTTCAGAAATTTCCATTTTTTGGAAATGTCTAATTTTATGAAATTAATTCACATCATTGTTAATACAAAAATACTAGGAATTCTATTAGAATTACAACAATACACGTTAATAGTTTCAAGTGCTTCTTAAAAGCACATATAGCTCGCCATAGCACTTGAAGCATGCCACAATTAGAGTATTAAAGTTTCTAATGTTTGTTCCTTCTTTTTTCAATCCCTGTATAAGTTCAATAAAGAAATGTATATACTGTTTGACATCTGACAATATACCCAAGAAGTCCAATAAAAATATCCAAGGAAGCCTCTGAATTTACTTGATTATGCAAACTTCATTGACTTTTTAAAACAATAATAATTTGCTTTCATTATTTTTGGTCTGTTAGATATTTGTACAGCATTAAAATAAGCATGCCTCTTTAGTTTTTGTAGAATAAATTATTGATTTGGCCTCAAAGATATGACAAACAACAAACAGATTTCACATTTTCTAAAACAAAATTTTGTAGAAAGCTGGACTTGAAAGCAGTACCGTAATTTCTGAGACAACTCTGTACTCTTCAATAGTATTATGCTGCTTAAGCTTTTTACTCTCCAAGCACTTATGAGTTTTCTCAAATATATTTTCTTTAAGTGTAAGGAAAGGCTGACCAGTTAATACTTAAATCCAGAATTTTTTTCTGGAATATTACTTAGGTTTTAAAATATATGTGCAATATTATAAGATTTTTAAAAAACATTTATTGCATATATACAATAGATTCTTGATTGTTCAAATGTATAAATAGTTCTGGACTTGGGGAATATATTTAATTTTATGTATTTGTTCATTAAACATTATAATTGACGAATAGACTCAAACTCTGATCATTTAATGTGACTGTTCCTGAACAAAACTGTGCTATATTATATTCTCTAACTGTAACGATAAAAAATATTACTACTTTTTTATACTATTAATAATATCTCACAATCCCAATAAGTGTTCCAACAACATTAATATTTCATAAAAAAATCAATTTCAGTAATTAAACCAAAACACAACTTTAACCTATAAAGCTCAGTCACAGTAATCTTAACCTGGATTCAAATATAACAAAGAAAACTAAGAAACATGATTTGGGGAAAGGGGGCAATTTTAGCAAGAAAGTGCTAGAGTTAGCAAGGATATTTTTAACAAGACAATAAAAAACAATGCTAGAAGAATAGATGGAATGAGTTAAGTGGCTGCAGTACCTTCTTAAAATGTACAATTTCATACTTCCAACATGATGGGCTTGAAGTCAGGATTTATTTCATGGCAATGCAAGCTATTTCAAGAACTAACAGTAAATTATATTCAGAGAGAGTGGAAATTCCACTAGTACAAGCATCTGACTTTACTAGTTCTTGGCTGGTATAAAATCTGCATTAAGAACTGACACCTAGAGCTCCAGAACAAGCACCAAAGGTAAGACTTTTACCTTCATGTCTTGCTCATGGATTTCCAGGAAGCATCTGTCTGGCCACTGTTGAAAACATGGTGCTGGACTAAATGGACCCTGATCCAGCCAAGCTCTTACATTCTTATTCTGGAAATTTAACACATACATATTTTGGAAATAGGAGAGCAAATCAATTTCAGAAATGGTCCATGTTTGTATATCTCAATGCACTGAAGGTCAGAAGTGAAACCCATTTAGACAAGAACTGCCATATGCTTATCCCCAGTTCTAACATATGAATTTATCTAGGCACATTTATTACTTCATAACTGAATTCCTGCATGAAATATAATTATAAAGTATAACAACATAGTTAAACGTTTCTTATCTGCTCGCATATATTTTTCAATGAAACCTATTCATACATTTTCATTGGGAGTGACATTTTCATTGATGCTTATTTTGAAAGCAGAGGCTCATGAATTTTTGATTACTGCCCACAGGTAAAATTAATTTTTCTGAGTTTTTAGATTCATACACAGATTATTTATCAACTGACTGTATATGTATTTTAAACTTCTGGATATCAAGATCAATCACAGGGGGAGAAAAGGCTTAAATTCATATAGATTAAGGTGACCAGACGTCCCGCTTTTGGCGGGACACACCCGCTTTCCAATGCATTTTCCCGCATCCCGCCCGCCTTTTTAAAAGGCAGCTTTTTTTGGCGCTCGCAGCTCCCGCCCATCAGCTGCTAGCTTGCTGGGCTGGCTCATCGTTCTGTTCTCTATCCTACCAGATGAGCCAGCCCAGCAAGCTAGCAGCTGATGGGCGGGAGCTGCGAGCGCCAAAAAAAGCGTGCTTTTAGCCTTTTACCTACTACCTACAAATTTAAGCCAGCCCAGCCTGCCGCTCACTGATTGGATTGGCCTGGACTCCAGCCAATCAGTGAGCTGGCTGGGATGGGAAATTTTCAGCACGCTTGCGCGAGTCTCCATTTCCTTTCGACAAAAGACGAAAGAGGTTGCAGCTGCGCTGACTGGTGAGTAATCTAATTCTAATCGAATTTTCCGCTCACCGCGGCAGGAGGAGAGGGTGGGGGCAGCTGCAGCCGCCCGCAGCAGAGAAGTTCCACGCGGTTCAGGGGCTCCCACCGCCCGGCCGCGTGGAAGTTGTCTGCGGGCGGCTGCCCCCTCCTCCTCCCTGTCCTCCTGCGGCCGCGAGTAGTCCGTTCGTGTAGAAATTGCCCGCCCCGGCTGAGTGAATTGGGATCGCCTGCGGCCGTGAGGAGTCCTCGCGGCCGCAGGCGATCCCAATTGAATTCACTCAGCCAGGGCGGGCAATTTCTGCACGAATGGAGTTTTCCTCGCAGCCGCAGGCGATCCCAATTGAATTCACTCTGTGCGGGTGGCTCGGCTGCCCCCTCCTCCTCCCTCTCCTGCGGCCGCGAGGAGTAATCTGTTTGTGCAGGAGTCCTCGCGGCCGCAGGCGATCCCAATTGAATTCACTCTGTGCGGGCGGCTCGGCTGCCCCCTCCTCCTCCCTCTCCTGCGGCCGCGAGGAGTAATCCGTTCGAGCAGAAATTGCCCGCCCTGGCTGAGTGAATTGGGATCGCCTGCGGCCGCGAGGAATAATCCGTTTGTGTAGGAGTCCTCGCGGCCGCAGGCGATCCCAATTGAATTCACTCTGTGCGGGCGGCTCGGCTGCCCCCTCCTCCTCCCTCTCCTGCGGCCGCGAGGAGTAATCCGTTCGTGCAGAAATTGCCCGCCCTGGCTGAGTGAATTGGGATCGCCTGCGGCCGCGAGGACTAATCCGTTCGTGCAGGAGTCCTCGCGGCCGCAGGCGATCCCAATTGAATTCACTCTGTGCGGGCGGCTCGGCTGCCCCCTCCTCCTCCCTCTCCTGCGGCCGCGAGGAGTAATCCGTTCGTGCAGAAATTGCCCGCCCCGGCTGAGTGAATTGGGATCGCCTGCGGCCGCGAGGAGTCCATTTGTGCAGGAGTCCTCGCGGCCGCAGGCGATCCCAATTGAATTCACTCTGTGCGGGCGGCTCGGCTGCCCCCTCCTCCTCCCTCTCCTGCGGCCGCGAGGAGTAATCCGTTCGTGCAGAAATTGCCCGCCCCGGCTGAGTGAATTGGGATCGCCTGCGGCCGCGAGGAGTCCATTTGTGCAGGGGTCCTCGCGGCCGCAGGCGATCCCAATTGAATTCACTCTGTGCGGGCGGCTCGGCTGCCCCCTCCTCCTCCCTCTCCTGCGGCCGCGAGGAGTAATCCGTTCGTGCAGAAATTGCCCGCCCTGGCTGAGTGAATTGGGATCGCCTGCGGCCGCGAGGACTAATCCGTTCGTGCAGGAGTCCTCGCGGCCGCAGGCGATCCCAATTGAATTCACTCTGTGCGGGCGGCTCGGCTGCCCCCTCCTCCTCCCTCTCCTGCGGCCGCGAGGAGTAATCCGTTCGTGCAGAAATTGCCCGCCCCGGCTGAGTGAATTGGGATCGCCTGCGGCCGCGAGGAGTCCATTTGTGCAGGGGTCCTCGCGGCCGCAGGCGATCCCAATTGAATTCACTCTGTGCGGGCGGCTCGGCTGCCCCCTCCTCCTCCCTCTCCTGCGGCCGCGAGGAGTAATCCGTTCGTGCAGAAATTGCCCGCCCCGGCTGAGTGAATTGGGATCGCCTGCGGCCGCGAGGAGTCCATTTGTGCAGGGGTCCTCGCGGCCGCAGGCGATCCCAATTGAATTCACTCTGTGCGGGCGGCAGCCGCTGCGCCCACGAGGAGCTGCCTCTTCGTGAATGGGATCGCCGCCTCCGAGAGCATGGGCGCAGCGGCTGCCGCCCGCACAGAACATCCTCTCGCTTCCGGGGGTCCCGCCGCCCAGAAAGTTATGGAAAGTTATCTGCGGGCGGCGTCCGTTCGTGATTGGGATCGATCGCCGGGGCAGCCTCTCGCTTCCGGAACTTCCTCTCTCACTTCCGGGGGTCCCGCCGCCCGGCATAAGCCCCTGAACCGCCGCGGAATCCGTTCGTGAATCAAAATGGATCCGCGCGGCAGGAGGAGAGGTTGGGGCGCTGCCAGCCGCCCGCAGACAATTTCCTCTCGCTTTCGGGGGGTCCCGCCGCCTGGCAAAAGCCCCTGAATCGCGTGGAAGTTATCTGCTGGCGGCGTCCATTCGTGATTGGGATCCATCGCCGCCTCCGAGAGGGTATACAGAACACTATTTACCTAAATGTGCATATATACAGTTTAGTATTTTAGCATTTATTTTTGAAAAAAAATCAAACTCCTAAATCATGGTGTATAGCTTATTGCGCCTATCTTGGACATATTTTTTCTGATCAAACATTTGTGTTTACTGGGGTGGTGCATAAAGCTGAAAAGAGTTATTGTTTGTAATTTTTCTACATTATTTTGCTGTGAAAGAAGAGTTTTCTTCTTGGGGATAGATATTGATGGAGATTTCTTGTGCCATTAGGAATTGTTGCAAAGAAAAGATAAAGAATCTTGTGGTGTGATATTGGTGAATTTTTTAAAAAAATAGTCTGTGTTGTCTTTCTGTCCCAAATAGTTAAATATAATTTCATTATGAACATCTGCAGGGTTTATGGGATTCCCATAATATGGGAGATTCATGCCTTTGTAGGTCATATTTGCCCATTTGTGGTTTTCTGTCTCATCTGTGAAATTCACAACCTTTTATTTGTTATGTTCTGAATTTTTCTCTTTTTAGAAAGTGATAAGAAATCTACCTGCAATTTAATCTTGACCAGGCATCCTGACTTTTAAGAAGTCACTGACATGCCAGTTTTAAAATTGTTTTTTTTCTTGATAGTTAAGGTCAAAAATTTAAACTTGCTGTCACAACTTTGAGCAGGGTGTGAGATTGTTGATGTCCATTTTACTGTCTTTCAATAACTGTATAATGTTCCAATCAAGCCTCAAATTAAGATGTTACCAACTAGTATGTGAACTACTGGAAAGATTGTGTGCCTATAGAGTTTCATTTCATGCATCAGAAGGCTGTATAGTGTAGAGAGAAAAATATGTTCAAAACATTACAGTTGTATGTGTTAGCCGCCTGAATCTATATTACTGTCTTTGTTTTAAAAAATTTCTCTCAGGATCCCAAAATGGTATTTGTTTGTATGGGTTATATTTATCAATATGTATTGCATTAAATATTGAAATCCAAGTATTCACTGCTACTGTGGATTCTCACAATTGTTTGATGGGATTTCAACATAGGCTGGCAAATTTGAATTTTGAGTACCCTTGATTGGGTCTGACCCTCTGGACTCCAAGGAGAGATTTTAAGAAACACTGATTTCTTTTGCCAGGTAATATGTAATAGGTTGCCACTGCAAGTGTATTTGAAAAAGATAGCTTACTCTATGGTGTTGTTTTTTTATTTTTATACTGGAATTCTTCATGAAAAAATCCAAAAGGATTTACAAAAGAATAATAAAATATCTCTTCAAGAAAACAATAAAACTAACAGTGTCAGTGAAGATAATATAGAAAAGCAAGGCATAATTCATTTTTAAAAAGCAGTCTAAGAGGGAGGTTGTCCTGAAGCACATGTTACTCTAGAATTGCCTTGGGTGAACAGGCTTGATTTCAGCTGTTCAAACAAACCAATGTGTAGAAAACAGCTACACATTTCCTAATTTATTATTAAATAATTTGTATTCTATCAGGGGCTTTCAGCAGTTTACAGCAACAAAAATGCCAAATAAAATTATATTATTATAAAATCATTGTAACAATTCCACAAAAACAATAAAAAGAAAATCCAGTGATAAAACCATATTAAATCCCAATGGCTCTAGATTCTAGAAGACAGAATAATTTGTACAGCCTTCCTGAATGGACAGCAGGTTAGGGCTCCCTGCTCTGGAGGAGGTTTCCAAAGGATGGGCACCAGCTGAGACCTTCCTCCTGAGAAAGCCCTACCTTTGTCATGAATGGGATTACTAGCAGGGCCTCCCCAGAAGATATTTAAAGCTCTGGTAAGATAGCTTTGAGGGGGGTGGTCTTTAAATATTTGGACTTTAAGCTGATTTTGGAAAATCTGTAAATTTTAAAGCACAAAACTGCTATTGGCTTGTTTCCAGATGAGTCATTTACTGTAAGGAGTATAGGCTCAATGTATTTTAAAATAATATTTTATTTATTGTGCATATGATTTTTTAAAATAGTGGTATTCTGTGTTGATTCTTTTTTTAAATTGTCTTAGACTATTTAAAAAAGATTCTATCCAAAATAAATTGAAACAAGCCATTTTAAAAATTTCTATGCACAATACTTTGAAATGGACTCAGGAGTCATGATTGACACTGAGTGAATTTGCACTTTTAATAATCAGGAAGATACAATGGCATTGAAAAAAGTGACTGATGACCATTTTTCACACTTAGCGACCATTTTCACACTTAGCGACCGTTGTGGCATCCTCATGGTTACGCGATCAAAATGTTGATGTTTGGCAACAGATTCGTATTTCTGATGGTCGCTAAGTGAGGAGTCTCGAGGAGGGGGAAAACATTTAGTGACCAAAGTTACAATGGCATTGAAAAAAGTGACTGATGACCATTTTTCACACTTAGCGACCGTTGCGACCATTTTTCACACTTAGCGACCGTTGCAGCATCCTCATGGTCACGTGATCAAAATTTTGTTTGGCAACAGATTCGTATTTATGCTGGTTTCAGTGTCCTGGGGTGACCTTTTGACAAAAAAAAATTTTTTTAATCAACCCCCCCCCCCCCCCGGTCAAGGGTGTCCCTCTTTTCCAATCTGAAAATCTGGTCACCTTAATATAGATGGAGTTGTACTTGCAACAGAATTAAACTAATTCTGGAAGCAGATTTGTGATTTTACCTAAAAACATCAAGGGAAACTCCTTATACATACTTTGGTGACCCCTAAAGCTGTAATGCTTTAAATCTTGTATAGCCTTTGTTTACTAACATGAGAAGTGGCATTTCCCCCCCTTACAATGAGAGCTAAAAGAGGCATAATGGTGATGTCACCCAATAGAATGAGTTTGAAAACTTTGGGCTATTTATTATTTATTTTGCTTTTTAAATATTTTTTTCTTGAAAAACAAAATAGTGTGTTAAGCCTACTGAATTTTAATGTGCTTATCATACATTATTACTGTTATTAAAATTATGCCACTACATTCTGATATCTTTCTGCCAGATTTCAAAACAGGAAACTGGGGGCCTGCAAAACAAACCAAAAAACCCAACTCCGTCAAACTTCCTGAGCAGGAGACACCCTTGGAAACTTATGCAGTCCACAGGATGGCCACCACTTATTCATTGTACTGATTTTATTATTCAATAGAGAATATTAGGATTTTCATCTTCAAGATTATGAGATAGCAATAGCAATAGCAGTAGACTTATATACCGCTTCATAGGCCTTTCAGGCCTCTCTAAGCGGTTTACAGAGAGTCAGCATATTGCCCCCAACAATCTGGGTCCTCATTTTACCCACCTCGGAAGGATGGAAGGCTGAGTCAACCCTGAGCCGGTGAGATTTGAACCGCTGACCTGCTGATCTAGCAGTAGCCTGCAGTGCTGCATTTAACCACTGTGCCACCTTGGCTCTTGGAGATGATAAGA
Source organism: Thamnophis elegans (assembly GCF_009769535.1). NCBI lineage: Eukaryota > Metazoa > Chordata > Lepidosauria > Squamata > Natricidae > Thamnophis > Thamnophis elegans. Next base: position 67,401,524 of record NC_045543.1, on the reverse strand, counting down.
CTGCTAAAAATGAAAGCATACCCAGCCCATATAAGCTGGATAAAGCTGCTCTTTATTTCACATAATTTTCTGCTACAGACCTTCAATAAAATAATCATGACAGACCTTCAATAAAATAATTATACAACATTGACAAATATAGTTTATATACTGTGTTTCCCTGAAAATAAGACCTGGTCTTATTTTCTTTTGGGGCCCAAAATAAGCACTAGGCTTACCTCAGGGCCCCATGGCTCCACACCCCAATAACTACCTCACAGAGGCATCAGCAACCATGTGCAGCAGAAGCCCAGGTGACTTCCTGCTTACTTCTTCTGGGACCCGCGCAGGAGGCAGAGTAACACAGCCTGGCAAAACGCTCTGTTCCCAAGTGCCCCATAGGCAGTCAAACACTTCTCCCCCCTTTGTGTGTGTGTGAGAGAGAGAGATGTGAACAAAATCAGGCATTTTCTGAATTTTTGACACACTGAGTCCAAAAGGTTCACCATCACCGATGTACACAAACGTCTTATTACACTTTATGACTATCCTAATACACTATTAGGATAATGTTCTTTGCCTTATTTATAAAATATAAGGATGAAGTTGGAATGGATGGATGGATAGATAGATAAATAGATAGACAGAGATAGATAGATAAGATAAATACCAACTCAAATTTTCTTAAAAACTGGTTTTGCATGAAATGCAAAATTTGAAATGAACAAAAATCTCATGTTCTTGATCAAAAGATCTCAACTTAATCTCTTACCTAATTGTGATGTGAAGTATACCATATATTGCCCATCTCAAATTAACTTAAAAATAGTTATATCTCAATTAACCTTTCTGAATTTCACAACACATGCTCTTTCAAAAGGTAACAAGAAAAACATCCCATCCATCTTTGTATAAATCAACAAGATATTTATTCTCTTGTTGAATAAGAGGAATGTTACATGTTCACTAGAATTGTTTATAAAAATAAAAGTGGGATAAAAATATAATAGATAGATAGATAGATAGATAGATAGATAGATAGATAGATAGATAGATAGATAGTCCACTTTTTCTGATAAGGTAATCCTGTGCTGTGTTTAATTAAAATATTCATGTTTAATTAAAATATTCATAATATTTAACTAATTTGTTGCTTGATCGATAATCAAGCAATGAATTAGTGAACACCTAGAAGCAAACAAACAAACAAAGTAATAGCCAAAAGCCAACATGGGTTTGTCAAAAACAGATCATGCCAGACTAATCTTATTGCATTCTTTGATAATGTGACAAAATTAATGGACCAGAGGAATGCTGTCAATATAGTTTACTTGGACTTCAGTAAGGCATTTGATAAGGCAGACCATAACCTACTACTAGATAAAGTAGAAGAATGTGGGTTAGACAGCATCAACACCAGATGGATTTGTATCTGGCTGACCAACCGCACTCAACATGTAGTCCTCAATGGAACTGCATCTTCATGGAGGGAAGTATGCAGTGGAGTACCCCAAGGCTCTGTTTTGGGCCCAGTATTCTTCAACATCTTCATCAATGATTTGGATGAAATGGGGAACTCATCAAATTTGCAGATGACACCAAGCTGGCAGGAATAGCCAACACTCCAGAAGATAGGCTAGAGATACAGAAGGATCTTGACAAACTTGAACATTGGGCACTATCTAATAAAATGAAATTCAGTGGTGAAAAGACTAAGGTTCTACATTTAGGCAAGAAAAACGAAATGCAGGTACAGTATAGGTGATACCTTGCTCAACAGTAGTAACTGTGAAAGGGATCTTGGAGTCCTAGTGGACAACCATTTAAATATGAGCCAGCAGTGTGCAGCAGCTGTCAAAAAAGCCAACACAGTTCTAGGCTGCTTAAACAGAGGGGTAGAATCAAAATCACGTGAAGTGTTAATACCACTTTATAATGCCTTGGTAAGGTCACACTTGGAATACTGCATTCAGTTTTGGTCACCACGATGTAGAAAAGATGAGGAGACTCTAGAAAGAGTGCAGAGAAGAGCAACAAAGATGATTAGGGGACTGGAGACTAAAACATATGAAGAACGGTTGCAGGAACTGGGTATGTCTAGTTTAATAGAAAAAAGGACTAGGGGAGACATGAAAGCAGTGTTCCAATATCTCAGGGGTTGCCACAAAGAAGAGGGACTCAAACTATTTTCCAAGGCACCTGAGGGTAGAACAAGAAGCAATGGGTGGAAACTAATCAAGGAGAGACTGGGGAGAAATTTCCTGACAGTTAGAACAATTAATCAGTGGAACAGCTTGCCTCCAGAAGTTGTGAATGCTCCAACACTGGAAGTCTTTAAGAAGATGTTGGATAGCCATTTGTCTGAAATAGTATAGGGTTTCCTGCCTAGGCAGGGGGTTGGACTAGAAGACCCCCAAGGTCCCTTCCAACTCTGCTATTGTATTGTATTGTAAAAGGACATTGAGTTCAATATTGTTTCTCCATATGTATATCTTTTTTGTTTATTTATGCATCACATATTCTTCAGGAAGTTAAGATGTCTATAGTACATCCTTATAATTTTATCTCTGTAATCCATGCAGTGCCATAGCTGACTATGAAACTTGATCTTCCATTCACATCATTATACTACATGTTGATTCATCTCATATGAGAATAAAGGTTTTTCATGATTAATATCCTTATTTTACTCCTTCGAAATATTATTTTCTTGACACATGAATACTTAACTGAATCTACCATAGCTGTGTTAGCATAGAAAGCTGAAGTATAGCAATTCTGACATGAGAAATCAAAGTTCAAATAAGATGCATATTTCAAGCATAACTCAGGGCCATTACATATAATATAGAAAGGATACGTTTCACTATGTTGAACTCAGAACATGCATGGGAAAATTTTAACATGTAAATTTACTTGCAAATTTTTTTTATTACTGAAAAGAAATTAATTTACTGATAGTTCCTGTTTTCTTATAACCATGTATTTTTACTCATAAACTTAATTGTGATTTAGAAATGATAGTTTAAAGAGAAAGCTTCTTATAATTACTTAACTACTTGGAGTTCCACACAATTTTGTTTGGCTTGTTCTCAGATTTAGTTAAACTAGAAAATTGAAGTGACAAAACATGTTAGAAAAATCTCTAAGTTAATATAAACAGAAAGGGTGAAATCTCATGTTCACATCTGTAAAATACACAACATTCAATGGCTATTGTAAAATATACAACAAACAATGGTTTGTTTGTATATTGTATTCATTTTCTATTGGCAGGTTGCATAAACGCAGCTGTTTTTAAAAAGTTAAGTCATGATTAAAACAATGTAGGGCTTAATACAATGTTAAATCTTTAAATCCAAGACTTTTTTTACAAACTGTATTAATGCAAATGAACTAACATACTCCAAAGCGTTGAAGCACTCAAATCTTGTGATAGCTTTGTGGTAATGCTTTGAATATTATTCTGATTGTATCTATATGTATGCACAGAAAACGTTTTCACTATGATCAGTGGCACATGTATAGAGAATCATGTAAACATTTGAAGCAACCTTACGAGCCTTCCAAATGATATGGTTGCCTTAAAGCTGGGAGGTACTTCACTCACACTAATATGCTCTGCATACTACAGTATGTAGTTCAAGCATTTCTTTTGAATGTAATGGACTACATTCAGCCTAGAAAACCTTGTGTATTCGATTTTTGGACATCTTGCCAAACAGCCTCTTCCCAGCATGTAACAACAATTTTTCGTAATAAGCCTTCCTTCACTCAGCTGAATTAAATTCAGCATAACAAACTATTCATATTCTCAAAGTGCTTAAGTATTGCATTGCTCTATTGTTACAGGTTTACAGTAAATTATCTGAAGAGCTCAAACCCCTTTTTGAAAAAGTAGTGCGGAAAAAAGAAAAATGGAAAGGTCTAAGCACTAGATTCAAATGAAACTGGAATGCATAAATCACCACACATGCATTTGATGTTATCTTAAAACAATGCTTTATTACTTTTATATTCAAGTTTACATTATACCATGTTAAAGATTTCTAGTGAAGATATAGGGCACATTATATAATTCTACAACCATTTTGCAGAAGCCAAAAATTCTCTATACACTTAATCCTAAACTGGAAAAAAGTGTATTAAATTAATGGAAAAGTATAGTTCAAAGGAAAATATTTGTTGTTGTGTCTAAGCTATTTTGTAATTAGGCTATTTGAAATTAGGCATTTTAAACTTTCCAGCTTGCATATTCCTTACACAAGAACATGACAGATGGAAAATAATTGAATATATTTTTATTGTAGGAGGGTGCTACTGAGTTCCTTTTTCAAGCACAGAAATTGTTTCCTGGATGCATGAAGAATTCGAAGAATCTAGCTGTGTGTCTTTAATTATTGCAAATATATTGAATGCTGACCAAAATTTGCACTTTTAATTCAAATCATTTTTATTCATAAAGCAGATGTCAGAGCTCTTCAATTTGTGGAATATGAATCTAACTATAGTTAGATTCTGACTGAAACAGTCTATATCAGTGATGGCGAACCTTTTAGAGACCAAGTGCCCAAACTGCAACTCAAAACCCACTTATTTATCACAAAGTGCCAACATGGCAATTTAACATGAATAATGAGGTTTTACTACCTAAAATAATGATAAACAAGTTCAGCTAGTTGTTCTAAGAAGAACGTGATAAATGCACAACCCCCCTGCGCTTCCCCTGCTTATGGCACACAAGCCAAAAAAGGTTCGCCATCGCCAATCTATGCTAACCATTTAAATCAACCTGCACAAATTTGGGACCCTCCCAATATGATCAAGTACAGCATCCATCATGTTAATATTGGTTAAGCTCAGTCTCTAGAGGGCACCAGGTTGGGGAAGACCACATAAACAACATAGATTTCCCTCAGGCTACCAGCAGAGAGGCATTAGCTATAATTAAGAGATTGTTGCTTGCTCTGTCAATACATTAAGTTATTTTTTTCAAAAATATGTTCCCGAGGTCAGCCTTTCCTTATCATGAATCAAACGGCGTGGAGAGGAAGAAAGGTGCCTGTAAGTTAAATATTTACGATCTTTGCAAACAAAATGACAAAATGAATTTTTGTTGTTGAGAAGCCAGACTTTAAAAACGAATGTTTAACCTTTTGTTTTCATACCACTGACTTGCTTGTAACTATACCTTTCAAACACATGCTTTTCATTTCATTGGTTTACAAACCTTTCTTGTCAAATCCAAGTGCAAATCTATTCAAATCCAAGATCATTGTTTTATTATTTTAAAGCTTTGTCTCCCTGCTTATATCACCTGAAATTCAAATATGCTTGCTTTCTTCAGATTTTAAATCCTTTAGAAGTATTTTCTTGTTTTAAGCAATAATTCTTTCTTCTTACTCTATTTTTAGAAATAATAAAATTAAATGCATGTATTAAATCTGTGTTTATTTCAAGAAACTCAATGCAACACTAAATTATTCTTCCTTACAATTATATTATAACTACCTCACTAACACAACAACTTTGCTGTTCACAGAATACCTGTGTGCAATCTCAGTATTATTATATGTGGATATCAACTTCCCCTGCTCCTGGCATACTGGTGATGTCTCTGCAGAGATGTCTTCATAACCTCGAAGTCACAACTACTGGATTCTAGTTTACATGGAGGCCTCCTTGAACAGGTAGTCCTCGATTTACAACAGTTCATTTAGTGACCATTCAAAGTTACAAGGCACTGAAAACAGTGACTGATAACCATTTTTTACACTTACAATCGTTGCAACGTCTCCATGGCCATTGATCAAAATTCAGACACTTGGCAATTGGCTCCTATTTATGACAGTTGCAGTAATCACATCCTATGGAGATGTGATTACTTTTGTGAATTTCTGACAAGCAAAATCCATGGGTAAGCCAGATTCACTTAACAACAGTGTTACTAACTAAAAACTGCAGTGATTCACTTAACAACTGTTTTAAAATGACAGTTGGTCTTACTTGAACTGTAATTTTAAGAGTTGTTTGCAGGATGGTCCAGAGCCAGTTCGCACCTATTCGGGAGAACCGGTTCGTAACTTTCTAAGCAGTTGGGAGAATCGGTTGTTGGAAGAAATCTCATTTTGTTTTTTCCCCATTTTACAGGGCTAATCTTGTAAGGAAGGCAGGAAGGAAACATTCTGGTGTTGTTTCTAGTCTAATCTTTATTGTCCTGCTTACAGAAACTGCCTCTCTGGTTAACCCTTATTACATTGTGACAGCTAAGGCGAAACTCCCATTGATGTGAGTGATGTCAAGTTGGCCATGCCTATCCAGTCACATGACCACCGAGTCACGCCTACCCAGCTTGTCATTAGGGCAGAGAACCGGTTGTTAAATTATTTGAATCCCACCACTGGTCCAGAGATGGTATAATCACGACCAATATGCCTTGAGACTGGATTGAAGCTGAAGCTAGGCCTCTGGGCTCCTCCTTTCAGACTCCAGTTTCAATGCAACGTGCGCTCCGGGGATCCTGAAAACAAGTTAGCCAAAGTAACCGCTACCAGAAACACAACCTTACATGTGAGAAGCTTCCTGCTGACCATCCGCAGACCTCTGGTACGGGAGCAGCCTCCACTGAAGTGTCCTTGTGTGTAGCTGCGCCCATGGCACCACCTCGATACAGGAGATAAACTTCCCCAGCAAGCTGAAGAGGAGGACTATGGAAACACAACGATCCCTCCAAATCTGTTTAACTAACTTCAACAAGCTGGATCTGCAATCAGGGGAAAGAAAAACTCTACCCAAACGGGAATCTATAACTGTTCCTAGATGAAGAATCCTAGTGGCTGGAGTAAGGGTTCTCTTTTCGAAGTTAACAGAGAACCCCAAACTCTGGAGCGTGTTAATGACCCGCTGAAGGTCCGTCCTCATCTGGGAAGGCGACGCCCCTTGGACGAGAATGTCATCTAGGTAACAATGCAGTCTGATGGGAACCTCCCTTACATGGGCAGCAACTACTGCAAGCACCTTGGTGAAGACCTGGGGGCCGAAGCTAACCCAAACGGCAGGGCCCTGTATTGATAGTGTACTCCCAGATAGGAGAAGCGAAAGAAATGCCTATTCTAAGGGAAAATGGAAATGCGCAGGTAGGCCTTCATGAGGTCAATGGAGACCACATAATCCCCCTCACGAATCCCTGCCAAACTGGACTTGAGAGAGGCCATCTTGAAACGCTTGTAAACCAAGTATTGGTTCAAAAGCTTTAAATCCAAAATGGCTCTCCATCCCCCCAAAGACTTAGGCACGAGGAAAAGGTTTGAATAGATACCCTGGCCCGCCTGGTCCCCAGGGATTGCTCTATTGCCACAATATCAGGCAGGTGTTGGATGGCCTGCCGCATCTGCCGGGGCTTCTCAATGCACTTGGCAGGCAAGAATGTGCGGAAAAATTTTGAAGGGTGAGAGAGAAATTCCAGATGAATTTCACCATACTAAGTACCCATGCATCAGTGGAGATGGCCCAAGACACTGACTAGAAGGTCCTCCTGAGGATCATCTCCGCCTTCCTATCATCGGCCTACAGGTTGTCTGCCACATCCTTGGGTACCAGTGAGGTGGGGGAGGCCAAGACCACCAGGGTGGATCCATGGTGGCATCTGCAATGCTTGGGAGAAATCTGGCTCAATATTATAGAACCTTCTGCCATTACTGCCAGGATTTGGGAAAGCCCCAGGATTCTCCCATTGCTTCTTTAACACCACCAAGAATAAATGAAGAGCAAGTATCTCCTCCTTAGCAGTTTTAGGTTCAGAAAAAAAATGGGCCTTGAGGTTTCTTTGCTGGATCACCTTCCTTGGCTGCCCCCCCCCCCCAGCTGTGCAGTAGAATACACCTTGCGCAGGAGAGACCGGAATAGATTTGGAGGAAACAAGCCCATAAAGGCAGGGAGGTTAGGAACCGTAACCTCCTCATCCTCAGAAAGATCCGGATTCCTCTGAGCCTTATCTCCCATAATCAACCCTTCACTGGCTAGGGAAGGAGACACATCTATTGCTGTTATAATCATCATTGGATGTCTATCATGATATTTTCTATAGAATTTTGAGAACTACGATCTAGTCCTATGCCTTAACATAGAAAAACTACCTGAAATAACTGGACATATCATTTGGAGTGTTAATAATAATAACCTTGATACATTATTTAGTATCATAAAATACATATCATAAAATATATTCCTTGGCTTAAGTTGGTTCACCCTGTAAGCCGTACAATTTTTTCAATTAAATTTAATATTCATAAATGCTAAATAATCACAACAATAATACTGTTTCACCTATCACACTATGTCATCATATGCTTAAATTAGTTCACTGCATAAGCCATAGTGTCTGGCTTCATGTATACTATACTAATTTATAAAATATGACAGTGTTTATCCATGTAAGAAAGAGCATTACTTGGGACTGATTTTCACAGCCTCATTTTATTTCTGTCCCTGAGAACCTGTTTATGAGTTTGAACTAGGCAATTCATATGGCGAGATAAATCTATTTTGCAGTTTTCTACACATCTCTTCTTTGGTCTCTTTACTCAATTACTCTACCTCAACTCCAAGGCTATAAATAATAATGCCACCTGGGCTGTATTTTGGGGGGGAGGGGGGAGGCTTTCTTCTATGGGATGTATCTATGACCCATAAATATATAAGGTGTTTTTGCCTTATTATGTGCACAACATGTACCAAGGATGGAATGACAATTGTTATACAGATAATAGAATGACAACATTAACTTATTGCCCTGAGCCAGGTTCGTTTAACATTGCTTTTACAGAGTAAGCCTTTGGCTGGACTCACATAGTATGCTAAGTCTTAAATCATGGCATACAAATTACTGTGTTTATACAATATGCTAACTTAAAACCAAACAAACCACACTATGACTTAGTATGGTATGTAAAAGCAGTCACTAGCTCACTTTTCTGCTGAATTTCTAGGGAATCAGCAAAAGCTACATATATGAAATTTACTAACATTTTATCTGCATTTGCAGTCTAGACAAAGGAGTACAGAAGGTCATCAACTTTCTTCCCCCAACAAATGCAGCAAACACGGAGTATTAGTAATAGCTTAAAAATGGAAGATGAATAAATATTATGTTATGTTGTCTTAACCTCTTCAAAAATGTGTTTTACACACCTGCCATTTTACTTGTATGTAAAGTAATAAAAAAGAAAATCAAAACTGCAGATACGGTTACATGTATAGTCAAGTCTGGTCTCTACTCTGGATAAACAAAACCATGACTAATGAGATATTCCAGAACTATATAAGAAAATAAATTGGCATTTTATGATGGAATGTAGCACAAAAGGTAGTAGAGCTCTTAATAATTACTTATTTCATAGCTCCTGCCATTGTATATTCACAAGAAATTGGGTTTATTTACAAGATAGTCAAGTTTCAAATCATGGGTAGAGCTACTGATGTGTTTGATATTTTGATTATAGAAAGTTGGGCTGGCATTGTCAGAGTTTTATGAACAATTATGTTCCATTAATAATACTCTTTTCTGTAAGCAATTGATAATATTGGAAACTTATATTCTTCCTTCAAAACTTGGCCACACATTTGTTTTCAAGAGAAGCTGAGTTCAGTTTATAGTGCACCTATAAAGGCATTTATGTTTGGATGTTAGGTTACACAAGAAGAACAGAACTGGATTACAGCAAGAAATTCATTATCAAATTTTGGTAAATTTGGAACTGCGGTTTTAGACAGGGTCTCAGCCAGCTAAAATTCCTTAGTCTATTGCTGTTTCTAGGGGAGGGGGAATTAATTCAGATTTTTTTGTAAAAAAAAGAAGGGTCCTAAAGGGCAGCAATTCTCCTTGGTTCAATAAGGCTTTTATATTATATTGCAACTTCAGGCCTTTATGGCAGCTTGTATCCTTTCAAGAAGTTAAATCTCTTATAAATCTCTTATTGTTAAAGAACAATCAACCAAGCTCTGAGTGAGGTAGGGGTTTGCCCCTTGATTTTTTAAAGAGTTGTGCACTTAAACCCTTGGCAGAGTTGCTTACTCACATAAACAATGCAGATTTCATACAAAAAAATTAAAAACTTACTATCATGGTTCTTATATTTGAAAACAGCAACCAACATAATATCAAAGTACAGCTCTATTAGACTGATTTAATACTACAGCTAAAGTTCATGCTAGATTTATCTTTCACAAATTGGAATATCTGACAGATGGAAATAACATACTGGAGAAAGACGAGACTGATTTTAGGAAGATAATACTTTATTCTGTATTATCTGAAAACCAAAAACTCATAGATAGATAGTTGCAATATTTATTGACTTAACTGTATTTTTATTCCATAAGTAGAGATAAAATATGGAATATACTAGCAAAAGCAAACACAGTAAAAATTACATTTTCTGATTAAAACTTTATATGTGTTTGAATATACTGAGTAAACTAGTTATAGATCTAAAAACATTTTTATCACTTTATGCTTATATTTTTTTAAAGGTCCTTTTGTATGCCTATGACATGACCCTTTCATATAAGTGGATCTGACAAAGTCATTTAGAAAAGTTCATCATTACTGTAAAGAAAATGAATAAGTTGCTTACCTGTAACTGTGGTTCTCTGGGTGTCATCTACGTATATACCATTCACAGAAAAATGTTTTGCACTTCTACAATCACTACTGAATTTGTTCGTGACTGAATTCTAAGGAATTCTAAGGAAGTGTCTCTTCTTTGCAGTCCCTTGAGCCATCACAGATAACAAAGAGCTCAAGGAAAAACAATTAAGAAGAATGGTTTATATGTTGATAGACAGGTAATTTATAGATGAGCCCTCAAAAAGCAATACTTAACCAGTTTGTTCTAGATTCTTTGTTTCCAAACAAAAGGGTGAATACTCTGGCTATATTTAGTTAAATCAGGAGTTAAATCAAAAACACCTGCTTTGTGTTTACATAATGATGTTTTCTGGTCTAAAAATACCTGGTTCTTCTACCTGGTTCTCCTATCGCCAGACTCACATGACTGGCAACCTGAAGAGAAAATGTTGCAATGGAATATCTATTTCCTTCCCCTCACAAATATATGATTACCTCTTAACATAAACCAGAATTGTCTGAGATTTTTGGGAAGCATCCTCTTTGTGTGGCTTCTACAACTAGGGAATAAGGTATGGATACTCTGGAGAACTCTACAAAATGACTAAAGTTGCAGATTATAATGTGTTAAGAAATAATGAGAAACAGCTCGAAAGAGTTGCAGAAAAAAGGTGTTGGTCTTACCTAATACACCTCTTCTCATAAGGTGGAGATAGCATCCAGGAATGGGTTGACTTTGTCTGCTCGCTGATTGGACTGAGTCTGTCAGAACTGTTAGAGCACTCCTCTGTTGCTAGGTCTTCCCAGCTTTTGGCGAAGTTGAAGTGACAGACTCAACGTGTCTTGTGGTGAAATCTTACTATTTGGAAGCGAGGACCAGCCTCTTTTAGGGTGGAGCTAGATCCTATCTCCATCTTATGAGAAGCAGCGTATCAGGTACGACCAACGCCATTTCTGCATTGAGGTGAAGATAGTATCCAGGAATGGGACAAAGCTGGCTTGTCCTTACAGGTGGGCTGCAGCTTGGTCCGAGATTGTCCGTCCCATGTGAACAGTCTGCAGCACCAGTTGATCAAATGCTGCCTCGGCTGAGGCAAAGCTGTCCAGTTTATAGTCTTTGATGAATAGGGAAAGAGAGGACCATGTGGCCACTCAACAGACCTCTTCTAATGATGCCTGCATTGTCCACACTACAGTAGTGGCTGCGCTTCTGGTAGAGTGAGCGATGATTTGTGCAGGCCAGGCAGCCTCCAATGGGAGGAATGGACACATTGGTATTAGGGGCAATGGAAGAACCGACCCCTTCCGCCACGAAAGGGCTATTTAGACTGTCTACCTCTGGGAGGTCAGTCCGCCTGATGTTGCTGCCTTGGGACATAACCCCCCCTGTGGCCTGAAATTTGCTGGCCCATATTCTGAGGCCTGAAAGGAAGTATTATGTAAGGCGAGGGCCAAAAAAAACCCTTTCTGGTGGCAGATGGCAACATTTTTCTCTTGTCCCTGGTCTCCACCAAGATGGGGTCTAGCGATTCTCTGAACAAAGATCCCCCTTTAAAGGAGGCCAATGCCAGGCACCACTTGTGGCAAGCAGCCGCTTGCCACTGGCAAAGTCAAAGTAAATGACGCGCCACAACAGATGAGGCCATAGAGAGTGGCATCTGCTGAAAACTGGATCGCTGCCACTAGCTTATTGATATCCTGGTGTAGCCTGGTATCAGCAGCCGGGATCTGCTCCTGCAGTTGTCAAAGCCAAAGCAATGAGGCCCTCTTGAAGAATGAGGTGGTTATGGATGCTCAGACTGCGCATGCAGCTGCTTAATGGTTCCTCTGCAGAGTTAAATCTGCCCGTCGGTCCTCTGGCTTTAAGGATTCTTCGGGTACACCCGGCATGTTGGATGAGATGTAGAGGACTGCCACAGGTGTGTCCACTGTAGGTAATCGAAGTGACTGGGCAAGCTCAGGCGCCAAATTGTAAAAACGCCTATCAGCAGAGGGTGGCATAGGACCCAAGGGAGGAGAGGCCCACTGCCTTTGTACCACATCCACAAAGAGCCTAGGCGATGGAATTGTCTCTGCTTCTGGAGTGTGTTCTGAGAAGAGTGGATCAGCTGAGGAGGGTGGTGCTTTTGTTGTTGGTGCAGCAGTCTTGACTCTGGTTTGCTGAGGTCTTAGCCTTGAAGAGAAGTGACTTAAATTGGGCCAGTTGGAACAATCCGGTGAAGGCAGGCTGTTCAGGAACAGTTTCTTTATCCTCTAACAAGCCTGCTTCCCTTATCTCTCCCTCCCAAGAGGCTGACTGAGCTGTGAATGGGTAGGTGAGTGTGCCCCAAGATCTGGTAAAGTACCTATGCACTCTAAATGTAACTCAGAGGCTGCCAAGGAGGCATGTCTAGACTGGTGTTACAGTCCAGCTTCAATGCCTTGCTTTATTGCATTGGCAATAATATCTTGCAAATTTGGCTGGGCCATTGGATCTGTCTGCAATTCTGGGTGAAGGCCTGTAGCTGCCGGTATAAATGTGGCTTCTGGAACCACCCTGACTGAGGAATGGGGCTGATCCACCATGGCAGCCAAGCTATGTAAGTCTGACACTGATCCCCATAGCCCATAGATGTTGATAGAGACAACAGGGCTTGGGGGAGAAATCTACTCTTCAGCTCCCTCTGGTGACAAAGTTAGTGTGTGCCTGCAGTAGGAGTGGCCTGATTCTCCTCTGGCATGGAAGCCTTGAGCCTTTTGGCTGGTAGCTTTGGAGCACAGGTGTTCCAAGCTTTTATCTCTCCTCTTTTCAAATTTTGAGGCAGTCTTAGAGTCTTTATGAGATTTCCCTAGTTTGGCAGCAGTCTTGGAGCTGCGCTTGTGCCCTGTTGCTGTAGAGGGCTGCAATGTAGGCACAGGGGAAACCACCAGTAACTCTGAAATAGCAAGGTCTCTGCCTCTGTCACACTCCCCCTTGCTGAGATTGACTGCTGTGCCCTCCATTTTGTATTCCTGATAGGCAGTAAAACTCACTCCTGTGAAATCACAGTTTCGCATCCTTTTCTGAAACAAGCAGGCTGCCTGCTCTGCTAGAAATGCTTGCGTTTAAACCAAGGCTATTCGCGCACTCGGAATGTCTTGGGAAACTGAGGCCTCTAAACTGTCCTTCTAGGCTTCCCCTGCCACTGCTGCTAAGGGGGGAAGCTTTTTAATCATTGCCGCTAAAATGAGGGAAATCTAGGAGCTTCCGATGCAGCTTCCCCCCCCTCTCCCTGCTTTGATCTGTGACAGTCTAAGTCACCTCCGGGCGGGGCACGAAGCTCCTGCCACCGGAGGTGAAGCCCTTTCGCTGTAATCTCTAGCAGGATTTTAGTCTAAAACCTGAGAGCGTGAAGCTCTTCTCAGAAGTGACCGTGCACAAAGGCTTCCCCCTATAGCTGCTGAGCATGAAAAGCTCTGCAAACCAAAAACGCACCAATATAATCAGAAGCTGCAGTGACAGCGCAAAGCTCTGTGAAATGGGGAACAAGTATATTTTGGAGAGGGATGGTGCAGCCCCTTGATTGAGCCTCTCTCTGCTGCTGGAGCTGGTAAAGCCAGTGAGGAGGCCCCTGACTCAGGCATGGCTCTAGCTGTTGGTTCTCCAGTGGCTGGCTGTAGTCTCTATCTGCTATGCAGCCCAATGATATTACTCACAAATCTGTCCAAGATGAATCTGTAATTATGATCATAAATTGGAAGACATTTGAAATAAGATTGTCAGGAATAAGGAATGACATGTCTGTCCTTGCTGTGGGACTGAGTCGAAAGCTCAGAAGATCTAGCAACAGGGGAGTATTCTAACAGCTCTGACAGACTCAGTCCAACCAGCGAGAAAATGAGGTCAAACCATTCCTGGATGCTGTCTCCACCTCAATGGAGAATGGCTCCTGAGAGAAGGCAATGAAGAGGTTATCTCTGAATGAAAATGAGGAGATGGTGGGAGTCAAATCATTCAGCATGAACAGTGGAATGGAGAAACCCATTTCCCCTCCTTAAAACTCAGCTTTACAATGATCAAAATGATTTCTGTGTAAGCATCAAGGCAGAGAGATCAGAAAAATGAATCTGTAATTGATAATGTCATACTTTGGAAAGAAGAATAGGCTACATAAATGGCATGTTTTAGAAAAACAGAACCACTGATGTCAAGGGAATCAACATGGCGTATTTGTTAAGATGCTAAACTAGGAGCAATGAAGCCCAAGTTTCTAAGTCCTCCCTTAGGCATGGAAATCATCTGGGTGATCTTGGACCAGTTGCTCCCTTGTAGCCCTAATTAGCACCAGATTCTGTGGCAAAACAGCTGGAAAACAGACTCCTTGTTGCATCATGCATTCATGGCCTTGCTATTTGAACTAGGCAAGCACAATGCAGAGCAAGCAGACTCTGCTCATACAGGTGAGTCACTAAGCAGACCGAAGAATAAAAGCAGAATTTAGTGAGGACTTGGTTGAAGATACTGGACAATTCAACACAGCTTGGTGCCATAAAAACCTTCCTTCCTACTTCTTGCATGTATTAAAGACGTGTGAGTTTTTTATTGTGTACCGTAATTCTGTAGGAAGAAAGGTAGAAAGTACAAAAGAAGAAAAGAATGCAAGTCCGCCTCAGAGGGTTTATTATTAAATTTGAACCAAATAAGGAATCTAATATATTGGATATTTTAAAAATCAGTTGTGAGCCAACAATTGAAAATATAATAACTGAAATGTAGATAGGGGATAGGTATTAAAATCCAAAATCTTAACATATTTTACTTGTACGGTACACAGATCTTCAAAGTAAATAATTTCTATGTATAATTGCATCAAACATTTATTATTCAACACAAATGGAAACAAAGAGCATTTCAAAGATATCCCAGTGTTGTCTTATGCGGTAATACTGTCTTTTTCTCAGATCAAAATTAAAAATGTTATAGTAACTGGAGTGCTGAAATTGTTTAAAAAATATTTAGTGATTTTACCAACTATTAATCTAGAATAACAAAGGAAACGTTTCTCCAGAATGCAGAATGCAATGAAGATATTATGTTTTCACTGTTGAACTTTTCTTTACCCTGGCCCATAACTAAAATACAGTTTATCATCTATCAAATAGTAATTTACAGTAGTATTTAATCAATTCTGTGAAGAGAAAATGAACGTCCATCCACTTAAATGTTTGAAAACCCAAGACAGAGTAATATTCTTCTTGCTGTTTAGAAGAATTCATTTAAGAAATGTTTACATAAATTGTAAACTATTTCTATAAGAAAAATAGACGGATGGACGGATGGATATATAAATGGATGGATATATATAATTTGTAATTGTAAAATCATAAGTTAAACTAACCTTCTTCGCTGGAATCACTTTCTGAAGCTTCATCTGGACACATCTTGAATATCTACGTTCTGTGCAGTTCTGTGCCACAAAATACCTAAAAATATTTCTATTGTCTATCTGAAGAAACACTAGTTGTTTTGCTTTTTTATGGAAGAGTGTAAACAAAAAAGCACTTTGAATTTCAAAAAAAATATATTGTCATTAAATTTCATAGATGAAATTTACCAGTAAAAAAAGGATAAAAAGCAATATCCATCACTTTGTGCCATAAAAAGTAATGAGGATAAAGCAAATGTAATCAAGAAAATCATCAGAAAGACTGCATTATTTAATGAATAGTTCTCTTTGTATTACCATTTCTCTTTCTATCCCTGATAACTTTAAATAGGGGGAAGGACAGGAGATATAAACTTGTAAGGTGCAAAGTAGTATGCAAATGAAGAAAGTCTCCTGCATTATGAGCAGATGAAATACCTCTTATGTCATACAATCTAGTTACCTTTAAGACCAAGTTATCTTACTTTACATTATTATACATTTATCAGGAAAAGAGGCAACAGCAGCAGAACCTTTAAAAGTTTAGGATTTCTACACTTGACTTAGTCAAGTCTTTGGCCCAAAAGTTGGTCTAGAAGAGCCAGTTTGGTCGAGTAGTTAAGGCATCAGGCTAAATACCAGAAGACTGTGCGTTATGAATGCCATTTGGGTAACTTTGAGCCAGTCATTCTTTCTCAGCCCAACTCACTTCACAGGATGGTTATTGTGGGGCAAATAGAAAGAGGAAGGAGTATTAGGTAGGTACCTAGAAAACCTTAAGTTTTTTTTTAAAAAGGGGAGGGATTAAAAGCATCTAAAAATATATAGTTCGATACAGGTAGTGTTGTAGTGTTACAGTGTTGAAAAGGAGGCAAATAAGACAACAAACCGTGAAGGTGGATATCTTTTATTAGGATTACCTGATGTGTTTAAAGCATATTAGAAAGTAAAGTAGCCAACAATTGAACACCCAGCATTCATGCCTAAACTTTGGAACGCAGATAGTATCCAAAGAGAGCTAGAAAATGTGATAGAAACATTTCAGAAAATATGTAAAATATCAGATAACACCTAGTAAGCAGATTAGAAAAACTGAATCTCAATGAATATCCTTTGTTAAAGAATGAACATCTACAGATGTAACAAAAAAGTACCAATAAGCAATAGCTTTTAGTGGCAGGCACTCTGCGCTGAATAAATAACAAACCCATAGGTTGTCACTGTCTGAACCAAGTGATTATAGAGATAAAAGAGGAGAAAATAAGCATGAATTTTCAGTCATTTGAGAAAAGCAACACAGGTAGTCCTCAATTTACAATCATTCACTTAGTGGCCATTTGAAGTTACAACAGCACTAAAAAGTGACTTATGACTGTTTTCACACCATTGCAGTTTCATCATGGTTGCATAATTAGAATTTGGATGCTTGGAAACTGACACATATTTACGATGGTTGCAATGTGCCGGGGTCATGTGACCAACTTTTGTGACTTTCTGATAAGCAAAGTCAATGGGGAAGCCAGATTCACTTAACAACTGTGGCAAAAAAGGTCATAAAGTGGGACAAAAATTACTTAATTGCCTCACTTAGCAGTTAAGTAAGAACTTTTGGCTCAATTGTAATGATAAATTGAGGACTACCTGTATATATGTGTGAGCATAATTATCTCTTTAAAAAGGGGAAAGTGGGAGACATGGTTTGGTGGAATAATTGACCACTGGAAAACTAATGAACTATTATACAGTAATTAATTTCAGACAAAAATTTAGGTGGATAGTGAATTAGGGCATTTGTTTGGGTTAAATCATTTCAAAATATACTGGTAAACCTGATTGGTAAAATAGCACTTTTTTCAACATCCATTCCAGATAGTTACGGAAGCTCTCCAAAACAGATTTGGGGATCGGAAGAAAAAGTTCTGAGAGTATTTCCATTCATTTGAGGTTATATTTCATCCAATGGCAGATTTAACAGAAGCATAGTTAGCACTCCAAGATGTTATTCAGTACTTCCTGTTCATTCACAGAAGTAATAATAATGAGGTTAGAGTCAGGAGACAGAAGGAGATGGAGATAATCGACAAATGCAGCAAAATAGCTGTGTGCTGAAGATAAGGTAGGGAACAAGTGACAAAAGGAGCAGGGAAAAAATTGCAAATGAGAACATGTAATTAAACAGAAAAGCAGTGATTTATTTGCATCATGGGACCAATACATGTGAGCAGATCCCAATCGTGCCTTGTTTTATTACCTCCCTTGTCTACCTGCAAGTAGACAGGAAGAGAGAGAAAACAAAAAACAGATTTAAGGTGCACTGTGATTTCCCCACAAAGATCTCTAAGATCTTATTTCTACAAAGTTTGAAACGAAAAAAAAAATATTGCAATATTCTGACACATAGTGAGGCACAAAACCGAACCTGGCTGAATTTACTATCCTAAATTTAGAATTTCTGTAATTCAAATATTTTAAAAAATAGAGAGGCAACTCCTAAAAGATTTGACCAATGTAATGGATACTTTAAAGAAAGCAAACAATCATATTGGAAGTATTCTTAAAATACATCTACATTTTCAAAAATTATATTTAAATGTTAATGTAAGGGAAGCATTATAAAAACAGAAAAATATCCAAACTTGCTATAAGAAAATTAAGTAATACTGCAAAGAAAGATTATTTAATTCGCAAATTAATTTAAGTATGGGGGGGGGTGTAGTGTTTTAAAGCAGGCTTTCTCCTTGTAAATTTTGCTCACAGGACAAATCCCCCGATTCTCAGATGTGTTATTCCTGATACATAATCTACCCTCCCTACTCTTTTGTGTGTTTGAAATACCACATTTACGTTACTTAATTGGCTCCACACTAGGGACTATCACAGTTGCTGAGTTACATTCCTTATGTGGCTCTCGTTAAAAGGACATTAATGACTGCAATCAGTCCAATTCGACTTCCTTGCCCAATGATTTAATTTCCTGTACAGTATTCCTTTCAGCTCCCTTTGAACATGTTCTCAGCCAGTATTCCTTTTCTTTGAAACCTCTGTTCTCTATTATGTAACAGAACCCACACTGATGGATCACAGACAGCCTACAAGTTGTAACAAATTATGCCTTTTGCTGCCTTTTTCAGTATTTTGATGAAATAAAATGTAATAAACTTAATTTAAAGTGTTCACTGGTCATCAACATGCAGGTACAATGAAGAGAACAAACCAATGGCCAGACAGATTTAAATGATTATAAGATGAAATGTTTGTAGATAGTGAACAACTAAAATGATGTTCACAGTAAGAAATACCAAAAAGTTAACTGATACAGCAATAAGGAAAGGAGGCAGAAATATAGTTTTCCAAAATTATTGCATGAACCTCCTTTTGAAATGTGAGGCACAACTATATACATCTCACAATAAAACTTTATGTTAGAAAGCATTTAATTCATTCCAAAGGCGGGAGGAGGAAATAATTTTTTCCAAAGTTCCACAACACTTCCAATGTTTCACTTGGAAAAAACATAAAAACGTAGGCATGATATACATATATGCACCCTGCTCCTTCATATTTCTAGTATTAGCACAATTTCTTGCTTACAAAATTACCATTACTTCTGAATTAAAAATATTTCTGCAAATGAATTATAAGGGAAGAAGCAGCCATCTATGAATTGTAAAAGGTATTCTAAAGTTCTTGAACAACTGAAAAAGGGTGTTGATCTTACCTGATACGCCTTTTCTCATGGGATGGAGACAGCATCCAGGAATGGGCTGACCTCATCTGCTTGCTGATTGGACTGAGTCTGTCAGAGCTGTTAGGACACTCCTATGTTGCTAGGACTTCCCAGCTTTTGGAGAAGGCAAAGTGACAGACTCGACATGTCTTGCTATGTAGTCCTTCTCTCACTGATCGATGACCAGATGGTCTGTAGGGTGGGGCTGGATGCTATTTCCACCACATAAGAAAAGGCGTATTAGATAAGACCAACGCCCTTCATTGTGGTGGAGATAGCATCCAGGAATGGGACATACCGAAGCTGGCTTGTCCTTACACGTGGACCCCAGTTTAGTGCGAAGTCTCCTGCCCTGTGTGAACACTCTGCAGCACCCGTCAGCCAAATGCTGCCTCGACCAAGTCCAGCTTATAGTTTTCCGACGTCCTAAAGGAGGACATCCTCTTTATATATATTCTGAGAGCCCTTCTGATGTCCATGGTGTGCCACTTCTTCTCCAGGGCATGAGAAGGAGCTGGACAGAAGTTCAGAAGAATCAGTTCCTGGCCCTGTGGAATTAGGTGCACACCTTGGGAACAAAGGAGGGATCCAGATGTAACACTACCCTGTTGGAGTGAAAAATACAGAGGTCCTCCCTGACAGAGAGGGCCTGTAGTTCTGAAATCCTCCTGGCTGTTGTGATTGCCACTAGGAATGCCACCTTAATGGTAAGGAAATGCAAAGTGACCATCCACAGTGGCTCAAAAGAGGTTCTGGTGAGCAAATTTAAATCCTTGGACAGGTCCCAGGTAGGGTACCTGTACCCTACCGGTGGACTCAAGTTAGCTGCCGCCTTTAGGAAGTGGCACACTGTGGGATGTTGCATCAGAGACTGTAGCTTCCCACATGTCAGCACCGAAGCCAATCAGGAGACAGCTACCTGTCTCCTGATAGTGTTAGGAGATAGCCCCTTGTCTAATCCACCCTGGAGAAAATCCAGGATTTGGGCTACTGTCACCTTTAGAAAGAAAAACCCTTCCTATCACACCAGGTGCAAAATGTCTGCCAAGTGGAGTTATATAAGCGGTTTGTGGAGGGCCTCTTAGAGGCCTGGATGGTATTGACTCTGGAGGAAAAATTGTCCTCCTTCAGAATGCTCCACTCAAGTGCCAGGCGGTCAGATGGAGCCACTGTAATTCCAGATGAACCAATATCCCCTGACAGAGTTAGATCTTGTCCTGATGAATCCTCCAGGGCCGAGCCACCAACAGATTCACCAGGTAAGCGAACCACAACCATCTGGGCCAGTGAGGGGCAAAGATCAGGATCTTCGCCCTCTCTGTTAGTACCTTCCATATCATCCTTGGGATGGGGAAGAGGAGGGAAGACGTACAGCAGTTCTGGAGGCCAAGGACATTGGAGAACATCAATCCCCTCTGCCCCTGAAGCAGGAAATCTGGCATAAAATCTTGGCAGCTGAGCATTGTCTGGGGTGGCAAAGATATCTACTACCGGGAGGCTGAAACGGTCCCTGAGTTCCGGAAATAGTGACGGGTGCAGGCGCCACTCCACGTGGTCGAAGGAAGTTCTGCTGAGCCAGACTGCCTGCATGTTTGTCACCCCTGAGATACGCTCCATCACAATGTAAAGAAGATGCCTCTCCACCCAGAGGCCCAGCCACTTTGCCTCCTGCATAAGGGATCTGGAGCGTGTCCCCCCGCGACGACTGATGTGGGCTTTATCCATCAGTACCATGATATGCTTGCCGGATATAGATTGATGGTATTGGTGCAGGGCCAAGTCAACTACTTGTAGCTCCAGACAGTTTATGGTTCAGGTTCGGACCCTCTGGTCCCACTGAATAATTTTCTCAATTTTTTAGTGATTTACGGAATAAAATGGAGTCACAACTAATGCTCTATAAGCGACTCTACCTTGGAGAGGGAGTCAGCTGGTAATTACTCACTAATTCAAGTCCTATTCTGATGTTTTTTCAGGAATTCAAATACAAATAAGGTTTGACAAATCTGTCCTTGCTGAGGGACTGAGTCAAAAGCTGGAAGCCCTAGCAACAGAGAAGTGTCCTAGCATCTCTGACAGACTCAGTCCAATCAGTGAGCTGATGAGGTCAACCCATTCCTGGATGCTATCTCCACACAAGGAAGAATAATTTCACTTTCCTGGTTATCAATGTATTAACAAGAGGTAAGCTTGGATTTTCAGCGCTATGAAGTGCCTCCGTTATTGTATTCATAGCAGAGTTTTCGTACTGCATTCTCTAACAGATGAACTCTTGGTGGACTAGCATTTTGAAAAAATACTGTAGTATGTGATAAACCAAAATAAGTTGTAGATATCTGTGAGAAACTGATTAAAATGCAAAATATCTCCTGCACAATAGACCACACCCAGGATAAGAACTGATCAACCAAATCAGTTCCATTTTGTATGGAATCTCATGGTGCAAGTTGGAGATATTATTTTGCTGTTTTTTGCTTTATAACCCTATCTGCCCCTTTAAATCTGTTTGGGAAAATTTCTGAAGAAGATACAAATACATCAGATATAACTGAAAAAATAAACTAAAAACATACTCATGGTGTCCCCTTTATTAAAGTAGAATTCTGTTCCTTCTATTAATCAGTGATGGTTTTTTTTTTTACTCACAGACTAAATTGAGTAATTTTAGCCTTGATTTTTCCCTATATTTGATATACAATAAGTACTCCTCATTAATATTCTTGGTTTTGTAAATTTGAAGAAATTGTACTCTAAATATCCCATTCATTATGGTAAAAGGTACTGGACAAAGACCTTGAAGATCTAAACTCAAATCTCCATTTGACAACGGAGCTCACTCAGTTATTCAAAATCAATTTACTCCAAAGATTTGTCATTCTTTGCCATAGTCCATAAATGTTGCCATGGACCCTTAGAGAAAATTTGAAGCAAGATTTTCAGAAGTTGTTTGCTGCTGCATTTTTCTACAGCCCAGTGAAACACAACACCTACTTTTTTGTTAAATTAGTTGTACAGATATCTTGCTTAGAATTCTGTACAAAAATAATTTTCTCTTTCCAATTATTACAAAAATGATATGTAGAGAGACAAGAAAGTTTTTAATGCATCTACTGGTACCAATACTTGTGCATTCTATCAAGTATTAAGAAACTTCAAAGCTACATTTTTATAAGGATTTCAACAGAGAAGTTCTTAATCAGAAGAAAATCACTGATAAAATGAACTGAAGCATAAGAAGTGAACTACTGATAATGGGCATAGTATTTATAAATCACAGATACCAGCAATTATGTATCACTGTATAGACAATTGGATGATCCTGTCATCCTACTCTTGCAGTTGCAAACCACTCATGATGTGCTTGGACATATTGGCTAGACAGTAATATGCCAATTAATTAACATAGTAGATAATTACTATGGTATCAGTTATATAATTTAATGTATTTTTCTCACAACTGATTCAAACACATTGAAACATGCCTGTGTTTCACCACAGGAAAGTTCCACTTACCAAAACCCTAAATAGAAGACAGTATAAAATTACCAAACAAACAAAAATAAGTTGTCGATTTCTATAATGACACACAGGTTAACAAATGTGACATAATTTGATCTAAGAAAGCAAAACGAGAGCATGTTAAAAAATAATTCCAAAACAACTTGCCATGTCAAACATATTTTATTTCCTTGGTCCTTTGTTTGCATATAATACCTGCAAAGGTATCTTTACAAGGCCAAAGAAGGATTGGGGTAAGGGGAAAAGAGCCTCTTAATTCTTTTCTTTCCTACCCTTTTTTCCCAACTCAAATTCTCTTCCGTGAATAGGGTTTTTTCCTATGCAGACAAAAAAATGCAAGCAAAACTACCATATTAGAAAATTTAGCATTGGAGTGGAACTCATTCTCTGCTTACAGACATGGAACTGCTCAGCTATGATAATATCTGTCCATATTATTTACAGTCAGCTCCAAAGAACTAAACAACCTTTTAGGTACTCCTGTGAGGGTATAGAAGGTTTCTTCCAATTTGCCATGTATAAATGCCTTAATTTATTTTCTAACATTAATAGCTTTATCTGCAATTTACAACTTAATCACAGCAAGAAAAAGAAATGGGTTACTTGGTTTATGCATATTTGAAATTGACTATATTATATGTTTCAAGTGAAATTAAAAAAACAACAATGTATACAATCTTCCTATATTCTCAGGTAATTACTTGGTAACCACGTTATTTTCTTTATGTGATGATTAGCTTTACTGTGCTGCAGTGAATTATTTTTATCCAACAAAATCCCACTGAAATTATGTAACTGCCTATTAATTTTAATGAGAAGTTACACAGTAAAATGTACACAGCAAAGTTATTTTTTGAATACATCGTAGAGGTTTGGAGGAAACTATGGTCTTAACATAATCGGGTAGGATGAAGAAAACTGTGCAGAAGATTTACTTTAAATTATAGGTAGTCCTCAACTGATGACCAGAATTGATCCCCAAATTATAGTCATAAATTGCCACTGGGCCCAATTTTACAGACTTTTTTGCAGTGGTTATTAAGCGAAGAGTATGGTTGTTAAGCAAGTCTGTTTTCTGTTGTTTTTTGTCATGAACGGGAAAATAAGATAAAAACCGCCAAAAATTGTAAGCAAGTGACCGCAAGATGCTGGAAATTATTATAAATGAGAGCTCCTATTTACATTAGATAGAGTCTTCCCATTTTATCCTCCACATTATCCAGTTTTTATTTTTATAATCCTTACCAAATTATCCCATTTTAAGTACAAATATTGACAGATGCTTTGGAATTGCAGGTACCATATGCCTAATGAAAAAGAGGATTCTGTTTGGTAAAATGGTAACACTCTTAGGACAACAGACTAGCCCAAATTATCCATGCTGGAAAACAATCCAAGAGAGCATGAATCAACAAAACTAATTGCTCCTTACTGCAATGGATTGTGTTGTTTAACTTCAGACGGATTGTGCTGAGTTTCCGAGATCTGGCATATTCTATAGAAAGTACACAGCATGAATTAAATATCAGACTTCCATCAAGGTACAGAAATAAATCTATACTATGCCTTTCTTCTTCCTTAAAATGTGCTGATTGCCCAAAGAATGCCAACAATTTCTCCCCAAAGGCCTGTTCACTATCACAGTGAACCTTTCCTGGTAACCAAAATAGACATTGTACAACAATACAATTTTCCTTTAAAATGTGTTGCTACTAATAACTGCTGCTGAGCTCTTCTATATCAAAGTTCATTTTATTTCCAAAAATGTGCTATTGAAAGTGTTTATGATGTTTTTATGTTTTTCTTATTTTCTTATTTTGCTTTTAGTATTTCCTTCTTTAGTATCTATATTCTTATTATCATCAGATTGAGAGTAAAGTTGCTGGGTTTTTTTGAGAAATAAATGTTATTTCTACAGACAAAAAACTGCACTATTTTGGGATTCATATCGTAGATCCATTTTTATTTCAGCTGACAAGACAGCACAATCTTAATTTGTCAGTTGTCTTGGCCTTATGGGCAGGCAATGTGGGTCCTTCTCTGAATGACAATTTTTTTTAGATGTCAAGTGACTGCAACATGGTATCAGAAAATGTCAGGCACAAAAGACCAGGTCCACATCTGAAGGTCAAATTAAACTGATTTATTGCTACTCAGGCAATGTATAGGAATCTTCTTAACTAATGGTTAGGGCCTGCTTGGAATTAGATAAGGACAATGGAAATCAAGGGGAGGTTAGTCTGCTTATGGCTATATAGGGATTCTACACTTATTCCTCTTCTAATTCCACCCGCAGTTTTGACACTCATTCTCCTATAGAAAATGAACTACATTTATGGAATGTACTGAATCTAAACTGAGGAAGATCCTTTGTAGCTTTTTAGATTCAAAGGTTTTACCAACTGTTCCTGTCCTACTGGCAAAAATGGTCATGCCTCCCCAAAATGTTTTGTTCTACATAAAAATCAGTGGAACAGAGCTCTACTTTAAGGTGAAGTTGCCAAACAAGATAAGCATCACAAATATGGTAAATGTTATAAAATCTTTAAATAATTTTCAAAAAGTTATCAGAAGACGATTTCAAAATCTAATAATTTTGCTTATTATTTTATTAGATTGAGCCTAATAATTCTAAGATAGCTGTGAATTATGTTTCCAAATTATCATCAAAGTTTATTTTCAAACTCTTAATGATTTTGGGGGCATTAGTTAAACGAAGTAAAAAATATCCAATGATAAAATTTAAAAAATCCTATGAAATGAACAGAAATGTTTGAGTTTCATCTGTAAGCGTCGTTAGCAATTTAAGATTGCTAATATTAAGATATTAAAGTAAAAAAAATTAAATTCAAAACTAAATACTGAATTATTGAATATTTAAATGTGCATATAAATGTCTATATGTGTATAAATTTTGACTGATGTGTGTTTGTGTGTATGTATACATACATACATACATACACACATACATATAATTAATCAAATACAGCAATGGCTAGTACTCTTCTCTGGTGTTGACACAAACATTGTAATATTAAAATTCTGAAAAATTCAAAATTCCAAAAATTTGATTTGTCTTTAACATAAATACAAGATTTGACAAGATTTCAGCAATTTTTCATAAAAGCTTTTGATGTTTCTGAGCTCTCATGCAATCTATCACACAAGATGCTTGAAAGGTCCCAAAAAGTTTCAAAGTAAATTAAATTTCTTAGAAAGGGTTTATTTTGGAGGAATTGGTTTTTTAAAAAATGCTGTTGAATATTATTGTACCTGATTCCTGAATTGCAGGAGTTTTTAAATCTATAAAGAGTCTGTTATAAAAAACAATTGTTTTTAAAATGTAGGATATAAAATTTATATCAAATTTATAAATAAATCCAACTAAAGCACTTTTGATGTGAGGCTCATGTCCCATAACTAAGCCATGTTTAGTTATCCATGTTTGTTAAATATACCACAAAATAGCAACTTCAAAAAAATGCAAACTCATAAAGCATTGTTTACAAATGACTAGGTAAAAATATAACATTGAGCTAAACCACATTATGCCTTTGAGTAGTTTTACATATATACATATATACATATACACATACACACACACATATATATATGGTTTATTGAATGATTTTTGTATAATCTGCCCATGAAAACTAGAGTGTGTATGGATTCCCATTCAGTCATGAATTGCAGTAAGTAGTTAATCTTAGGTTTTACCACGATAACATGGGATGTCATATATCAGAACTCCTTGGAAGTGAATGGTTCAAGTGTAGTCATTACTTATTAATAAATAAGTCAATAATATCTCCAAAGTTTTCATTCCTTCTTCCCCAGTTTCTCATCCTAAATGCCAAGTTCATTTCCTTAGCCTTTTTATTTTAATATTATATTACTTGCACTGAATTTCATATTTGTATTCTTGCATATGAATACAAAAAAATCATTGTTACCACAATTTTCTCCCATTTCTTTAAAAAAGCAAAAGTTTCCTTTTGCCACTGTTGAAAGTGCTAACAACATGCTTAGGGGTCCCAAGATCTATATCAGTGAATACTCCTGAATGAAAACCTTTCCCAGAGTGTCCAAAATTTCAACATCTGTCAGGATTTGTAAGACATTTTTCCACACCAGGTATTAAGCTAAGAGGAAGCTCATTTTACATCTGCTGCTGAGCAGATACAAGTTGGCAAGTAACATTTGGTCAGAATTGTCTTGGCTAAATTTGGACCAAAGTCTTTACTGCTTTCAATTAGTTATTTCTCTAGTATTGCAAGTCATTAACTGTTCACATCCCTTCTTCTAGAGGATATCATTTTATGCAAAACAAGTTTCAGTTATTTCAAAATAAAGTTCACATGCAGAGAACTGCCTGTTTTATCTATCTTTCTTCCTTTTAAGTTTGCAAAAACCTTTTTACCCATTGCCCCCAAGGCATAATGTAACTGAATTTCTAAAACAGGCCAAGAAAAACAAAATGTTAAGTCTCTCTCTAGTACAGCAAAATCATTCATGCCAAAATGTGAGTGCTTCACTTCTGTTCTCTAATAAGGAACTTGGTACATTATTCTTTGGTAACTGTATTTTCCAAATTTTGGTTTGACTATATAGTCTACACTGGGAATTTCATTTGAAAAGTCAAATAGCTTACTTAAAAACTACATAAATTATCTGAAAGCTTTTAAAATTGAAAATAATAAACACTCATAAGAAGTAGAAATTAATCAGGATAAATGTATGCTTGCTAGTGTTGGTTTTCAGTTCGACAACCAACACTAGCATGCATACATTTATCCTGATTAAACTGACAATTTCAAGAAGACTGCCTATTTTCTTTTTTCTTTGAAACATGCCAAGATGTCTGAGTAATCAAACCATTCATGGAATACTAGCATTCCGCAAATCATGCACCAAGAATTTGTATCATAATTAACCACAAACACTAGTGAAACTAAAGAGAGGAATCATATATATTTATATTTATAAAACTACTTTTCAGCTAATCTGGAATAAATTCTAAAAAACAATGAGCCAAGACATGTCACCTCAGTATTTTGATTATCTCCCTAATTGTACGAAAATCTTTATATGTACTGTATATAAGGACCAGAATATACTTAGGGAACGTTCTATTAGGGAATATACTGCAAAATAGTTGCTAGAACAGATAAACAAATCATGTTCTCTCATATATAATATATAATTAAAATATGAATCCAAAGGTTAAATAGAACTGTTATCAAAAGATATATAGTGCACTTCATCCACTCAAAGTTATCAATATGCATTAAATCAAAATGATTTCTATATTGTTATTCAAATAGAGCTCCTTTACAAGAGAGTATTCTCTCTCCCTTAACTACAAATTGTCCAAGAATATCAACAATGTGGCTAGAATGAGATTTAAAGTCAAAGTGAATTTGGAACTTCCTAAAACATGTTTAAGTTCTACCACATTATATTTATCATTATCACTCTAAAATGGGCCAATTAAGCCCTCAATTGCGCCTACAGCACTCCTCACCACGCTATACCAATCTTCCTTCAATTTTAAAAGATATTTAATGTTCTTCAATAAAAAGTCCAACAATCTTTCAAACTTGAGTGAGAGCTCAAGAAAACCAGTCCTGCGAGCTGAGACTGAATTGAAAGACTGGGGACCGTTGCCAAGGAGGCGTGTCTTCAGAATTTTAATTCAGTCAATGAGTTAGCAGGCTAGAATAACCCATCCTGGACTGTCCCATCGAAACCACGGAGAATATTTTATTCACAATTTAAAATAATTATAGGTTTTGTTGCATGGAGTTTTGGTGGTGGAGATTTGGTAATGATTAGATCTGAGCAGGGGTGGGCTTCAAAATTTTTTTACTACCTATTCTGTGGGCGTACCCTATTTTGTGCGTGTGGCTTGGCAGTCATGTGACTAGGGGCGTGGTCAACTTGTAAAATTTGTGAAACTCACTAAACAACGCTCTTACTTAGCAACCAAAATTTTGGGCTCAATTGTGGTCATAAGTTCTCTTTTCTTTCTTTTTCTTTCCTTTCTTTCTTGTGCCTCTCTCTCCCATTTTCTTTCTTTCTTTTTCTTTTTCTTTCTCTTTTTTTCTCTCTCCCCCTTCCTTCCTTCCTTCCTTCCTTTTTCTTTCTCTCCCTCTTCCTCCCTCTCTCATACACATACACATCTCTTCCAGTTATATTCGTAGATATATTCTATGAAGTAAAACCGATGCCCAACAAATCCTATGATCATGGCCATCGTGTCCTACAAACCAACTCACAGAGCCCCCAATTCAGCTTCTTCCCGCTCTGGGGGTTAACTGAATATGGCTAATCATCTTGTTATCTCTTGGCTGTGGTTCTCGCCTTTTTAGCAGAGCAGCAGAGATGGCTAATTTCAAACTGCTTTTTTTCCTTTTGCTGAAGCCTGATTTCTCTGTTGCTCAGCGGGTGACCTGGTGGGTGTCTGAAAGTGTTAGGCACTCCACAGAAGGCATGCATGAGCAGGCACGGCCATTCCTGATGTTGCAGCCAGTGAGGCGCTTGGGTCCAATTTCACCAGACTTGCTTTTGACAGTGCGCAAGCAGGCGTGGCCATTTTAAAATTGATTTTGACAGCTTGGCAGCACGGAGAGGCTCTAGTAACTGGCAGGCGGCACGTACGAGTTGCCATGCCTGCTTCCAGGCTCACAAACTTTGCCAGCTTGTGGGAGGCACGTGTGAGGAGGTGCAGCTGTTTCCAACGAGTTGCCATGCCTGCTTCCAGGCTCATAAACTTTGCCAGCTTGCTGGAAGCACATGCGAGGAGATGCAGCTGTTTCCAGCCTCAGTAGCAGCTCCAGTTCACAGACCGACCTGCCTATCAGAGTGCTGGCAATGGTGGCTTCCCAGCCACCAGTCAGTTTTATTGTGCCAGAGCCATGTGGGGAGGTTAGGGAAGATCCTAATCTCCCCTCTGTAAGTAGCAGCAGAGGTGGCTCATTTTACCACAAGGCTCTTTGAAGTTAAGCCCAGGAAATTAGTGCTCAACCCAGGAGAGCGGCTCCCATCCCAGTCACCCATCATGAACACAGTAGCGCACAGGAGCCATGTTGGGCAATGGAAAGGACTTCGCACTAGGCTGCCTCTTCCCCACGGATGGTTGGAATTTCCATCAATCGATTCCACGCTCACAAGACTTCCTCTGCGTGGACGCACCCGCCAGCAGCTATGGGGGGAGAGCTTGCCTGGACTCACTGCTATCCCGGAAATGTGCCACGCTGGGGAGTTCTCCTGCGTGGACACGCCTGACAGCAGCATCTACAGTAGCGATGGAACAGCACACCCTGCCTTTGGGGGCCTGTTTCCCCAGCTGAATCAACTGCGATAGCACAACAGACAGCGGGATATTCTTTCTTTCGCCGGGTGAGAGCCAATAGCAATAGCAATAGCAATAGCAGTAGACTTATATACCGCTTCATAGGCCTTTCAGGCCTCTCTAAGCGGTTTACAGAGAGTCAGCATATTGCCCCCAACAATCTGGGTCCTCATTTTACCCACCTCGGAAGGATGGAAGGCTGAGTCAACCCTGAGCCGGTGAGATTTGAACCGCTGAACTGCTGATCTAGCAGTAGCCTGCAGTGCTGCATTTAACCACTGAGAGAAGGAAGAAAGTGCTCCAGGAGGGTGTCAGGTGTCAGGCAGATGTCCCGGGGCTGCTGCATATGTGCACTGCCTGCCCGTTGGTGCATCCGCGATTGATTTGGCTGGGGGAACGGGCCCCCAAAGGCAGGGTGTCCTCTGCCACTGCTGTTGCCGCTGCTGCTGTCAGGTGCATCCATGCAAGAGAACTCCCCAGCACGGCGCAGTTCCGGGACAGCAGGATATTCTTTGACAGGTACTGGGGGTGTGGCCAGGCCGCCATCACTATCGGTCTGGTCCAGTATGCCAGATTTTCAGTACCTCTTCTGGTATACCGGACCGTAATGGTAGGAACCCACTTCTGGATCTGAGGTTGTTTTTTTACTATAAGACATTTTTTTGATCCAGTTTGGAATTACCATCAAAATAAATGTGTGGTATTTTAAGACCCTTTGTCATAAACTGAGATCCTTGTAAACAGTTAAAATATGGAGTAAAGAATTACTCAAATGAAGATAAGCATATCTTAATTATTTATTATTTTAAAATTTCCAGTCCTTCTAATGTTATGTTCTGGGTTTTTTGGTTGATGGTAGATATTTGCATCAAACCTAAAGTTAGTCATTATATTTTTTCTAAGTTCACTTTTAGTTATTAATATATTAAGGAGATAGCTTTAAATAAACAATCATCAATCCTTAAAATAAACTTAATCTGTCAATTCTAAAAGTAGCAGTAGATAACAAAAATTAAGTTCAATTTATGCTTACAAATGAACATTTAACATCTCTTTTGTACTATATAGAGAGAATATTTAATATGAAAAAATTATATAATCTCAGATTTGAAAGATAGTACAGTTGTAGTTGAAATTGAAAGATTTGATTTCATGATCATACTCAAGGATCTCTACCAAGGCATAGAGCTCATTGTTTTTAAACATTATTTTAGGAGTTGTAATCCAGTTATTTGTATCATAGCTTGACTTTTTTGCATTTATAGTTATAACACATGGAACAATACTTCTAGAATAATTTTGAAACCAATAGATAATTTATTTAATCAATAATATACCTGTTATTCTATTATTTGTGATAAATTGGAACATTTTTCATTTTTTAAATACTATCTTTACCCATCAGCAGTACATAATGTCTAACTTGTTTCATGTCACTTGTAGACAAATAAAAAAAACACTGTACATTAAACTATGTTAATTGATATCTTTATTTACCAAAACTGGTACAAACATCAGTCTTCCCACGTCCTATCTATTCTACTTATGTATCCATTACCCTAATACAGCAGTTTTTTTAAAAAAAAAACAACCCTATTATAAATTATTAGTTTGTATTTTAGCAGTGCTAACATACTAATTTTTGCTTCATCACAATCTACTGTATATACTCGAGTATAAGCCTAGTTTTTCAGCCCACTTTTTGGGCTGAAAAAAGCCGCCTCGGCTTATACTCGAGTCAGTGAAAAATTTGCCCGAAATGGAGGAGAAAAAGGGGCGGGGCCATGCCGCTGGGTGACACTCGTGAATGGCCCAGTGCCCCTGTGAGTTTCCCCTCCCTCTGTGTCAGTTTGCCGCGCAGCGCGCACCGCACCATCCCCCCTCCTCACGTTCTAATGTAATGCAGGGCTGTCTTACGATCCCCTTCCTCCCCCTCCTGCCGCTCTGCAACGATGTCCCACCTCCTCCTTGTTATGGCAAGCAGCCACATAGCGATGTCCCACCTCCTCTGGTACAGTGATCCAATGATAGGAATCACTGTGCCGTGTGTCATAGGAGGCGGGACATCGCTCCCGCGGCTGCACGGGACATCATCATCACAGCGGGACATCAGCATCATGAGGTGAGTGAAGTATTTCATTGAATACACCGCTAGTTTACTGTTTTTCTTTGAAATAAATATTCCAAAAACATTATTGGTATCTATTTTTATTTTTGAAATTTACCGGTAGCTGCTGCATTTCCCACCCTAGGCTATACTCGAGTCAATAACTTTTCCAGTTTTTTTTTGTGGTAAAATTAGGTGCCTCGGCTTATATTCGGGTCGGCCTATACTCGAGTATATACGGTATTCGTTTTCCTTAATAAGTTGTATTCCTAAAAAAAGCAAGCCATGAATGTTCCTTCCTCCAATTCTGTTATTTTGGAATAGCCTATGATTAGATTAATTTAAAGTGAAATTAAGATGGAGTGATAATATATGTTTAAAATTAGCTGCTGAATGAAATACAATCAGTTTTGGACACTAAAAATATCACTATCCAATATTCTTTCATCATTGGCATATGCTACAATTAATCGTATTTTAATGCTTTTAAAGCACCTGTTAAATGAAACTTCAAATATTGTCTACTAATATAAACATAGCTGATAATAATTCACTTTTCAGTTTCCTCCAAAAGTAAGCCAGGCATCAAAGACTCCATTATTTTTCACTAACTCTATACTATAAACAAATCTATCAGTTCTTTCCGAATTCAGGAAATCTGGAACTGACCTGAAAATTATCCTGCTGATTTCTACTAAGTGTTCTCACTGAAGCCAATAGACCAGAAATAAAAGCCATACAAGTATGTCAAGAAAAGCCAATAGCAATTTCAGATTACTTTGTGTATCAGATATTTTACCACAGAAATATCCTGGTAAGCACTGATTCCTTTTTTTTTTTTTTTTTTAAGTAGACATGTAAGACAGATCTGTTTAAGGACATTCAAGTACTTGGGAGATTTTAGATCTATTATTTTAAGTTTTTAGATCTTCTTGAATAATTTTAAAATAATCAATTTTTCAGTGATTTACTGAATAAAGTAGAGTTACAAATAATGCCTCTATAAGCAACTCTACCTTGGAGAGTGAGTCAACTGGTAATTAATTACCCTCTCTTTTCAGCCTCTTTTTTGAGGGAAAAAGGTGTGTCTTATACTCTGAAAAATACGGTACTCACTAATTCAAGTCCTATTCTGATGTTTTTTCAGGAATTCAAATACAGATAAGGTTTGACACATCTGCCCTCGTTGAGGGACTGCGTCAAAAGTGGGAAGCCCTAGCACCAGAGGCGTGTCCTCACAGCTGACAGACTCAATCCAATCAGCTAAACAGATGAGGTCAACCCATTCCTGGATGCTATCTCCACCCAATATGGAGAACTACATATTTGCAGGGCCCAAGACCATACAAAAAAAAACCTGAAAACATTCCAAAATTTATCATCACCAAAATTCTTTTATTTTAAACAGAATGGGGATATAAGAAAAATCCATGGGAAGTAGTCTCATCAACTGTATATTCTTTAATTATAATTTAAATCCAATAATTTAGTGCAAAACAATTTTATCCTGGCACCTTTTCTTTTGCTGAAGTACAGTTCCTAAACAAAGGTTCTCAGCAAAAAAAAAAAATGTTATCCATTGTTTGTCATGGTTATAAATTATATTCAGGAGATTCACACAATATGCCAGAATTAGCCAACTACAATATAGTCTCAATATAGCCTATAAGATATGTTTTTAAACTAAGGTGGGGAACTATATTATATAATGTATTAATCCAAAATTAATAAGTAAGCAGAATTCCTCGGCCCTAACTTTAAAAATTCCTGTTTTTCTTATAGAATAATTTTAAAGCCACTTTACAGGAGACTTTGGATGCTGTAATAAAATTTCTTCTATGTTTAATTCTTTGGTCATAGACACCTCTTAAGTCTTAAATTTTGCCAAATATAGCATAGTATTTGGAAGAAAGAGGCAATTCAAAGCTTTAAAATTAATATCTTTAGATCAGTGGTGGGTTTCAATTTATTTTACTACTCGTTCGCTCATGTACTTGTACAATGCTTCTGCGCATGCGCAAAAGCATCAGAGCAGGTGGGTGGAACCTCCCGCCATCACCACTACCGGTTCGCCCAATCTGGGGCGAACCGGCCGAAACCCACCTCTGTTTTAGATTCTTTCCAAATAGAAAAGAACTCTCTGTAAAGGGGAAATGGTAGCAGCACGTAGAAACAACAATTATCCTTTATTTCCCTAAAAAGATGGCTAGTGAGCATGTTTTGAGGATAGTTACTAGTAGACCTGTGAAAAATAACATTATGATTAATAGCTTAATTGTTAATTAGATGGGAGATTAAAATCTTTAAAACTTCATAAAAGTTTAATTTAAAATTAAAAGATAAGATTTAAAAAGACATGCTAAACAAAGCGTAATTAAAAATATTTAAAAGACATGCTTAATAAAGTTATAAGACATAACACAGCAATGACTGAACATCAACTTTAGAAATATTTTACATTCAATAAGGATTCTGTTAAGATTCCATTAACAAAAACCACCAATTGGTGCTCTGCCAACTCTCTCTCTCTCTTCCCCCCTCCCTCCCCCCCCCCCTCTCTCTAATGCAATGACTATTTAAAGTCCTCTAACATTTAAATTCGAGGCACTATCTACATGTAATTCCAGGCACTATCTATATGTAATGCAGAAATTTGAAAAAATAAGAAATAACTATCATTATTTGCAGCTTGTCATTATGCCTGATAAACAACGTGTTGGTTAAAAAAAAATTTATGAGAAAGATACGGTATCTTTAGATAGCAATTACAGTTAATAACTATGTTCATTAAGACTAAGTCCTCTCACATGTGTTGGGTCCTTCTGGGGTTGATTTCATGGTTTTTGAATAATCTGGCAGTAAATTATCATAAAACAAGAATAAGCTACAACTTATTTAATGGTTATTTCTCTGATTAAACTAACATAGATGACATAAGCACTACAAGGGTCGACAAACAGCTTAGTTCACATGATGAGATGAAATAATGATAAGCCAATCAAAACGAAAGATTCTGCAAAATGTAAATAGTCTATTCCAAATTTTTATATCACATGGAAATAGTTTGGACTTAGACCACTAGATTCTATATTCCAACAATTAGATGGTGTTTTTCAGCAAGCTTTAGGATAGTCCTTATGCAATCTAATACTGGTTTCACTAAATAAAGCTCAGTTCACATGCTTCCTAAAGGATGCAAGTCTTGAGCACCTGCCTACCCCTTTCCTCAGGAATTTTAACTATCTTGCCTGAGGAAGAATTCATGTAAATTTAAAAGCTTACAATAGTTTTATAATCCTTCAGTTAACTTAATGAAGATATCCATCAATATGGATTTAATTTTTTCACTGTTACTGCAGATGTAGTGCTTATAAAAAAAGCTTAAACTTCAACAATAAAAATAGTTTCAAAGTTTAAAAATATCAGTGTTAGAATGCTACTTCATTCATCTATCAATCATCCGAATTACTCTCCTTGTGCATGCCACTCACGGTTTCCAAATAAACTATTTGAACAGTTGCCAACAAAATCATAAGTAACTCTACTAAAAGTAGAACACTTCTCTTTTGATTTATGAGCCATTGTCTTTAGCATAGTACTATCAAACAATCCATTAGCATATGGAATAAAGCATCAGATATGAATTTAAGTACAAATAGTGAATCTATGGCTGAGTCAGTTTGAAACTACAATTGCAGAACTACATTGTAAATTTGATTGGCACCATTTTCACAGATAAATGTTCATTGCTTCCATTAGTATACATATATTCTTATATTCCTCTAATATGCTTGGAGAAGCACAAATGGGTTTGTAACGCCTGAAGTATGATAATGTTGCAGGCCATTAACCCATAAATAGAATGAATATATTAGTCTCAAAAGATTCAGCATTAGAATTTCAGTTATTCTCCAATCCAGAAAATACTAATACATTTGTATCTGAAAAAACAGAATAAATGGATAAAACTAGTTATATTGAAAAGCAGGCCAATGTTTTTAGGACAAACTTGCATTGGGACTTCTTCCCCCCTTGCTAAACAAGGCATGGGCATGGCGGGCACGTAATGCATCAGGCCCATGGGCCCTGAGTTTAACAGTCCTGTTTTAGGAGGTTTCTGTTTAAATTATCACTGAATTGACAGGTTTTCAGGATAACAGACATGTGACCTTAGAAATCAGACTCTCCAGATTCCACACCAGATTCGGATTCAGATAGCTTTTTCCAATCATTAACCAGCAGAGCAGAGCACACACTGGATCAATGTGACTTCCTTAGTTTTAATTTATGTAGTACTGTATATAAAAATTCTACCACCAATTATTAATAAATCATGGTTTAAATCCTAGCATATTGTTATGAACCAGGTACATGTGAAATATTATGACCAAAAGAGCTGTTGAGTAGAGATAGTCTTCGACCTGCAACCACAATTAAACCCAACATTTCCATTGCTAAGCGAGACAATTTTAAATGAGTTTTACCCCATTTTACAATATTTTTTTGTCACAATTGTTAAGTGAGTCATTGCAGCGTTAAATTAGTAAAATGGTTAAGTAAATCAGGCTTCCCTTTTGATTTTTCTGTCAGAAAGTCACAAAAGGTAATCCACATGATTGTGGGACATTGCCAAGCATCCAAATTTTGATCATGTGACCATAGTGATGCTGCAACAATCATATGTATTATTAAAATGTGTTATTTATATTAAAATTTATATGCCGCCCAATCCTGAAGGACTCCGGGCGGATTACCAAAAAAGAAGAAGAGGAAGGAAAAAAAATTAGAAAAGGACAGATTTAAAATCACAACACATGCATTCGTTCAATCGGGGATGGACCTCAACAATGAGGTCAACAGCCCCAGGCCTGCCGGAATAGCCAGGTTTTAACAGCTTTCCTGAAGGCCATGAGAGTGGGTAAGGTCCGGCTCTCTGGGGGTAGCTCATTCCAAAGGTCAGAAGCAGCCACGAGAAGGCTCTCCTCCGGGGGCCGCCAGCCGACATTGTCTGGTTGAGGGCATCCAAAGGAGGCCCAATATGTGGGATCTTACTGGCCGCTGGGAGGTATGTGGCAGTAGGGCGGTCTCGCAAGTACTCTGGCCCTAAGCCATGTAGGGCTTTAAAGGTATAACCAACACCTTGAATTGCATCCGGAGACCAATTGGTAGCCAGTGCAGCTCGCGGAGGACAGGTGTAACGTGGGTGTATCTCAGTATACCCAATATCCGCTCGCGCAGCCACATTCTGGACTAGCTGCAGTCTCCGAACGCTTTTCAAGGGTAGCCCCATGTAGAACGCGTTGCAATAATCCAGCCTTGAGGTGACAAGGGCGTGAGTAACAGGGCATATGATGGTACTTTACCCCGTGCTGTCGTATGATCTCACCCAGCGGCTTCATGTAGATGTTAAATAGGAGGGGGGACAAGACCGAGCCCTGTGGCACACCACATTTGAGTGACCTGGGGGTCGACCTTTGCCCCCCCAATCAACACTGGCTGTGACCTGTCAGAGAGGTAGGAGGAGAACCACCGTAAAACGGTGCCTCTTACTCCCACCTCCTCCAGCCGTCGCAGAAGGATACCATGGTCGATGGTATCAAAGGCCGCTGAGAGGTCAAGCACCACCAGGATAGAGGAATGTCCTCTATCCCTAGCTCGCCAGAGATCATCGGTCAGTGCGATCAAAGCGGTTTCCATGCTGTACCCAGGCCTAAAACCAGACTGAAAGGAGTCTAGATAATCCGCTTCATTCAAGGTCCGTCGGAGTTGAAGTGCCACCACCTTCTCAACAACCTTCTCCAGAAAAGGAAGGTTGGAGACAGGATGATAGTTTTTCAGGATAGCTGGGTCCAGAGAAGGCTTCTTGAGGAAGGGTCTTACACTGCTTCCTTTAATGGTCGCGTACTAGCCCTCCAGCATCGCTCTAGGCGTCTCTTTTGGCGCTTCATCTCCCGGAGTTCCTCGGTAAACCTCCTGGATCCACTGCCGCGGAGAGGCCTCAAAGGCGCAAATCCGATCCAGCACCTCAGCCGCCGCAACATTCCAGGCAGCGACCAAGGACTCGGTCGGATTGCGGACAAGGGAGTCATGTATCCCTCCAAGCTGAAATCCCTCTGGGTCATCAGGCGCCTGGGACGGAACCACTTAATCGGCTCCACCTCCCTGCAATGGGGGAGTAGCGTCCTGAAGTC
This sequence comes from Thamnophis elegans, assembly GCF_009769535.1. Lineage (NCBI taxonomy): Eukaryota > Metazoa > Chordata > Lepidosauria > Squamata > Natricidae > Thamnophis > Thamnophis elegans. Next base: position 67,362,636 of record NC_045543.1, on the reverse strand, counting down.
AAGCCTCAGCCAGGAGTGATCTGACCATGACAAGGGCGAGGTGTCTATTCCCCTTAACTCAAGATCACATCTCCACTGCCCCGAGAGAAATACAAGGTTGAGTGTGTGTCCTGCTCTATGAGTTGGACCCTGAACTATTTGGGTCAAGTCCATGGTTGTCATGGAAGCCATGAACTCCTTCACCCCGTCAGAGTGTTCACCAAGAGATGGTAGATTAAAGTCCCCCAGTACCATTAGTCTGGGGAACTCCACCGCCAACCCGGCTACTGACTCTAGCAGCGCAGGGAGGGCTGTCGTGACGTAGCTGGGAGGTAGGTATGTCAAGAACAAGCCCAATTGAACCCCTAGGTCCAACTTCAAGAGGACAGACTCACACCCCACAATCTCTGGGGCCGGGATCCTGCGAGGAGCTAACGACTTTCGGACGATAATTGCTACTCCCCCACCCCTTCTCTGGTGTCGTGGTTGGTGGAGCACCTGGAACCCATCTGGGCACATTTCTGAGAGGGGGACTCCTCCCTCTTGGCCCAGCCAGGTTTCAGTTATACATGCCAGGTCTGCCTCCTCGTCTAATATTAACTCCCGGACAAGGAGAGCTTTGTTCACCACAGACTGGCATTTAGCAACAACAACCTGAGACCAGGGCCCTGATCTCCTCTGCCACCAGGTCCTTGAGTTGAGCCTGAGGGGCCAGAACAAGGAATCGCTGTAATGTAGCGAGTCCTTCTTCCCCGGTAATGGCTAGCCCTACAGCTCCCGTCATATCTGCCCCTCCCGGTCGTAATGGAAATGCTCTGACCCTCCCCCATCCCTGTAGACGCCCCCCATGGCCCCCATTCTTCCCGGCAGGCCACACGCACCATTCACCGGGAGGCGGGTATGGGCCCCCATCCACTTCTGCTTCTGCACTCAGTGGAGGGGGCTCCAGGTCGCACTCCCAGTCCTATCATATACACTAATCAAACATTCTCCTCAGACACACCCCCACAGTAATCATTAAAATACAATAGTAATACAATAGTTAATTAAATTAAAAAGTGGGAGCACTCTCTCACACATTCATACATTCAACACACCAGTTAAAAAAACACAGTTTTTAAGTCCGCAAAGAAGGCGGTCAACGCAAGTCCGAGGTGGCTGGGCCGGTAGTAATTTGGGCGGGAGGGGTTCCTCGGTCTTCTCCCCTGCGGGGCCTGGAAATAATGTAGAAAGTCTGATGGCAGTTGGGGGAGTTGGTGCTAGTTGGGGGGGGGAAGGCTCCCCATCCTCCTCATCCTTGTCCTTTCTCTCTGCAAGGGCCGTGGTGATCAAGAACTTGATGTTTCGAAGGCTGAAGGTGTTGGAACTTCGCAGGTGATCAGCCAGGCAGACAGGGGTAGCAACAACAACATGGGGCTTCTGAGACAGCTCCAGGGCTTGAGAGACCATATCCATTCCCCCAACAATGATGCAGTCCTTTAAACCCAGAGGCTTCCCAAGGACACAGAACTGCTCGGCTATCTGATAGGCCAGCTCTCTTGTTGGCGTCAAGACCAGGGAGAAGATGCCAAAAGGATCTTCAGAAAGTTTCCTACCTTTGATGTCTTTGTCTGCTTGTCCGTTGTCAATCATGTAGATTGCCTCAGAACGCAAAAAGCCACATCCCGGCTTAAAGTGTGAGGTCTTGGGCTGCGGAGGCACAATTGGGAGAGATATTTTTAGGAGGCTCTCCCCGTGTCCCGCAGCATCGCCTCCTGCGAGGAACAAGAGATGCAGCAACAGCGGCGTCGGCTGCCTCAGCAGCGCGCTCGCATGCTGTGTGTGAAAAACAGTCATGTCACTTTTTTCAGTGCATTGTAACTTTCAATGGTCACTAAACAAATGGTTGTCAAACCAAAGTCCAACTGTCAAGCACTTATAAGCATTCACTTAACAATCGTGCAAATTAACAGTCTCAAAAAGAATCCGCTATGACATAAATTTTAAATTATAGCCATTGCCCCACCACCGGTCCTGTGATTGCAATTTGGATGCTTGGAAACTGGCTCATATTTATGACTGGTTGCATCGTCCCACAGTAACATAATTTACTACATTTTCTGCCTGTTTCTGGCAAAAAAATGCCATTGGTTAAGCTGGATTCACACAGCCATGTGATTCAACTTAGAACTGTGATAAAATTGGTTGTAAAATCGGGTTTGGTCACGCAATGACTCAACTTACGACTTATGACTTACAACAGAAACTGCAGTTCCAATAGTGGTTGTAAATTGAGGGTTACCAGTATTCTAAAACTGAAATGCAACACCCTTTTTCCAAGGTTTTGCTCCAACTTGAAACAATGTCTCAAGTTCAATTTAATGTTTGACCCAAGATCATGGCAAAACAGTATTTCATTCCATTTTGTTTGAAACATTCAAATATAATATAGTTTGTTTTCTTTTAAATTTACTCAAATCACTGATTAGCCAACAAAACAGGCACAGGTTCTTTCCTGCTGACATTCAGTGTATTAGAGGGAAGTTTGGCTACAGAAGAATCAATTAACTACATACTCAGAGACTAAGAATCTTTTGCACACTAGAAAAATATTTTTAAGAAATTTATTGGTGATGTAGAATTCTGCTTTGTTAAGCTTTGCAGAGAGACATGTGAACCTTTCTTACTATTAAATTGCACTGGAGCCCGCCCCCCCCTCCCCCGCCCAAATCCCATTGCTGTTATCTGTCTTTGTTGGCCTTTGTGGCTGTTTGTGCAGATGGGCAGGGAGCCCATAACATGCTATAATCTTCTGTCCACTGTTGATTTGGAGGCTTTTTAAAAATGAAATATATTATAGTCCCTTGGCCATTTCTCCATAGGCTGTCAGGTGCAAAGAATCAGGACATAAGTTAAGTTCCAATTAGGAAGATTTATTGCTCAAGCCAGTGCACAAGAATCTAGTCAACTAATGATCAGTACTAAATTGGTACTAAATGAAAGTCAATAGAATTGAAGGGACCCTTGACTTGGAGTATTAGTAAACATGTAACGATTCAGGGCTGAGTCCTGCCTTGACTCCACCTCAGTCTCTGCCTCTTCTTTCCCTACATAGGCTGCCTAACAAGCAGACCCCATCAACTTTAATCACTCGAAGACAGACCAAAAGGAAGCAGATTTCTTTCCAGATTCTGTTGTTTTCTGTGGCAGGAACTTTGAAATTGAATTTTTGTTCTGATTGAACACAAGACACTTCACACATTTTAAATTTTGTTCCAGTGGAAAATAGAAACCTTGCAATGTTCCAAAAGAAAATTCTGAGTACACGTGATTCTATTCTGAATTTGAAACACTATTTTTCATTTTTGTACACAACCATGAATACAGCCAGAGTTCACTATTTGTTATTTGTTACCTAAAAATAAATGTTCTCTACTCTTAAATGAAAATACTAAGAAAACATACACAATAATATATGCATTCTCTCAATTCTTAACTGAATAATTCTATATATCAATTTAAAAAATATTAGTGCATAATTATCCATTGGGTTTAGTTTTAAAAATTGCAGAAACAACGGTGAATTACTGAAGAGCTTAGTGCAAGGGTCTGCAATCCTAAATACTCAAAGAGCTATTTGGAACTGTTTCCCACAGAAAACACTGGGAGCCACAAAACCTGGGTGGGCATGGCTAACTCAATGTCACTCCACCCAGTCACTTGACACCTCCCCAGCCACGCCTAGCTCTCATTTCTGTTTTTCTCTTTTTCATCTCCTCTCTTTCTTTTTCTCTCATCCCCTTCTCTCTCTCATTTGCTTCCCTCTCTTTTTCCCCTCTCTCTCTCCATCCATCATTTTCTCATTTCTCTCTTTCTGTTTTTCTCCCCTTTCTTTCTATCTCTCTCTCCCATCTCTGTCTGTTTGTCTGTCTGTGTCTCTTCTTTCTCTCTTGGAAAGCCAAGGCAGAGTTGACCCAGCCAGCTCTCCTTGGGGCTCTTTGCTACTCCTTTTCTTTCTTCTTGGCAACTTTTTGGAAATCTGGGCTGGCTGAGGAGCAAGCACAAACCACGGTGGTAGCTTTGCCGAAGACGACTCTCTTCACACAACCGTGGCTGTTCCAGGGCTGGGAGGGCGCACATGAGTGGGAATACCCTCCTCAAGCGAGTAGAGCAGTACTCAGCTGCGGACCTGTCCCCCTTTCCATTGTACCCTCCTCCCGGATTCCATTCCCACCTCTCCAGCCCTTGTGTTAGCGAGGTTGGCATTGGCCATGGCCGGGTTGGGCCAATGTCTTGGGGCGGAGAGCATGTCGCGTGATTGGGTCAGCATGGAGCTTCAGGAGAGAGGTCAAAGAGCCGTGGGTTGCTGACACCTGGCTCAGTGGAATAGACTTTGAAAATAAGGAATTATATTCAAATCATAAATTGGCCAGCATGAGATTATCTATTCCCAGTTATTATTCTCATCTGTGCAATTCCATCCTGAGAATTCTTAAGCAAAGAAATATATTTATTTTCTGCAACAGTTTGCTCAGTAGTTGATACTAGAGAAATATTAGGCAATATAACAAAAACAATTTCAAATTTGCGTGTAAAAATAGGACACACTTCCAAATAAATCTTAGCTTCCTCTTCTATTGAAGCTTTCTTTCCTTCTTTCTTAAAATCCCTTCTGGATATTTTAAGTAGTGTGCTTTAATCTAGCTCATGCTTTTTCACAGAAAATCAATTGCATAATATTGTTCTCGTGTGATTAGCAATATATAAACGGCATTTCAGATGAAAGAAATAGAAAACCACTTAGAAGTAAATGCTAAAAAGATAAGCTTTAAATGATGCTTACACAAGGACCCACAAGGATTCCTTTAACTAAGCAAGGCATGAAAAAGTGCATCGCTGCTTCACCTGGAAAAAGTGGCCCTAGTCAAACTGCAAGCTTGGACCATATGTCAAAGCGAGGACCAGGACTCCTTCATGAGCTTCCCATTCCCATGGGATGCACAGCAAACTCTCCTTCGGCAGTCTTTGGAATTGCAGCAACATCTTGTGCAATAAATACAATCCATTCTAAAATACCCCTAGAGCAACTCAGAGGATCAAAGCATTTTTGCCTAACCTCAACTCTCCTTATTTCCAAGGTAGATCTTCCTGAGCTTCTTCTAGGGAACATCACTCGAATCTTGGCACCAAGCCAGATATCTGCTCCAGGCTACCTGAGATTGCTAGCCTCCCCTTGAGAATATATGTTTTTTTATTACTTTTTATTGTAAATCTTGAAACACTGTACAATTTCAACAATGACTTTTGTATAATATATAAAGATTGACATTGTTTAGATAACTTTTTGAGTACTGAAAATAAAGAGAAAAATATGTTAGTTACTATTTAGAATATTAATATTACAAGCAATAAAACTGGCTTTTTAATTGAAAGTTAAGTATTAAAAAATCCTGGGATTTGCTTCAAAGTGTTTGATGCAAAGATTTGTTTTAATCTAACTGCTTAATATTAAAATTTTCATTGTACTGCTATTTGGAATACATGTGTATACATATATATTGTATATATTACATATGCAAATAAAAAATAGATAAATGGAGCAATATTAACCCTCATTAATGTTAACAAATTAATGTTAACAAATCAAAAGTAAAAAGAGAAAAAGGAAAAAAATAAATAAATAATAGATTTCGGACTTCTCCCTTTATACATCTGCTAATTTGCAATATTTGTACATATTTAGGCTGCTTTAGAACCCAAACTGTGATTATATTTGCCCTGTGCAATGAGATTTATATATAGGAAACATTCTTGCTTAAATTTAGTTATACTTCTATAGTCTGTATGTATATTACTTTTATTATTGCTGCAAATTCTTCAAGTTTAAATCTGCAATCAAATATTGTTGGAATTTTCAACCCCGAATGTTGAGCAAAATTTATTCTCATTTTATAAACAGCTCTCATTAAATTATCATGTTTCTTGTTGATTTTATTTCTGATATTATAACCAAGTAATAAAAATTTAACTTTCAGTATTTTTTGCATTATAAATGGAGATTTTCTGATACTTTTGAGAGTTTTTTATATGCTCACCATTTAGGGCTGTGATGGAAAACCTATGGCACGCGTTCCAGGAGTGTCATGCAGCACTCTCTTTGATGGCACACGAGCTGTTGCCCCAGTTAAACTTTGCCATGCATGCGCGTGCGCCTCCCGCCAGCCAACTGGTCTTTGGATCTCTGTGGGGCCACATGTGCATTGCATTTTGGGGGTTCAGGTCGCATGTGTGTGCATTCGCACAACGCACACACACTTTAGGCACTTGGTCTGGGAAAGATTAGTGATCACTGATTTAGTGTAAGATGTTTCTTCTGTTTCAGGACATTTCCAACATTTATTACTGTATTACTGATTCAGAACTGTAGAGAAAATTTTATAAGAATGGGAAAAATGTCAATCAATTCACATGGAGTGGAAAAAGACCTAATCAAACAAAGAAATCCTACAAAATTCTAAAGAGAGAAGTTGTCCTGCCCTTCAAATTTTAAATGGTATCATAAAAGATGCTATCTGTCATAGATAACAGTGGAAAAACAAAGGAGGATAAAATTGAAAAGGACACATTGTTAGATAAAGTTTGATAAAAGTATGGAATTCCACAAAAGAAATACTAACTCGACCATTTCACCTCTAGCTTCTCTGTCAAATGTTTTCCACCTCAGAGGTAATACAGCAAGAAAAATATAATTATATGTACAGATATGGTTCATTCAGAATCTACAAATAAGACTAAAAACACAACAAGAATTACTTAGTGAAGGCTGGAATATACCATAGCTGATCTATTTATAAATGGTCAAAAATATAAAATCAGATTTCAAGAAGGAAAGGGGAACATTAAGGCAAAATTGTTCAAAAACAATTTGAAATGCAGATATAAAACCAATATCACCTATTAGGGAATACACACACACACACACACACACACACACACAAACCTTTTACTTAGGTATAATACCAAGACATAATTTTTAAAAAACCATAATAAAGTAGATGCAAAAGTTTAAATGACAGCATAATAGTGGGAAAAATTATGGACTAAATCTGTAAAATTAGCATTAATTTAGAACGTAAAGATAAATTGATATACAATATTTTATAGGTGGTGTGCAATCCTTGAGAATTGTTGATCATTCTTGGGTTTGGGCTGCGCAGACTCAGCACCATAATCCTCCACTACACCAAGCAGAAATTTAGTTTATACTAAATATATATATATTCATGTTGTATATGCATCTATAGTTTCCACATCTCCAATTCTTAGTTGATTTTTTCCTAAACAAAAGAGGGCACTTCCTGAAATCTGAGAAGGAAAGACCTGGTTGGTACATGTGGTCTTAATTCCAGATAATTTCAGCTCCCCACTGTAATCACAGGATTTAAATTAGTCAAGACTAACTTCTCACGTTAAAATAAATATCATTTCAATTCTCAATGATGAAAAGCAGGAGGTGCTACCAATGGGCTATAGTCAGTCCTGATTGGTCCATAGACTGAGAGTGAAAGTTGCAAGCACGCCTCTGCTCCTCCTTCCCAGTTCCTCTCAGTCTATGGTCCAAATAGGCTGACATTTTGATAGCTTAGCATTGTTAGCATAGCTAAATTGATTGATTGAATTAGTGCAGGTTAATTGGTCATTTCTAAAATTATTTTAAATTTTACCTAAAGTGACTGGATGCGGAGGAGGCTGGTCGCCACCTCGCGCGTTGCCACGTTGCAATTGCCTTAATCTGGCGATTTCAAATTGAAGGCTCCATTGCAGGAAAGGAGGTAAGAGAGTGGCTGGCGCTTTAATTTGTGGACGGCACCGTGATCATGAAAAGCCGTGATTACAGTTTAAGTGACAATCTTCTGATTAGACCTTTCCTTCCCCTGCAGCGAGTCTGCAGCCACTCTTCATCCGAAAAGCGGATGACGATAGTCACGCCGGCGCTAGACTTGTAGGGGGATTCCTGCAAGTCCTCCCTTAGTGTTCATCGCCTCGCGGCCATTAGCTGCCCAACATTTCTTAAAGAGCGGGCAACTGTTATTTGTGATGAGCTGCCATTTTGAATTTCAACAGGCAGCGGTGGCCATTTTGTGGGACCACGAGGTTTAACTTACCATTAGAACAGCATCAGGTTATCAGATTAGCTGGCCAAAAATCAACCAAAAAAAAGGGAAGGCCTCTGATTGATTGCCTCTGCAATTTCTTACGGGATTGCCTCAGGCATGAAACATCAGGATAGGCGGGGTAAGGACTCTAAAAACTCTCAATCTCATTCAGCCCCAACACCTACGGGGAAGGACATTTCGGAGATGGCTCCCCTGGTTGGGGGGTTCATGAACCGGGGTCACCGTCTTTAGCTAGCAAAGGGTCAGTGACTGGGGAAGAGCCTATGTGCGGGGAAACAGGACACCCCAACCTTTGCCGGCCTCTTTCAACCTTCCTGTTTAAACAGCTCCTGAACAAGTCAAAGTCTACAACTAAATTGGGGGGAAGTGATATCCCTCCCGCTCCTGATGCTTGTAAGGACTTGACGCAAACTATGTTTGCTAAGACATCTCTAGATAAAGAGGAAGTCCCATCCCCACCTCTCTTCCTGGAGATTGTAAAGAGTCAGTGGGCCCAGTCTGGTACATTCCCAAATCCCGGGGTGAATGACAGGAGGTTTTATAACATGGATCATGACTTTTCTCAGACACTAGAGGTGACTACAGTCAACACACCCGTCGCAGCCTTGTCCTCTTCAGCAGTAGTGGCAGGTGATGTAACGGACATGAAGGGACCTCGGGATGAAGCCCGAGAACAAGAAGGCAGAACTCATTCTTAGGAAGGGATTTCAGGCTTCCGCTTGGTCCATTAAGGCAGCGGCCGCAGCCTCCTTTTTTAATAGAACCACTATATTATGGCTGCAGCAATTACAAGAGCGCACTCTCCCAGAGGATGCTCACACAATGAAAGATCTTAGCAAAAGTATTGCGGCCCCACAGTACTCGGCAGATGCCACTCTTGATTCAGTTAAATTTGCCTCTTGAGCTTTATCTGCCTTTGTAGCCTCAAGACACCTGCTGTGGTTGAAGAAGTGGCAAGTGGACAACAAGTCAAAGTTTCACATGGCATCCACACAGTATGCTGGCGGAAAGCTCTTTGGCGAATCCTTGGATTCAATTTTAGTAGCGAACAAGGAGAAAAAGAAGGTCCCTCCATCAATGTTCCCTCTAAATTTTTTTCAGTGTGAGCAGAAAAGTACAGTGTTTGAGCGACACATTTTCATGCCTGAGCACCTGAATTTTTTTCACAAATGGCGGCGCTTTCCACCATTCTACCAGGTGAAGGTCAGGTTCCCCTATCTCATCCTCCTTTAGTTAGGAGGTTCTTAAAAGGGGCTGCCAATATCGCCCCTCCGGTGGTACATAGATTCCCCGCATGAGACTTACCCTTGGTTATACAGGCTTTGACAGAAATACCTTTTGAACTGATTCACTCAGTATCCCTTCAATTCCTAACTCTGAAAGTGACTTTTTTTAATTGCTATAACATTGGCTAGAAGCATCTCAGAGATTGGGGCTCTGTCTTCGCGTAATGATCTATGCATTTTCCACCAGGATAGGGTGACATTACGGTTAGATCAGCCTTTTCTATCCAAACTTAATACCCCGTTTCATAGGGCATAAGAGATAGTGTTGCCCAACTTTTGTCCTGTCCCATCTCATCCTAGGGAGAGACTCTGGCATAGGCTTGATGTCCGTAGGGCATTGAGAATTTATCTCAGGCAAACGGCTTCATTCCATAAATCAAAAGCTCTTATGGTATCTATCCTTCCAGCCCTCCATGCAAGGTGCTCAGGTGACATCTAACATGATAGGTACATGATTAAGGAACGCGATTTCCTTGGCCAATGAAGCTAAAGGCAAAAGGCCTCAGGGAATTACTGCGCATTCTACTCGCAGTGCGGCCACCACGGCAGCATGGGTGACTAGAGCGCCATTTGAAGATATCTGTAGGGCACCTTCTTGGGCGTCTCCTACTTCATTTATTCAATACCACAGATTGGACGCTTACGGGTCAGCTAAAGCATCATTCGGCCATAAAGTGTTGCAGCAGGTTGTGGCTCCATCAGCCACTAATGAGTCATGAATTCTTCCCTCCCTAAGGACAGTAACTTGGGTACGTCCTGTTGGTAGCACCTCCCGCTCTTCATCATTGAGAAAGTACGTTGGTCTTACCTGAATGTGTCTTTTAAGAGGAAGGGAGGGAGTGGTCACGTGTGGGTATTCTCAAAGCCTGATTGGTCCAAAGACTGAGAGCCAACTCTTAAATACAGGTGCCTTCCAATCCTGGCCCAGTTTCCTCGAAGGCGAACGATAGAACTGAAACAACAAAACAACAACAACCCCCCCTTACCGGGAACCACCGGGCCCTCCCCTTGGCCCCAACAAGGAGACCTCAGGGTGGGTCGTGACCACCCCCTCCCTTCCTCTTAAAAGACACGTTCAGGTAAGACCAACATTCTTTTTCCAGAGGAAGGGAGGGAGTGGTCACATGTGGGACATACCCAAGCTTCTAGTCCCAGGGAGGGAGAACAATAGACCACTAAGGCCCAAGGGGAGCATCAGCTGCCACCCTCTGCAAGACCCTCTGACCAAATGACGCGTCTGCCGAAGCGAAGGCATCCAGATGATAATGTCGGATGAAAGGCGTCAGAGAAGCCCAAGTGGCCGCATGATAAATGTCTCCAAACTGGGCCCTCGTGGCCCACACTGCTGTGGTTGCGGCACTCCTAGTAGAATGGGCCGTGATGCCCGACAGGGCCGGACGACCAGCTGCAACATAGGCCTCCGCAATGGTCTGATGCCGCCAACGGCCAATGGTGGCCGAGGACACCCTACAACCTAACGTTCCTGGCTGAAACGAAACAAACAAGGCCTCCGATCTACGGACCCCCTTGGTCTGCCAGAGGTAGATCCGCAGAGCGGCGGGCATGTCCAACCAATGCCAGAGCCTCTCCCTATCATTGGACGGGCCCGGGCAAAAGTCAGGCAGGACGATCTCCTGAGCCCTATGAAAGGGAGTGTTCACCTTCGGGATGAAGGTAGGATCAAGGCGAAGCACCACCCTGTCCTGGTGAAAATGGCAAAGGTCATTCCTGAAAGACAGGGCGCCCAGCTCTGAAATACGTCGGGCGGAGGTAACCACCACCAGGAAGGCCACTTTCAGAGACAAGAACCGTAGATAAACAAACCGGAGAGGTTCAAATGGGGCCCCCGTGAAAGCCCTGAGAACCAGGGGAAGATCCCACGTGAGGAACCTGTGGACGGGGGGAGGCCTGAGATTAGCCGCCCCCTTCAGAAAATGCTTGATCAGGGGAACATGGGAGAGGGAAGAAGACTCCACATACCCCAGGACCGAAGACAAAGCCGCCACCTGGCGGCGCAACGTATTCTGTGAAAGCCCGACGTCAAGGCCCTTCTGCAGGAAGTCCAAGACGTTAGGAACAGTGGCCCTGTTGGGAGAAATGCCAAGAGGAGAACACCACCGGACAAAGGCCGCCCAGGTGGAATTGTAGATGCGGGTCGTTGATGGACGCCAAGACGCCTCAATGGTACGAACGACCCCAGAGGACAGGTTATCCCCCCTCAATAGCCGCCGTTCAAGAGCCAGGCGGTCAGATGGAGCCACTGGGGCTCCAGCTGAAGCAGGACCCCCTGCTGCAAGACCACCTCCTCCCATGGAATCCTCCATGGAGGGGCCACCAACAGCTGGACTAGGTCTGCGAACCAAGGCCTCATGGGCCAATAAGGGGCCACCACAATGACCAGAGCCTTCTCCGCTACCACCTTCCGGATGGTCCCCGGAAGAAGGGGGATGGGAGGAAATGCATACAGAAGGCCCGAGGGCCACCTGCTCCTGAGGGCGTCTATATCTGGACTGGAAACCGGTGAAAAACTGGGGAAGTTGTGAGTTCACGGGCGAGGTGAACAGATCCACCAGAGGAGTGCCGAACCTCTGACAAATCTTCCAAAACAACGATGGATGGAGTTGCCACTCACCACTGTCCAGAGTTGCCTGACTCAGCCAATCTGCCTGGATGTTGGAGAGCCCAGAGATGTGTTCCGACACCAAGGACAACAGGTGTCTCTCTGCCCAGGCACCCAGCCTCAGAGCCTCTAGCCAGAGAGCCCAAGAGTGGGTCCCCCCTTGACGATTGATGTGGGCCTTGGTGGCCACATTGTCCATCAGGAGGAGCACGTGACGCCCCTCCACTGAGGCCTGAAAGTGTCGTAGAGCCAGGCAGGCTGCCTTCAGCTCCAACCAATTTATGTTGTGGCAGAGATCCAAGGTCGTCCACCTGCCCTGAGCCATCCGGGAATCCACCAGGGCCCCCCACCCGAACAGACTTGCGTCCGTGGTGACGGTCACCCTGTCCAGCTCCCAGAAGCAGCAGCCCCGCTGAATGGATGGGGAAAGCCACCACCCCAGCGAGATCCAGACCCCTGCCAGAAGGTGGAGAGTACGAAGAGAATTGCTCAATCGCCCCCTCTGAAAGGGGATGAGTTCTCACTGGAGAGGATGAAGGTGAAGCCTGGCCCACAGGACAATCCGATGCAAGAGACCATCCTGCCCAATAACTGCGATAGAGTGAGGATCAAAACTAACCAACTTCCACGAACGCTTTCTGCCAGTTGACATAGGTTGCTCTGACATTCCTGGGACAGATGCACCACCCCAACATGGAGGTCTATGACCGTCCCCAGGTGGAGAATGCATGTGGAGGGGGAAAGGTGGCTCTTGGGGAAGTTCACCAAAAAACCTAGGCTCTGAAGGCCTAATGATGAGCTGAAGGTCCAAGATGGCCTGAGGAAGAGACCCCGCCTGAACCAAGACATAGTCTAAATAACATTGGAGCCATACCGGGATGGAGCGCAGATGAGCCACCAGGGCCGCCAGAACCTTCGTGAAGGCCCGGGGAGCCGAGACCAGCCTGAAGGGAAGAGCCCTGTATTGGTACTGGCGGTTTCCGTGAGAGAACCTTAGGAACTTGCGATGACCGGCCAGAATTGGGATGTGAAGATAGGCCTCTGTGAGGTCTACGGAAGCCAAGAAGTCCCCCTTTGTGACTCTCTGAAGGATAGACTTGAGGGAGGACATTTTGAATCACCTGTATACCAGAAAATGGTTCAGGCACTTGAGGTCCAGAATCGCCCTCCGGCCCCCCCAAGCTCTTCAGAACCACGACAGGTTGGAGTAGTGGCCCAGGCCCTGTTCCTCTAGAGGAACCGCCTCCACCAGCCTGAATGTCGAGAAGGTGGGCGATAGGCTGATCCATCAGGCGGCGGCGCTCCAGGCTCCGGGACAGAGGGAATGACCTGAAGAGATTCGGAAGGGTGGAGAGCAATTCTAACCTGAGACCGTGACGAACCGTGGCTCGGACCCAAGCGTCCAACGTGATCTCGTCCCATCGATCTGCATAGAGGGAAAGGCGGCCGCCGATGGGATGACTCGGATTCGAGTCACTTCCCCCTGCGGTAGGGACGGCCGCCTCCCCCATGAAAGGGCCATCTGGACTGGTGCTGAAAACGGTTTGTCCTGAAAGGATGACCTGGGAAACTGCCTGTAAGAGCGGAAAGAAGAAAAATGCTGGTTATAGTCGTAATCTGAAGCCCTATACTGCTGCCTATGGTAAGGATGAGACCTAGCCTCGGGCTTCTTAGCGTTAGATGGCAGAACCTTCTTGTCTATATTCTCGACCAGAATGGGGTCGAGGGCCTCCCCAAAAAGATTAGGCCCCTTGAACGGAGTGGCCGCCAAATTCCACTTGGCCTTGTTATCCATCTGCCAGTGGCGCAGCCGTAAGAGCCTGCGAGACGTGACCAAAGTGGCGAAGGCACTGGACGCAAACTTGACCCTGTCCATCAGCAGAAAACTGGGAGACCGCCATGATCTTGATTAGATCCTGGTGAAGCCGCTTGTCCTGGATGGGAATGCGCTCCTGGAGCTGCTTAAGCCACATGACCATGGCGCGGTTGAAATAAGAAGCCGAGGCCGCGGACTTGATAGCCCATGCAGTGGCATTAAAATTATTTCTTAAGGTGAGCTCAGCGCGCTTATCCTCCAGTTTCAATTTAGCTGCCGCATCTCCCGATACCACCGGAGAGGAGGAGACCAGGGCGGCCACCGGGGTGTCAATGGCCGGCAACTGAATGGCCTGAGCAAAAGTCTGTTCCACATTATAGTGCCGGCGGTCATTACTCCCAGGAGTCGAGAAATTGGAGGTACATGCCCACTGGTTGGTCAGGACCTCCATAAACAAGGGAGGAGCCAGAATCTCCTCCTCGTTCATGGCCGTGGCAGAAAACATAGCCATGTCAGGATCCCTAGGTGGGGGCACCAAAGGGTCCCCCAGTCCCCACCTTGGTGGTCTTCCTTGCCTTGCTCAAGAGAATCTTGAACAGGGCTGGGACCAAAAGGCCTGCAGAAGAGGGCTCATCTGAGGCCTCAGGGGAGCCAACCTGCAAGAGGAGCAAGGGCCTATAGAAGTACCCTCCAAAGTGTCTGCACTGCCCCTCCTTGTGTAACCTGGAGACACCGAAGGAGAGGGAGGGGGGACCCCCTCTGCTTAGAAGAGGAGAGGGCCCTGTCTGGAGAGGCTGAGGGAGAAGAAGGGCTGAAACCCCTAGGGGAGGAATGCCCAGAAAAAGGCCTGATTGGAGACCTGAACCTGTCCCTGGAATTAGGCTCTGTTGCCTTGGCCTGCCTCTCTGCCCTAGCAAAGGTCTTTTCAATGGCCTTGTGCCTTCTGGCCTCCTCCCTGGTAGAGGCCCTAGATGCGTGCTGAGCAGTGCTAGGCCTAGGAAGGGGAACCCCCTCTGAGCCCTGGACCAAAGCCTCCACATACCCCATCGGGTCTTCCACCTGGCCCTGGGGAAGATCCGACCCCTCCTCCATGCCCCACTCACGTGTCCGATGAAGGAGAAGTCACCAGCCTCTATAGGACCCACCGGGACCTGGGCCTGCTGGATGGAGTGGAGGGACTAGGCCAAAACCGCCTCCAGCTGGGCCTCACAATCAGCTGTAGAATGAGGCAAGGGCCTCGCGCACGTGGTGGCAGCCAAAATGGCCACCGGAACTCCGTGCAGAGGCAAGGGGCTGAAAACCAGCACATGCAGCTCAGCTCCACTTCTAGAAGCTGACACCGCTCCGATTAAGGACCGGGGGAGCCACGCGGCTCACTGGCACGCACTCCTCGCCCCCAAGCTCCCCTTGCAATGCCAGTAATGCCGGAGCCACGTGGCAGCTGCCCAGATCAAATGGCAGCTCCATGGATAGCTCTCGCACGCCATGAGGCGCCAAAAAATGCTCTCCTTCACTCGGGAAAGGCAAACTGCCTTCCCTGAAGCTGCTCCTGGAGCTGGCACCCCCACAATCCCAGGAATAGGGCTGAGGCTCCGGGCCTGCAGGGGGGAGGCTGGATGCCTCACAGGACCCTCCCCAACTGTCTGAAGCAGAGGACTGTCCCAGCAATGGGTTTAGAATTTGGGGAATTTAAAGTGCCCAATCAAACCGAATAAGCCAGATTGCAAGAAAAAACAAGCCTACCTAGGAATATTCTCAACAGTACTTGGACCAAGAAAGACTGAGAGGAAACTGGGCCAGGATTGGAAGGTAGAATTTAAGAGTTTGCTCTCAGTCTTTGGACCAATCAGGCTTTGAGAATATCCACACGTGACCACTCCCTTCCTTCCTCTGGAAAACAATCGTTGGTACTTACCTGAATGTCAAATCTAATGATGAAAGTGGGAGGTGCTATCCTCCCTCCCTATTTAGTGTAGCGGCATGGGGGCAGAGGAGTAGTTTTTTCCTTGTTGTGAGCTTTGTTTCGCAGTTTTACTCCCTACGACCTCAAGGAACTGGGAAGGAGGAGCAGAGGCGTGCCTGCAACTTTTTCTCTCAGTCTATGGACAATCAAGACTGACTATAGCCCATTGGTAGCACATCCCACTTTCATCATTAGAATCCACGTTCAGGTAAGTACCAACAATCATTTTCAACAATTTTAAGTACTGTTCTTTTTGTCTTTGTTCAAACCACATTAACTAATTATTAGAACTTTACGCCTCTAAGTGTTGGTCTCATGTCAGTATACAATAAAAGCACTGACAGAATAAATCAAAATTAATAAAACAGTGAGTTATTAATTGCAAGCTTACAGAGTTATAACAGATTAGAGCAGCGTATGGTCCATAAATATATAAATAAATGGGCTGCCTTGGATGGAATAGAAGGTGAGACTAGTTAAAAAAAACCTCAATCCTGGCTCAAGTGTGGCTCAAGATGACTAAGTCTGTTGCAAAAACCATTTGCAAAAGCCATTGCTACATGTGCAAAGATGATCCATAGGCACAAGACAAGAGTGATTTTTAACAGTAAGCCTGTAAACTGCATGTGCAACTAATGGATTGCTGCCAGACCACACTCCCAACGGCCAGCTTGTCCAGGCAGATTGGGAGCTTTATCTAAATGGAGGCCCCTTATCAAAGTGCAACCTGACAGTTTTATTCATGGGAGATCACAGAAGTTATTTACTGTATCTTACAGAAACATTGCTTAGCAAATTCTGAGAACACTGAATTAGCTTTCTTTATAGATAAATATATTTTTCCTTCCTTGGTTATAAAGGAACACTTATTTCTGGAATCTGTTCTAATCCACTTCAAGAAAGTAATTTCAAATCTATGTATATTTACAACACAGAGAAGAGTGAGTGATTTTTCTGTAGCAACCTCCTTCAAGGTTCCCTGTTTTTTAATCTTGAGTAGACAGAGAAAGTTATAGGGGTTATGTTGCTGTTTTAGCTACATCTATATCACAAAGAAGTCACTTGTTTAGGTAAACTATGATTCAAATAACTGGTAAAGTTAAAGAAAAGAATTGGCTAAATACCATGAACTGATTTTTTTTCTATTTACAATGTAGGAACCTACTGGACTGATTAGAATACATTTCTTTGAAATTAATAGGCTGAACTTTAAAACTCAACTATAAATAACTTTGCCTACCATCTGTGCAGTCAACAAAGGCAGGTTGTAAAAAAGAGTTTCTGAGATCACTGAATTGTTACGGCAGTTTCCTCTCTCAATAAACTAGTGACTGCAGGTGTAACAAGTTGTTCCTAATTTGCTTCGGTACAAGGCAGAGTAGAAGAGAAAAATGGATTGGTTTATATAAACACACTAACCTATAAGCCATAGCTTATAAATCACAATGTTTCCGATAACACAGGAAGCTATAACAAAAAAGCAAATTATTATTTAGAGCAAAGTACCTATTTCACACCACACTGAACAAAACATCAGTAATGAGTCTCTCAACGCTTCTTTGTTATATTCCTCAAAAAAACAAACAAATGAGATTTAAGAAATTTAGATCCTTAAACATCATTTAAACTATTACATAAAAAGAATTCCTTGTCTGATATTTGATAAAGATATTTAGCACAGAATAACCATATGAAAATCTCATTTCATGGGTCTTCTAAAAGTCTAAAATGCAAACAAAAGCCACAATATCCACTACATGGTAGAACATACTTACAGAGACACGTAACTCTCAATTACTAACAGTTGAAATTCCACCTTGAATATATAGATCATGCTGCTACAATTTACTGAAGTGGGTCAAAGAAGTACAGAAGTACATCGGTTTTATAGGGTGAGTACAATATTAGCAGAGCTTG
This sequence comes from Thamnophis elegans, assembly GCF_009769535.1. Classification (NCBI taxonomy): domain Eukaryota; kingdom Metazoa; phylum Chordata; class Lepidosauria; order Squamata; family Natricidae; genus Thamnophis; species Thamnophis elegans. Next base: position 67,344,899 of record NC_045543.1, on the reverse strand, counting down.
AGGAAGCAATGGGCCTCTATTAATGCACCTTCAATAAAATGCTTCCCATGCACAGTTTCCTTTACTCTTCTTTGAGGGGGAAAAAGATATATCAATTTGCATTTACAGCTTAGTTCCTCTGTCCCTTTAACTTTTTTTCTTCTTCTCTTTTTATGGTGGATATAAATGACACCAAATTGTCAGATAGGCTGTATGTTACCTATACAAACAGGCCTATTTCTGACAAACCATAAAACAATTACTGATGAAATTCCTCTAAGGTCTCAACTTCTAAGCTTGCCTACAAGACTTCAAAGCTAAATTTCTTTTAGTAGACTTTGGTTAGTGCCTAAGGTGAAGGGAAGGAGGAGTGGAATCTTCCTTCTTTTTCTACAATTTTTGAAAGAATTTTTGCTTTCTGTCTTTCCTCAAGTTTAGAAAAGAAGACAAATGAAGGTAGGGACTGTATTTGAAGCAATATTTTTAAAAAACTTCATTTTAGTTCTTCTCCCCATTAACAATAATATGCCTGGTTTTTTTAACTCAGCTTCATCTTCAGCTGCTGTTAAATCAATGCTCCTTTTTAGAATCAGTGTATTTCCACAATACTTTATTTAAGTATTTCTTTACTAAACAACTTAATTCACACCTTGTGATGAGGGATAAATGACTGTTTCAACATTTTGGCTTGGGATAATGATCACAGGCACTGTAGTTAATTCCACAAATCATAACTAAACATTTTGTAAACCCAACCCAAAAATAGTATACCTGTTCAAGCAACTGTTTGACATGAGATACATATCTATCTTGCTGCTCTGTTTTAGAGTAAACAATACTGGGTTCAATAGTGTAAAATGTTAAGAAAAACCTTGTGAAAGTCTACAACTATTTTGATATTTTATACTGTTCAGGAGCATCAGGCACCATTTCTATTCTATACAGGTTTACAAGTTTTTTACACCACAAAATTGACAATAACTGATCAGCCATTTTAACATTAAAATCTTCAGATTGGCCTTTATATATCTTTACACACAATATTATGCCATATATTCTTGTCTTATATATGTAGAACCAAAAAAAGGATAGAAGTGAGACTTCCACCTGGGCCATTTCCCTTTTTCCTCCAATAAAAACAGAAAGAGCAATAACCTCCTGAATAACTCAAAAATAATGGCTATTATTAATAAACACAACTGATTCCTAGCTTTCTCCTTTGCACAGACCAGTGTTATATCATCAAAAACTTTTGCAGATCACCATATGGTCCAAACAAACTCCAAATTTCTGGTGAGGTCACCCCAAATTACCTGAAATCTTACAAGAGTGCACAAATCTCACAATGCTGAATGAGAATGACAAAAGTGGATAGATTTAAGAAGGCATGTCAAAATATTGTGATCTTTCAGATTTATTTATTTGTTTAATGCAATTGTAAACTATTTTTCATTTTTCTTATGACCCTGCATCACAGACGACTTGCAGAACCCGCACTGATCACCAATTGGCTTCAAACTACTCAGCATAATTTCCCTTTTCCTTATAGTATTAATTGTGGTTTAGAATTATGGTTAATGTTAACTATATAATTGAAAGAAAAGAAGTAAGAATTACTGTTTAGAACATTAAAGAAAACACAGCTGGTACTTAGTGGCACAGTTTTATTTCTCCTTAACATACTGTATAAGTGTCCGTATTTAATCTGAAAGCCATAATTTCCACAAATATCTATTATATTTATAATATGCTACCATATTTGCATCATATCTTTGTATTATTTACATACAGAATATAAAGTTTTCTCAATTCATATTTTATGTGTTTAAATTATATTTAGGTATAATTTTAAACAAGATTAGAAACTGATATTTTCCCTAAAGGTGAATCTAAATAGATTACCCTAAATAAGAAATGTACTCCTTTATTTGGCCATGTGTATGAAATATATTGATATTAAATATTAAATAGGGAATTTTTAAGACATAAAAATAATGCTTATATTCAATAAAACAAATTATTCAATAAATATTTCTGAAGTGTCTAAGATAATCAGAATATAACAGTATACCAGTTCCATAGTGTTTAACCGAATAATCACTTTGGAAACCAAGACAGGGCATGTTATATAGACAAAAAAAGGGAATTATTCATAGATTAAATGTTGGGCTTCTTTTTACAACAAACTCAATACTGCAAACTCAATACTGTCTCCTTTACCCTTAGGAATGTTACAAAGTCATCATATTGTAGTTATAAATTATATCTTGTTTGGGGAAAACTGGCAAAAGATAACCGAATCCCTACATTGAGAATTAAAGATCCGGATTTAAGATGTGCATACAACTGAACTTTTCTTCATTTTTACTATCAGTTATTATTTTGAACCCTTTTTTTCATATTTTTTACAGTATTTTTCTCATCTTGCCCATGCTTTTTAGGGATTCTTTCAGGCACAATAAATGCTTAAAAGTTCAACAACTTGCTTTGTTTGTTAAACCTTATGGTGTATATATACTACGAAAATTGTTTCCATTTGCAACACATGGGAGTTGAAATCAGCTTTCACTACATGCAGCACCATGTAACGTTTATTTTACTAATAAATGTTACATGGTACTGCAATGCTGGGCAACAATTTTTCTGCAACATTTACCATAAATTTTTACCTTGCATCTTCTATTAACCTGTGATAAAAACCTAGCAATTGGCTGAACATTTTAAAATAGAGCTAAGTTTATAAAGTACTGAACGCAATGGATAGAAAAGTTAAAAATCAGATAAATCAGAAAGTTCCAATATAACTTTAGTGTCTATGCTTTCAAAAGTCATTTTAACTATTAATTTATTAGTTGAACTTGTGATTTCTATAAACACTGTCTCTCCAATAGATATTTCTATATCTATATATATAGCTTCAAATGTATATTTTCTTGCATATTAAAGCAACTTAATTTGTTAAAAAAAAATCTTGAATGATGTATGTATGTATATATCTCTCTCCCCCCCCCCCTCTCTTTGGAAAATCTATAATTGAAGATATAAATAGAAATATGGAGGCCTTGGAGGAAAAAAATCAGAGAAAGGTCCCCCCCCCAAGCCTCCTTGATGTTATATTATGGGGAGAAAATAAAAAAATTGATAAGCATTTCCTAATTTTTCTTTTATATTATAGGGAGAAAATAAAAAATTGATAAGCATTTCCTAATTTTTCTTTTAAAATAAAAACAATATATGAAGACACAAATAGAATATTCTCTTCTGTATTTTTTTTTAACTGTACAACTATCCTTTGTAGTAGGCAACACTAGGGGAAAACTTACTCAAAGTCAGTCACTTAAATTCAGACTGTTTTGAACTTGGCTTTGTCCAGTACAGCAGCAGCCCCCAACCTTTTTGGCACTAGGGACCAGTTTCATGGAAGACAATTTTTCCACTGACTAGGGATGGAGGAGGAGTGCACAACCTAGATCCCTCACATGCACAATTTATAGTAAGATTCACACTCCTATGAGAATCTAATGCCTGGTCATCTGAGGTGGAGCTGATGTGTTGATGTTAGCGCTGGGGAGATGTACAAATACAGATGTAGCTTCCCTCGCTTGCCTGCTACTCATCTCCAGCTGTGCGGCCTGTTCCTAACAGTCCACAGACTTGCCCTTGGTCTGCGGTCCAGTGGTTGGGAACCCCTACAATAGAGTACTCTAAGAATATCACCCTATATGGATCGACTTCTTTCAAAGCAGTCATACATACACTATCTCTTTGACGAGAGATATTGTAAGAATATAAGAAATAGAAGAGTATTGTTCTCACACAAACAAAAATGACGTTTCATATAAAAATGGAATATTTCATATTTGGCAAAAAGTCATCTATGAGATTTCTTCCTTGAGCAAGTATGGTTTTATGACCAATCCTCCGTTATAGATAAATCTAACTCATATAGATGCAATTACTAATTTCAAATTAATAATATGTGCATGTAAAGACACTATAATAAGTTAATATTAGGTCTGTGTGCAACATACACATATGTAAGAAAACTGCCAAAAGAAAGAACTGCTAGTATCAGAATGCAAATTTACAATACATGAAATACAAAATGAGACTGAGACCAAATGAAGAACTATATAACTACAGCTTTTTTCAAACTATATATATATATTTTGTTTTATTTTTAATATAGTGACACACCTCTTTATAAATCAATATACTAATATTTTGTAATAGATATATTTTTTGACATGGCAGGCCTGTGAAAACTCAAAATTAGATTATTCCTTCTATTGTGCTATTCATACACACTCTCATTATAAGACCAATGCATTACAATACAAAGAAAAACTGGAAGGGGGGTTCAGAGGAAGAAATTAGGTGTAACGAATCCAATTTATTTTTACTGCATGCATATTAGAAAAGATAGAACTTCAAATTATGGAATTTTCCAGTAGTACCCAGTTGCTAAATATTTAACATTTGTCCAATAATCATTTCCTGCATTATAAAGGAAAATAGAATGGATTTACTTGAAAGTCAAATCAACTAACTTCAATAGAATTTACAAAACAGTTTTGTAAACCATAAATATGGTTTAGAATTCCCCCCACCACCATGAACAAAAAGCCTACAAGCAGTAGTAACAATTACAACATGTTCATAGAAATATAAACACAGAATCCTCAAAATTAACTTGAAAAAGGATGTGTAAATATCGCAAGATACCAAAAATGCATGTTTTCCAATCTTTTAAACAAAAGTATTAGTTTTTACCTTGATTCAACTTGAATTAAGGCCCTTACAATATTGGCATAATAGTCTATTTTTCTACTTTATTGCTGGTACTTAAGATACACTGAACTGGATTCTTTATATCCATTTTTGTCTAAATTCTATTTAAGTTTTTTAAAAATAAAAATAAAAAATCATAGTGACTTCAGCTATGCAATGAAGCTTCTTTCACCATGAAATTCCAGGCTACTTAAAAAATAATCCAGAAGTTAATATATTTAGAGAGAACACAGAATTTGTCAGATCACATAGCAAGTAAAATGTAATTTGCACACACCAAGACTTAACATTGCTGAGATTATCACATGTTCAATATTCCTCATTGCCAGTTTACATTTGATTCCGGAACCAAATACTAAGCTTAGTGATTTAATTACACTATTTTGAGGCAGCAATTTTATTTCTATTAACTATCACATCCAAACATATTTAATGATATTTAATTAGAATTTAAATACATGTCAGAGTTTGGAAAATGTAACTGTAGTATTTGCACCAAAAAAGCAGGATTTCCAGTAAGTCACAAAATGAAACAGTCAGGCAACAAGTTAGGAGATCACGCAAATCCTGGTATAGATTTTTAGGTTACAGTAAATACAAATCACATTACAAGTACAAATCATGTCTTAATGGAGTTAATGTCTATATTTTGATTAAAAATAAAATTTGGGTTGAACTGAGATTGCCCAAAGGATTATGTTCAAAATTGGTTCAATTAGTTATGTTCAAATACATGTTGCTGAATTATGCATGATTCCTACAGTCTATGTACAAATCAGTCACAGGACTTCCATTGAGAACAATGAATACAAAAGCCATTATATATAGTCAATGGAAACACTTACTGAATCATTAGGAAGTCCTTCAGTTAGATGAAGACAAGGTTCCTAAAGCACATGTCAGCACATATACGTGAGCATACACACCCACAAACACACCCATGCATACACTCATAGATTTTCATCTGTTTCTAAATGATTCTGGTTTCTTTCCTCTTTTTAAAATAGCTACTCTTTCAAATTAGCTTGCAAGTATTTAACTTTTATAAAACATGTACAGATGTTTTCAAATCCAACTCAGATTTAAGTTAATAAAAAAATGAAAGCATGTTTCAATTTACCAGTTCAAAGAGCATACTTTTATTCTCACTGAATTGTATACATGGCATGTACTTACTTACTTACTTACTTACTTACTTACTTACTTACTTACTTACTTACTTATTTATTTATTCCTTAAATTTTGTGAGAGGGTTGTTACAAATCTTTGGTCCACTTTCGTCAACCAAAAGGAAGTAGATTATTCACATGCTATTTCTTATAGTCTATTTCTTATAGTCGGGAACGACTAGCACATATGTGTGAGGGGAACCTTTATCTTTACTTTTTATTTCTTAACTGCTGAAGATACCATTTTTAAAATATGCTTGGTCATCATGCTAAGACATAACATGGTATTTGGGTTTGGCATAAGATGCTATGAGAACTCAGTCATTATGGTTTCTTTCATTGCTTAATAAATTGTGCAAATATGGCCAATTGTTGCCTAGCCAGAAAACCATGAGAAAGTCAGCCATAATGATGTATATTCACACTACTTCCTTTTTGCCTATCTTACCTTATTTGCAATTCCTTGGGAGAAAATATTCTTTTTTCAGGAAATCAACTATTTGTGTGGCAGGATTTTCACTTTCCACATAGTTCCTATCTCCTGCGGCCTTCCATCTATTTCATTATTCTTGTAACTGATGTCTTACCCTAACTGATGTCCATTTGCTTCATCCAAATGGAAGCTTTATAACCAACATTTGTATCATAGGTTTTAAAAGCCAGCTTCATTTAACTATTACTGAATTACAGAAGAAACAAAGATATCACTAAGTAAATAATCATTGATTTACACAACAGAAAATTTACAAATCTAATTTTACAGGAAAATATTTGTAGCTCAGGGTTGAAATGACTGCTCTCCAAGTCTGGCTGTTTTCTTGCAGATTTTCATTACCCAAACTAGGTAACATAATCATCATGAAATGTCTGCAAGAAAAGAACCCAGTTCAGAGACCACCAAGGATCTCTCAATTCTAGCTTTGATAAGACGCTATCAAAGATACTTGGCAAAAAAACCATAGCAATATGCATTACCACCATTTTTCCAAAGCCAGACAAAGGTGTAGAAAGCAATCTACAGCAGAAGTAAAACAAACTGGTTGAAAGAACAAATTGAAAATGTTTTTCTTGGTGTGAAAATCACCATAATAAATGCAACTCTAAGTAATCAGTTAAAATTAATGACGTGTTAGAGACAACTAGTAAAATTCTTCATTTTGACAAAATATTCACAAACTTAATAAGATATTTCATCTTATTGAAATATAACAACCTCACTTTCATAAGGTGAACACTTTTTAAATAATAATAGGACTATGGTATTCTAAATCAACCTAAATTAAATTTTATCATTGTTTAAACATGTTTATGAAGTTTTTTTTTCTTTTTATTTTCAGAGGGATATAGAGAAATATCGTGATTTGTAAAATTACTTATATTTTGATGTGTATATAACACATAGGACCTGTTTGGCAGAATGCCAAACCATGGATGGCCTGGATGGTACGCATGAATCATTGTGAACTATGGACTTGTGAACAATCTCTGGGTGGTCCTAAAATGATGTGGGGAAATTATTTCAAAAATTTAAATAATCCATTACAGTTTTTGTTAACCATTTTTATTATAGCTTGGTTATTTGAAGCAATTCATTACTGATATATGTTCTAATAAAAACAGGTGATGTTTGTTAATTAAAGCTTAGAGCAAAGATTTTTGATCACCTCTTTCAGTGTCTTGTGAGGAACAAAAGAAAATGAGCCAAGGACTAACCACAGCTTATGTTTATAAGATTTGTTGTGTTTATTTAAATAAAGAGCATTGACCTCCCAAATAGTTTTAAATAGTTTGCTATCAATTTCTGATTATCACGTATAATTTTAAATTACATGCTATTTGTCTGATTTTCTTTGTGCTCCTACACCTCATATGGAGCAAATTAACAGCACAATAATTAACCATGCTTTGTGGATGCCTTCTTTGTTTTAAATGTTGCTTCATTAGCCATTTTTTATCATACTATATTTCAGTGATTTTAACATAGTTTGGGATGATATTTGGAAATATATCTCACTATAGTGAGGGATTATCCATGTCACATAATTCAAAGCATATCCTGAAGTCAGTTGATTATCAAGTAACATCTACCCAATATATTCCTCACCCATATGACAGACAGGGAGTTTTTCATGTTTTATCAATTTTCATATTTAATCTAAGGATTTAAGTATTCATTTAGGATTGAAATTCTTATTTTGATTTCTCATATATACTTAAATCATTTTAGCTTCACCTCTGAAAATTAATATTTCTCCCTCAGCATTTTGGAATACTTAAGAGAGAAATATAACAATATAAGTATAAAACATAATCAGATACTTCTGTAGCCATGGCTACATAACATCTCTATTAATTACTGAACAGATATCTAACCAATTAGCGCCATCTCCAAATACTGCAAACAAATATATAATTAGGCTGGACTGGTAAGTATTAAAACAACTTCCAGATCATTTCTGCAAAAAATTAAGCAGAATTTTAGCTATTAAATATGCAGGAGCTAAAAACAATGGCCTCAGGTAAGACTTAAATAGATAAATGGGAAATTGTGGTCCATATCCCATGACTGTGAAATGTCATGGGATACAGAATTTCATTACTGGCATTAGTACAACTTGTGCTTGTGTGATACAACAGCAGAGAAGCACACTTGGTAACAGTTGCATATTCATTATAATTTCCAACAGTTCTGAATTTATGAATGGTCAGGAGCACTACATGAACTGGCAAAACATATTGTTTTTATTTTACTGTTATCTAAAAGATTATTTATTAATGAATTCATGAAGTACAGATTAGAAAAAGAAAAACATAAATAGCTATTTCCTTTGAAGTGGCTGCATTGTAAGTTAGCTGCATTATCTTTTGATTCAACCTGTGTGCTTGATAATGATCTAAACAGCAAGTAATTTGTTGATATAATGAAAGGAGGTTGTTACTTCTTATTAATTGTTGCTTCTATTGATAGCACATTTTATTTTGATTCCAAACTCACCGTTGAACCTTTAACAATCTATTTAGTGTCAGTGCTCCAATCAAAGAGCTCGTAATATACAAGGAGTGTGTGTGTATGAACCTGTACTGTATGTATGTATGTATGTGTGTGTGTGTGTGTGTACAAGTACACACATACACCCCTAAGTGAACATTTTTCTTCAAATAAATTTCAGCTGTGATCCACCTCACCCACTATGATAAACAATTGTAAACACAAAACTGCATTTGGAGGGAAGACTAAAAACATCTCTATGAGAAGAAACACAGCAAAAAGTATAAACAGAAAGAATACAGATTCTTCTCTATATTATTCAATAGGCTGATGAAGTTCTGTATTTTTGTATATAAGCCCATTAAGTTTTCTGTAAGCTTAGAATTCAAGCATGCACTAATCTTTGTTAAAGAAAATCATATGAAACAGGAAAAATACACAATCTTGATTAAAAGCACCCTTCATAATTCATCTATTACTATTTGTTTATTTCTGGTGTATCAACTAATCATTTATTTCCAGTATATCTGCCAAACAGATATAAACAACTCACCATTGAACAGGTTTAGTCCATAAATATACTTCATTTTTATTGGCCATCACTACTTCAACAAATAACCATTTAATTAAAATAATTGCCTTAAAGATTCTGCTTTTACCCCTCTACCTTTGTGACAGGCTACTTTCTTCTCATGTTTATTTCTCTACAAAAAAAGAAAAGAGAGACTGCTTCTTATGACAATAACGCAATACTATATTGACAATAGCAGCTATTGCTCAGTGCTTAATAAAATAAAAGTATTTTAAGACATATGATCTGATGGGCCTAGTATGTTATAAAATATGAAACAGAAAATACATGACAAACACTACATCATAGCAAACCAACTGGTTAATGCTGAAGAATCACACCAAAAGTCATTCCAATTTGGCACTTCATTTACATGAACTAGCCAGATGCTAATGGAACATACAGACAGGATAAAAGTACAGCATCACTGTTCTTCTTGGGTTCCTCTGCAACTGGAATTCAAAGGAGTACTGTGTCTGATAAAAAGGGCAATCTCTTCCCCTTAAGAGGGGATCCAAAGTAACTTCCATAAATGGTAATTTGATCCCAATGGTTTCAGACTATAAATATACACTTACCCACCATTATTCTAGGATTACCTTTATAGTAATAGAGATAGAAATGTGGTGGGACAGTGGAATATATCAACATTTTATTGTATACAAAAGAAACTATCTCAGGGAGCACCAAGAAATCTACATTTTACATTTACATTTAACATTGCTTGTGTCCACAACTGAAAAAAAATCCTACTTACCAACTAAATTGTCTTGCATGAGACAGGAAATATCAAAAAAACAATAACGACCAAACAAAAGCCATGAAAATTCATAAATTGCAACCGAGAATTTAAGGAAAACATGTCCTCTATTAACATTTAACTCCCATTAAGTGTATAACACAGCTACCAAGGAACAACCTGTTGTGCATTCTATATTACCAAATGTAATGTAACAGGAATCCTCAGCAATGCAGTATATACATGCAGAAACTTAGCTTCTTATATCAAGTACTCACATCTTCGCACATTCTGGACCATAATGAATATATTCACTTAACAACAACCCACAGACCTATGTTACAAAATCATTCTTTCTTAGACTGGACAAAAAGTTATTCAGTTTGAGGAACTGAGGCAGATCATCACAAACCTTTATAACAGCATGGATGCAGGATTTTCAGACTTAATTCCTATTCATATTAGGACGTCTCACTGATTTTTAAACAGACTTACATCTGAATAGCTACACCAAAGATTGGATTGCACTAGAAAACTAAGGAACGTCTTACTATGAATGTTAATTATATGAACACATTTACAATGCAAAAAGAAACATTTATCCAAACTTCCTACATCTCTTGCTGAGAATTATATCTGCCCTACAGCTTCCAGAAACAAATTTCTAACATATATCAGAGGAAAAATAATTAAACCAAACCTAAAAAAGAGATTGTATGGGCAGGTATTTCTTTTTCATATTGAAGCCAAATATGTATCATGGGAAAACCAGTATCAGTGGAGGTTTTGGCAAAAGTCAAAATGGAAGACAAAACAATATTATTAGCAATATTTAATAGTACATATGATAATTCAGTAAAAGCATTCAAGAATTACAAAAAAATAAATGAAACAAGCAGGAGGGAAACAATATATAACTTATAGAAACTGGTATCCAAAGATGCTACAATACTTCAAATAATCAATTTGAAAAGATGAAAAAGGTTACAGATCCTGCTCATTTCTTCCCATCCTTTCTCTTCACAGATTCACATTTCCTCTAAGCAAAATGGATTTATTAGGATGCTATTTTAAAAGACCCCAGGAGTTCTATATGCCAATAAAGATTAGACAAACAATAACTGCTAACCATTGTGCATACTCAGATAAACAAACCTGTTCACAAACAAAGCACCTTATTGTATTCCTACTGTTACCTCCATTAATCCTACTAAAACAGTCAAGACAACAGCTTGGAGGTCATGAAATGAAAATTGAAAACAAAGGCTTCCTAAACCTCTTGAAATCAAAGGAAAAATCACTCTCATTCTTCTGTGTTTTGGAGGCACTTAAGTGTTTGCAATTTTTTTTTGTCGTATGTTGACTTCTTGTAAGTGCATGCTGAATCAATACAAACTGGAGATCATAATCCAAACAGTGAAAGCACAAAGACTAAACAGTTATTCATCCTAAAACTTGCACAGCTCAATACTTCAGATAACACTTGGCCAATAGAAAAACACATACAATCCGAGAACAATCCAAGAGAAAATGTAAAAAGGGTACCAAATAAACAATATTAATCAGCATTATTCTGCTTATTTCTAGTGAAAGGTAGGACCATAAACACTGCAAATGAAAACAATAAGTGGCTACACTACATGCATCACAAATGGCTGGGAGTAAAGATCAAAAACTATAGCAAAAACTGAACCAGACACATTACATAAATAAATAGTATTAATAGAAAATGTCCACATATTAGTTGCTTCATTGTAAAGGAAGCTCATGTCCCTCTCTGACATTTCACAGAAGCTGCAGCAAACCATCATCAACCTCCAAAGGTGGTAAAAAGTATTGCCTGCTCAGGTGTCCATCACCCTGATTTTCCACTAGGCAAACTCTTTCCTAGAAAAAAGCTTCACCTCTACCCCACTCAACCGTCTGCAGAGAATAACAAGGGTTTCAGATCATGAAAGCAAAGTGTGGAATTTGGAAGTCGAAAGCAACCAACTAACCCTTTACTTTTAGTCCCTTATGCAAACATATTAAAAGAGAAACCGAGACACCTTTGTCCTGGAGCCTTACCTCTTTTTGGCCTAGGGAAGCTGTCATGCAAGTGAAAAACGACTTTCTCCACAAAGTGCTGAATGTTACTATGCTCGGGTCCTCTAACAAATACCATCCAGTCGTGAGTAAAACCTTCCACGGTGGGTTTCTTCCTCACCTGGGCTCGATGGCCAAGCTCCAGTTTCACCTGAACAGCGCACTAGGGAGAGGGAGAGAGAAAGAAAGAGAGAAGGATAACAATGAGTACCAGAGAAAAAGCAAGGATACCTCCCCCTTTCCCTTCAACTCCACTCCTGTAGATTTCAAGGTTCCCTGAAAAGAACAAAAAGAAAACACACACAAAGAAAATAGCTGCCTGCTTATGGAGGGTAAGACACCATTCTCTTACTTTTAAAGAGACATTGCCAGGAGGAGAGCAGCCGGGATTGTAACGGAATGCAGGCTGGAAAATGCAATCTCGAGGCCGGGGCTGGGTACAGAATTTGGGGTTGGGGGGACACGGGAAAGTGGGAAAGAAATAAGGGGGGGAAAGAACGAATTTCTGAGGAGGTTCATTCCCCCAAGAAGCCATGCCGAAAAAATAAAAAAGGGAAAAGAGCAGCGGACTACTAAATAATACTATTATTGCAATGTTGGGGGCTTATCGGATTTTCAGTGGAGCTGGCATTTCAAGTTGCATTTGAAACGCGCTCCTCCGGCGAACCAGAGACCGCCTCAGAGTCAATAGCAGAGGAGAGAAGGAGAGGATGAGGAAGGAACAAGGAAAGGAGGCGCGGCGATTGAAGTAGTTTCAAAACCCGTTTTTGTTTTTTTGCAGGAGAGGGAGCTTCTCGCCTCCGCGCGCGCTTGTATATGCGTATATTAATATATATGCACACAGACACAGATATATATATATATATATATATACACCTAGCCACGCGCAGGAAGAGGAAGACTACCGGGGGGAGGGTGGGAAAAAAGGGGGTGCCCGCCAGCTGTCAGAAAAGCCACGCCGGGGGTAGGGGGGTGGGGAGAGAGAAACGCACCATCCTGAGAGGCGCCTTCCTGAGCGGCCAGCCAGTTCCCCCCTTTGCACACTGTACTCACGGCTCCCGCGCCCCCCCCTACCCCACCTCCCCGGGCGCGCGGCGGAGGCGGGTTGCTGCTGCCGTTGCTGCTGCAGAAATATGGCTGGGTTATTATCCGCCTCCAGTGTGCGTGCGTGTATGTGCGCGCGCGCTGCATGCAACTGCACGGAGAGGAGGGGGGAGGGAGCCCGGGGAGGGGGAGAAGAGAGAGAGAGAGAGAGAGAAGCGAAGGGGAAGCCGCGCGCGAGAGAAGGGTTAGGGGAATCGCCCCCCCTTCTCACTCCTCCCTGCCCCTCTCTCTCTCTCACCAACCCCTCGCTATATAATCGGCAGCGCTGTGAGAAGGAAGGAGAAGGGAGGGCGCGGTGTGTGGGGGGGGGGAGAGAGAGAGAGGTTTCTCTTCGTCTGTACTCACCGAATTGGCCATGCCTGGGGGCCTTGGGGTGTCTTCAGCTCTCCCCGCCCCCACCCTTTCAGCTCTAATTCATGAAGAAACGGAGAATGCGCGCAGGAAAGGAAAGCCCATGGCGGACGCCTTCGCTCGCTTTCGCCCCGTGGGCTCGCTTATTTATTTTTTATTTTTCTTTTCCGCCTGCTGATAGTGCTGCCGCCGCCGCCTTCTTCCTTGTCTGTCGCTGGGCTCGCTCCTTATTAAACTAAGCCCCCGGCTCTGGCTGCTGTGAGCTACCGAGAGCATGCGCCCTGGTGCACTCCTGTGCCAATTCCTGACACTCTCGTGGATACAAACACCGGGCCAAAAGGAAAGGAGGGGAAGGGGAAAAAATAAAGGAGTGGAGGGGGGAGTAGGGGTGGTAAAAGAGAAAAGAGGCAGAGCCAATCAAAAGCATCCGGGAGCCCGGAATAACAATAATAATGGTAATAATATTAATAATCAATCGTCGGAAGAAAAGATAGAAGGAAATCCTCGTGCAGGTCCGAGGCACGCAGCCTTGCGAGCCTCCCCGCCCCGCCGTGCACACACACTTTCTGTGCAGCGCCTTAAAGTAACAGGTTTATTGAACGGAGGGTGGGGGAGGGAGAGCCGAAAACTGCCCAACCACAAAAAAGTAAAAGTCCTGAGATTTGACAATAAAATAATAATTTAAAAAAATCCCACGAGTGTATGTCTAGAACCCTTTTTAGCCGGTAGCGAAAAGGGTGAGAAATGGGGGGGGGGGGATCCTTTTTTGTGATGGGGCAAAACGGCTGGAGTTTCTCCCCCCCCTTTTTAATAGAGACAAAGGTCTTTTTTATAAGAACTTGGAGAAGGAAGGTGTGTGTGTGTGTTTTAAAACATCTTGGAATTCCTGCATTACTTCAGCGGTTGCCAATTAACGTTTTAAGTCATAACTGGAATGACATTGGTATGCATTTTGTACAAAAATGAATGAAAAAATGCTTGTGGAAGAAAATCAAACGCCTTCAATCAAGTAAGATGTGCAACTGGCAAGTTGAAGCAACTTGTAACTGCTTTTCCTTTTAATGATAAATGTATATTAATGAAGCCAAAGAAACACTCTCTTGGTTAGATCACAATTAGTGTTCTTTATGTCAATAAATAGGTATTGATTGATTCCAGCATAAAATTAGCTGTGGGATAACTAGTGAGATGAATGGGTTAAGAAATGAAGGAATGGGGAGATGTCCCGCTCAAAGGCCCACTAGCAGACCTTGGTTATTGTCTCTAAACCCACCTTACAAGATTCTGTTTTACCCTCCAAAAAAACCAAAAAGTAGAAACGAGATTCATATGATTCCAGAAATCCTAGAATTGCACACAGAATATGTAACAGAAAAAGAATGAATACCTTTCATTCAGCTTCCCTTCATTAAAAAAAATAAGAGACACCTAAAATGAAAGTTTAAATCTGAACATATTCTGACCTGAAGAACACTCCCAAAATAGCAACCGCAATCAATTATCGACTCCAGTGGTTATAAACTGTACTTGAAACGCAATACACTTTAGTAATCAGCAATTGTAATCCTTAAAAAGATCAATAATCTGGCTCGATTTTTGAGGGACAGGGAAATAGTTGCTTTTTCTAAAGTTATTGCTACATCTTCAAGATAGATTAGTGTGAAATATGTGCACATGTGGGTGGAATGAGATGAAAATAGGGCAATAGCAATCTTTAAATTCAATATTTTCCTATTCAGGTAAAATACCAAAATGTCCTTTAAATTCAAACTATCTATAAATTTAACTATAATGTACAAACTTAAATTAATTCAAATTTGATTAACATAAAAACTGCCTTATCTTTTTTTTCCACTTTTCATGTGGCCTTTATAAAAAGAATCTGTGTGTTCCATCAAGTCCATACAGAACACTTTGGGTTTTCATATTTTTAACAAAAGAACAACTATAAACCTCTAATTCTGTGCATTAGTATAATTTTAAATATGCCATATTTATTTAACTGGAAACTTGAATAATATCACTACTCATTCCATTTCAGGATGAATATAGATTAGGATTCTCTAAACTGCTGTATAACAACCTCTTTTGCTCATCTTCTGTGAAGCTTCTTTTTTATGTTTCACATCCAGCCACATAATAAATTGAAAACCTATATATAAGTTTTATAAACAATAAAAGTTTTCTTACTTTGTGAACTTTTCACTTGTCTTAATAAAGATGATTTGATTTTTAAAATGTTTTATGGACTTTAAATGTTTTATCCTTTGTTATCCTTCTTGGAGATAACAGGTTTTTCTGAGAAAGAAAGGGGAGGAAGGAGAGAATTCTAACACTTTTCTTTTTTTTTTCAGTGCCACCCCTGTGCCCAACAATGCAATGCTATATATGTACACGTGGAAGTAAGTCCCACAGTGTTCTGAAGGGAAGGTCTTCTAGATTGTCCCCTTGAGAGTTGGAACAGATTTTCTGATCTATTAAAACAATGGATATTAGAGGCAAATAAATCAATGAAAGTTCTCTTGTAGTCTCTGAAATTTTCTTTTGGGATCTTAAGGTCCCCAAATCATTTCTTGATGGGAACTTCTTAATGTCACTGGGTTTGTAGGTGGGTTCCTGCCAGTTCTAAACTCTTCTATAGAAGAAGTTCCACAAATCTATAGTGCCGTTTAGAACTGGTTCCAGCTCCCTCCCCCTGCCTGTCCGAACATCATCAAGATAAACAGCGAGAATTCTGGGAGTTGAAGTCCACAAGTCTTAAAGCTGTCAAGTTTGAACACCCCTGGGTTTTTTTTTTCTAAAGGGGTAGGGATGCAAGGGTCTTGTAACTTGACAGCTTTAAGATTTGCACACTTCAATGCCAGAGTTCTTGAGCCAACATTTTGGTTGGTAAGCAAGAGCATTGTTAAGTGAATTTCACCACATTTTATAAGTTGGCCACGCCTACCTGGTTACATGGCTGGCAAGCCACTCCCACAAAGTAGGCCACATCTACAGAAGAGGTTCTAAAAATGTTTGAAACCCACCACTGGTTTGTACACTTAATTGGGAAGGATGGAATAAGTGTAAGCAAAATGACTCTAGGGTATTCAGTACTACTAGGCCTAGAATATTGAGTGGGCATACTTGCACTGTAGCGAAGAGGTTTTTGTTCATAATACTGTAAACAGTGTAATTGATAACAAACTACAGGTTTCCTAAACACTGTAATGGAAGAGTGGCTAGATGTAAACATGGGAAATAAACAGCAGCTTTTGGGCCCAAGGAGAACTCTGTGTAGTTTTTTTTTAAATTAAATTGATTCTTTATATTATTTTGGTGATTTTAAAGATTATTATTTAAAGACTCTTGGGTCTACCATTTATCAATTTTAATTGCAGCTGTTGTTTAGGTATTTATTTCTTCATTGCAATAATAGTCAAACTGTTCCAAAGTGTTCCATGTTTTCTTTAAAACTTAGCAGGATGTCTTTTTTGGAAAGAAAGTCAGTGGCTGGTTTTCTGGCACCAAATATTTTGGTCATTTTAGTCATGGGGAGTTTTATGAAGTAAGATGGATGTCAAACATGACAGATACTTAAGGTAACCATTTTGTCCTTTAAAACTTCCAAAACCTGCCCACTCTTACTTTTGTAAATTGTATCTCAAGAAACCACACAAACCCTACTGAAGCTTTCAAGGACATTGAAATAGTGCACCTCTGATTTACCGGTGTACTCATTCCAGCAGGTTCTGATCAGTTCTGGAGAACCGGTAGCAGAAATTTTGAGTAGTTCGGAGAACCGGTAAATACCGGTAAATATCACCTCTGACTGGCCCTGCCCCCATCTATTCTCTGCCTTCTGAGCCCCAGCTGATCAGGAGGAAATGGGGGTTTTACAGTATCCTTCCCCGGTCACGCTCACCAAGCCATACCACGTCCACCAAGCCATGCCCACAGAACCGGTTGTAAAAATGTTTGAATCCCACCACTGACTCAGTGAATCATAAAGTATATTGAAGAAATAAATGGTCCAGTTGTCCTAACTTTCTACAGCAATACAGAATTAAAATAGAGAATGGGGCAGACAAAAAATAAGCAGTTGTGTGAGGTTCAGCATCCCAAACTGAATTCAGCATACAGTGATCTGTGATTTCTCAGTGGTACTATTACTGAAGCTACACGGTTGTGCTCTTATCAAGTTATTTGTTGGGAGCAAGGCTGGTCCTACTTTAATAAAGATAAGCTGTTTGTGTCAACTGTCAGACTTGGAATAAAATTTCATTATAGTTTAAACCATTATTGTATCTTTATTGTCCAATATGAGGAAAGTAAAGAAAGATTTCCCATCTTTTTATCAACATAACTGCTTTAGTTATTACCAATCTTAGTTTGATTAGTAATTGTTTTTTTCTGTTTTTCTTTCTTTCTCTCTTTCTTCAAAGTGGGCTGAATGTTTATGTAAAATTGAGATAGTGTAAGAAAATATGCAAAAGACCACAAAACCAAGGCGCAATAAAGGAGGCAACACTACAGAATACATGCAATGTTCTGACTCCATCTTTTCAGCCCCAGTATTGTCTAACCAAAGTGCAGAAATTTCCAATTTTCAGCACTTTTTTCAGCTACAATTAATGTTACATCACTAGTAGAATACCAAAACTATTTTGCTTGAGTTCTCCCTCAAATAAACGAAGTTCAGCCTCATATCCTCCAGTAAAATCATTGTCACCTGCTTTTCCTAGCATCAAATCAACAATTGATCAGTAAAGGATCTTTCCACCTCTCATTCAAAAAAGAATACCCATCCTTTTAAGTGTGCAAAAAGTGGTGTCCAATTCTTACATTATCACCTGAAAAAAAGGGAGAAGGAAATCTCTCTCTGCATGCCACAGCGTAGCCTTCACCTATGCTGAGAGGTTGTAGGGGTAGCCGAGGAAAGAGAGAGAGGTCCATTTGGTGTACGTAAGCCTGTTCACACAATATTGAAATTGGCTTGTGAAAGTGAGTGCACAAATAACTTTTAACACCAATACTTGAAATTAAGAGGGTTCAGTTTAAGTCAGACCTTTCCATTTGGTGGATCAGACCTGGTGGTAGTTGTAGGGAAGGCATTCTAATGGAAACCTTTTGGATGTCTTCACATGAAATATTGACTTTGACAGTTAACAACTGCAGCATAAATTACAATCCCTGACATTTGTGTTGAGTAAAATGAAATAAGTTGCTGAAATATATTAATCAGTAAGCCAATCTTATATTATTCAATTGGAGATTTGCAGTTGGAAAGAATACTAAAAGTAGTTCTTGCTTTGAATACACAATAGAGGATTTTTTTCAAATAAAATTGCTTCCTACAACCTTGTAAAATGGATTGTTTGTGTTCCTCTTTGATGGACTCTGCAAACCTCACCCTGAAAAAGACCTACAATAAAAAACAAACAATGTGCAAGGGTTTGGAAGGTAAAGGTTGGAAAGATTCTAAATACACAGGCAAAGTTAGACACTAATTGTGAACCCAGCAAACTTACCTTAAAAAACAAAGGGAAAGAAAAATTCAAAGAATGTACTAATTGAATAAATGCAACTGGTGATGATGGATTAGAGGAGGAAAGTGGCACATCGAATAATATTTAAGAACTGCTTTTATCATCACTCATTGCAATGTGGCATCCTTTGGAAGATTCTGAAAAGTGTTTTTTTAATTGCTGTTCGTTTGAACTATGTAGCATAATTTTCTGGGCTGGGAAAGAGAAATGTATTTATATTATTTACAAAAGTTAACTCATTCATTCATGTGCGCACATACACATGTATATACATACATGTATGTAGTATTGCAGTAAGCAACATTTTCTCCATGCTTTGGATAAGTATTTTCCCATCTGACTTTTACAATTTGCAAACCATAGTTTAAAAACATTCCAAGGTTTCTGTTTTTATCCTGTATCAGTAACGATGGAAAATGATACGTTCAGCCAGCAGATGGCGTAAACAATCTTTGAACTTTTGTCCTCACTTGACCTCTTCCAAACGACCCTACAGTTCTTGGTCAGTCTGAGTTTCACCATGAAGATGTGTTGAACTCTAAATTAATGTAATAGTAATGTAGAGCAATTTGCTACTAAGACAATACCTACATATGTGCATACTCTAAAGGCAGAATCCAGGCAATATTTTGCAAGTGGTTAGGTATACTTCAATGAATATTTGTGCATGTTGGTACTCAGAACACATTTATCGAGTCCTTTTCACCTTATGATTGAGATCATGCTTTTCTTATGGCTGCACATGGTTGCAAAGCTCACATGGTACAAATTATAGTGCAAAAACAAAGCAGAACCACTTGTGACCTCAAGATCACTATATAGTCAATTTGGTTGTGCCTCTGAGAATCCTTACATATAATATAATGCATGTGCATATAACAATTACAATAGACCACTTACGGAACTATTTTCAGTCACATGTACATTTTAACATCCTATGCCCACTGCTACTTACAAGTCTCAAATTACCTTATATTGAATTATAATGCATTAGTTGTATGTGTCTGGAGAAACTTCACATGACATCTAATACACACATAAAATATGAGTACACTGGAATCACATTTAAGACCACAATGTGGCCATGCATCACTAAGCCACTCTATTTTGTATCCCTATTACTGGTGTCTGAGATTTAACAAATGGGTTCATATATCATGCAATAAACCATGGTTTAAAAACAAAAACAGATCAACCATGATTTTAGCTAGCATTATTTGACAATCCAGTCTTTGTAGTTCAGTAAAAATAGGTTGATCATCACAGAAAACCTATGCCTACTGTTACCTCGACTATCATGGAAACACTCCTGTTAGGTATTCTGAGATTAAAGTGGCTGCAGGAGAGGTAAAAAAAATCAAGATAGAAGCTGTGATTATGCAATTAAAGCTCTATCCCTTTTTAATGTGCGTTATGCATACTCTACATTCTAATCCTAACTCTAGCCCTGCCTTAGGCATGAAAACTAGCTGGGTGACTCAAGTCATTCACTGTCAGACAAATATACTGAACAGGGTTGCTGTTGTAGGGAAAATAGGAAAAAAAAGGAGTATTAGATATGTTCACTGCCTCAGATAGGTAGGTAGGTAGTAGGTAGAAAGAAAGGGAGGGAGGGAGGGAGGGAGGGAGGAAGGAAGGAAGGAAAGAAAGAAAGAAAGAAAGAAAGAAAGAAAGAAAATAGGGGATAGAGATAGATAGATATACTATTGATATAAATATTTGTAATCAACAGATAGTTGAGATGGCTGACATTGAGAAAGCCTACCAATAGATGGAAAGGGCTTGATTAAAAAACAACATTGAGGCATTGATCATAGCAGCAGAGAAACAGCAGCTATGCACCAGTTCCAAGAAAAACAGGGGTCTACAAAACTAGACAGTATTCAAGGTGCAATCTATACAGAGAGGCCTTAAAGACAGTTCAAGACATAGTGATAGGTGTAGGATGCAAGCAAGAACAGCATACACTGGCACAACTAAGCAGCTGGCATTATGTACAGGAACATCTGCATGGTGTTTGGGCTAGACCCTCATAGGGGCAGATGGGAGATTCCATGGAAGTTATTTTGTGAAACATAACAGATCTGTTGGACTTCCAAATCCAGACAGATACTGGCCAGTCAATCAGATATCATGGTAGTAGACAAGGACCAGAAGGCAGCAGTGGTGATAGATCTAGTGGTATTAAGTGACAGCAAAATCAGGATGAAGGAGCATGAGAAGCTGGAGAAAGACCAGAGCCTAATGGAGGAACTAGAAAGAATGTGGTAGCACAGGGTTCAAAGTGCTCCTACCAATTGTGGTAGGAGCACTTGGGTCCATGACTCCTAAGCTGGGACAGAGACGCCAACAGATCAGAGGTGGTATTCAGCCGGTTCCGACCAGTTCTGGAGAACCGGTAGTGGAAATTTTGAGTAGCTCAGAGAACCAGTAAATACCACCTCTGACTGGCCCCACCCCAATTATTCTGCCTCCCGAGTCCCAGCTGATTGGGAGGAAATGGGAATTTTGTACTAACCTTCTCCTGGAGTGTGGAGGGAATGGAGATTTTACAGTATTCTTCCCCTGCCACCAAGCCATGCCCACAAGACAAGCCATGCCCACCAAGCCACGCCCACAGAAACGGTAGTAAAAAAAATTGAATCCCACCACTGCAATAGATCCGATGAAGGAAATCAGAGCTGTCTGTCCAGAAGAGTGCTGTCTTAGGAACAGCTACGATATTGTGCAGAACCTTGAAACTCCCAGGCTGGTACAGGACCCAATTTTGAGGAACATGCATACCACCCACTATGGGGGTGAGAAGGGATTTTATAATTTGTTTATGGTTTGGATAGAAATACATGTATAAAGGCATTTGATTCTGTTCCACACCTTCTTCACTTTAGGAGTAACCATGCTAGTCTTTTACAGTGAAAATAAGATAAGCATCTTGTGATAGCTGAAACACTAACATATCTATTGTGGGGGAATATCCAGTGGCCACTTCAATGTGGTCCATGAAAGCCGATGCCATAAGCATTCCTTAGTCTTTAAAGTGCTAAAATCTGTTATTGTTTCTGCTGTACTTAAGATGCTTTGTAAACCAGTCAGCAATGATGATAATTTCAACCAATAAGCCTGCTTCTATTCACCATTTCTGAGTGGATCTCAAGTAGCTTTTGAAATTGAAATTAGAGTTAAAGTGCATGAGCTGCAAGAAACAAGTTCTGGTCAATATTTTAGCATTATTCATCCAAATATTATTAAAATTCTTGTATCAGGGGTGACTCATCATTAAAAAAAATCACCTGTGAGAGGCAATGGCTGGGTTCACAAATCAAACTGTACCAAAACAAAACAATTCCCTTTATGTTTTAACTAGGTATACTGTGATTTATTTAACTGTATTTTGGCTGGATTCCCACAATTCATTGAATTAAATCTACACACTCAAACCATATTGGGGCTTTGTGTGTTGTGTGAATGAGCAATTTCTTTGTATTATTGAGAGGAATTGTGTAACAAGAATGAAAAAGTTACTATATCTGCCCCTCAAATCTGAACCATGTCTAGATGCCAACAACTAGCAAGCAATATTATATCTCTTTCTTGCTGTTTGATTTTGCAACCCAGATATGATACATCTTTAAGAAATATATGGGCAAATAAAATGATGCCTCCTCCTATTCCTACTGGATGAGCTTAGTACAGGTAGTCCTTGACATACGACTACAATTGAGCCCAGAATGTATGTTGCTAAGTGAGAAATTTGTTAAGTGAGTTTTTCCCCATTTGATAACTTTTCTTGCCACATGTATTAAGTGAATCATTGCAGTTGTTAAATAAGTTGGTTGATAAGTGAATCTGGTTTCCCCATTGACTTTGCTTGTCAGAAGGTTGCAAAAGATGATCACATGATACTGCAACCATCATAAATATGAACCAGTTGTCAAGCATCTGAATGTAAATCACATGACCATGAGGATGCTGCAGGGGTCATAAGTGTGAAAAATTGTCATAAGTCACTTTTTTTCAGTACCATTGTAACTTTGAATGGTCACTAAATGAACTGTTGTAAGTTGAACACTACCTGTGTAGGAAAATAATGCTTCAGAACTTCATGTAAAGTATCCCCTCCTACTCCAAAATATTTTTCAGTACTTAACAGGATTGATAGGTTATTACACTTCTTGTGGCACTGTAAAACTGATCTGTTAATACTTAATTCAATAGCAATAGCAATAGCAATAGCAATAGCAGTAGACTTATATACCGCTTCATAGGCCTTTCAGGCCTCTCTAAGCGGTTTACAGAGAGTCAGCATATTGCCCCCAACAATCTGGGTCCTCATTTTACCCACCTCGGAAGGATGGAAGGCTGAGTCAACCCTGAGCCGGTGAGATTTGAACCGCTGACCTGCTGATCTAGCAGTAGCCTGCAGTGCTGCATTTAACCACTGCGCCACCTTGGCTCATTCAAGGAGTTATTTAAAATATTTGAGCTCACGGTAAACTTCTGTTTATGGATCTTTGATTTTAGGAGAGAAAAACAATGGAGGGGGAAAAAAGGAAGTAATATTTTATTACCGAGTCTGTCAGTCTGAAAAAGCTCTATTCCAAGAACCAGAGCAAATAATTTTAATTATCCCAGTAAATAAGAGAAGACTTGGAGAAGAACAGCTTGCGTATTAAGCAGTGTGGGCCGTAGTTATGCGGGCTAAATATATAGAGGGAATTTTCCCTTTCCTTCAGGTGAACAACACTCTGAGTTTTAAAATAGCTTCTAAGGCTTAATCTGTCTTGCTGTTAGCGAATGTCAGTAGTTTGGAAATGATGTGCTATTTTTAGACTGCAACTTCTTCTCAAGTGCAATTTAAGCATTGAACCCTAATTGCCGAGTTTTTCCTAGTTAAAATAATTGAGCATATGAATATGGGCTTTCCTGTGAAACTCCTGTTAAAAGAATCTGATTCCTGTCCCGCCTATATAATGCATCGCTTGATTTTCTCTGACAGTCGCTTTTCATTTTTTTTCTATAGTTTATTACTCTTCTTGTGTCTCTGGGAATTGTGCATCTCTTCCAGCTTGAATAAACGATTCTAATGATCTAAATATCATCCTCAGTCATTTTTAGGCTGAGTAAGCAGCTACGATAGCTAATTATGGGCTAAATGGATGTTTCTCCCCTCCCCAGCCAGAAACTATCATGTTAAAAACCTATCTCAAACTCAGCTAGATTTCCCAGCTGTGCAGTTAATCTGTTTTCATCTGACTCAATCTCAACAAAGATATAAAAAAGGTATGCATTAATAAACACACCCACACTGTAAAGTTTCTGTACAGTGTTTAATGTCACATCCTAGATTTTCAAGCCGGATGTATTGTAATAATGGCAATGTAAAGCACATGGATTAAAGCAGAACATAATGCTATCAATTTATATTTCTTCCATTGTCTAGGAAGAGGGACATACAGTGACTTTATTTGCACACTTAACCACAAAATAACTAAGCACATTTTAGCTTAGTCTCTCCGGCAAATCCTGGTCATGTGTGACCACTTTATGGTCCAATATACTGTATTGTATACCACCCAGAAAACTAGGATGATGCACAATATGCAAAACTAACCCACAAAGCATGTATATTGGTGCTATAGGCTCTTGCCCATTCTGAATGGTAAGATCCAGTGTGTTTGTGTCAGTGGTGGGTTTCAAATTTTTTTAGAACCTCTTCTGTAGGTGTGGCCTGCTTTGTGGAAGTGGCTTGCCAGCCATGTGACCTGATGGGAGTGGCTTTCCAGTCATGTGATGAGTGGGAGTGGCTTGGCAGTCATGTGACTGGGTGAGTGTGGCCAACTTGTAAAATGTGGTGACACTCACTTAACAACACTCTTGCTTAGCAACCAAAACGTTGGCTCAGAAATTCTGGCATTTGAAGCACGCAAGTCTTAAAGCTGTCAAGTTACAAGACCCTTGCACCCCTAACCCTTTAGAAAAAAACCCCAGGGGTGTTCAAACTTGACAGCTTTAAGACTTGTGGACTTCAACTCCCAGAATTCCTCCTCTCGCTCTTCATCTTGATGATTGCGGACGGGCGGGGGGAGGGAGCTGGAATCGATTCTAAATGGCACTGTAGATTTGTGGAACCTCTTCTATAGAACAGGTTAGAACTGGCAGGAACCCACCCCTGGTTTATGTGTGTGTGTGTGTGTGTGTGTGTGTGTGTGTGTGTACGGGTGTGCGCACATGTGTCCTACTGGATATATCCAAGGATTGGTCAAAGCTTCTCTGCTTGAAGGAATTATTCCCAACATCTTGAGAAACATGGGGATGTGGATTCTCCTGAAAACTACCTTCTCCTGATCTTGATGCTTTGGATACCTACTACAGGTAATCCTTGACTTACGACCACAGTTGAGGCCAAAATTTCTGTTGCTAAAGGAGACAGTTGTTAAATGAGTTTTGCCTCATTTTGTAACCTTGCTTGCCAGTTTTAAGTGACTCACTGTAACATGATTGTTAAGTGAACCTGGCTCCCCCATTGACTTTGCTTGTAGGAAGGTCACAAAAGGGGCTGTCACATGATATTGGGACAGGGCAATGGTCTTAAATATAAACCAGTGGCCAAGCATCTGAATTTGGATCACATGACCATGGTGGATGCTGCAAAGGTCGTAACTATGAAAAATGGTCATCAGTCACATTTTTTCAGTGCCATTGTAACTTTGAATGGTCACTAAATGAACTGTTGTAAGTCGAGGATTACTTGTACGCAGATCTAAATGTTAGGGCCATGTATTGCTTTGAATTTAATGAGAAAAGGGACTTCAGGCCACAAAGCTATACAACGCCAAACAATACATTTTTTAAAACAAAGTACATAACTGTTACTTTTTAAAAAATTAAAGGAAAGGGGAAGGGAGAACAGTGAAATAAAACATTTAGCTTTGTTCTTTTTTATTTAATACATCCATTTTAATAAAAAAAAATATTGAGTATAATGACATATTTCTTCAAAATTTGTTGTGAGATATATAAAAGAAAATCTAAGAACAGACTTTCAATGCTTTTTCACTTTGAAATCCTGTTTTCTGTAGATTTTCTCCTGAGAGACTGGGTTTCAGTATGACATATGAAGAGAGAGCTGTAAGACTCCTCATTTATGGATAGGACAATTATTTGGTTAGTAAAGTTTGAATTCCTATGCCCAATTAACTCTCTGTGGAATTTCCCAAAGTTATTTAGAATATACTCAATTTCTGCAGAACATAATTCAAGAAACCATAGTCTGGCTCTATTTCAGTCTGGCTTCGGGATGCTTGATCTTTTACCTTTGTAGGGACAGAAACATGGTAGCAAGAGCTACCATGTTAGATTCCTGGACTGATGAAAGAATATTACTGGAGAGGCTCAACAGGTTGGGCTGATAGGAATAGCTTCATTCCTTTCAGCAGCTCGGTCACCAGTGAGGGGCTGTGGCAGATTTCTTATGGTACTTGAGTAGTGGGCGCCATTTTTGGCTATTCAATATCTACGCTGAAAGTACAAGTAGTGCTCAATTTACAACAGTTCATTTAGCTTACCGTTCAAAGTTACGAGAGCACTGAAAAAAGTGACATGACCATTTTTCATAGTTGCAATCTTTCAGGAATCCCCAGGATCATGTGATCAAAATTTAGATGCTTGGCAACGGGTTCATACTTAAGACCATTGCTGTATCCCAGGGTCATGTGATAATCTTTTGCAACCTTCTGGAAAGCAAAGTCAATGGGGAAGCCCGATTCACTTAATAACCGGGCTACTAATTTAACAACTGCAGGGATTCGCTTAATGACTGGGCAAGAAAGATCGTAAAATGGGGCAGAATTCACATAACAAATGTCTCACATTATCAATAGAAATTTCGGGCTCACTTGTGGTCATAAGTAGTTGTATTTCTGTAGTCATCCAGAAATATGGGCACACTGCCTTCTGTATACTGTGCTCCATATATTAATGCTCAGCAATATTTTTCCCTCCCACTTGATCCAAAAAGCTACAGAAGCCTTTGAGAATTGTAGATTCTCAAAGGTATTTGTAGGATAATAGCTATTCTAGTAAAAGTCTGTTTTTAGATTGCCTGTTATCTAGC
The DNA here is from genome assembly GCF_009769535.1 of Thamnophis elegans. Classification (NCBI taxonomy): domain Eukaryota; kingdom Metazoa; phylum Chordata; class Lepidosauria; order Squamata; family Natricidae; genus Thamnophis; species Thamnophis elegans. Next base: position 67,317,480 of record NC_045543.1, on the reverse strand, counting down.
TTTTATATCATTTCAAAATTAACTTTGTTTTAATTTTTGAAATTACTGTTTTGGGGCATCACTGGTTAATGAGTTTGATAAAGATTGCTTGTTATTGTTTTCTTGAAAATTGCTCTGGGCTTCTTCTAGGAAGGAAGAGGTATAGGAATGAAATGAAATGAAGAAAATGAATTTACTAGCGATCAAAAAAAGAAATGGTACCTATTAAGGTAAGAAAAATCCTGCAACTAAATCTGTAGTTTTATGGGGAAAAAAGAGCAAAAGGGATGATTAAAAGTCAGTTTACCATAGAATGAGACCCTTTAAAAAGAAGAGTTAAAGGCAATTTTAAATCCACATTCCTTTATGTGTGCTTTTAGGTATTCACATTGTTGGTGAAAAAGATGCCTTAAAATTTCTTTCTATGGCATGTCTGAAATCTCCCTTTGTGTGTGCGTGTGACACTCCTTAGCAAGCTGCCTCTTTGGCACAGGGTCACTTTGAGAAGGCAGCAAGGGTGAGAGGCCAATGAGGCTATTGGCAAATCCTCCCCGTTCAGTGAATAGTTCTATTTAAAAATAGATATACAGATCTTGGATCAGCTGTTTTGGTTCCCAACCGAAAACAATGGGATGGGTTTGTTGGGGGATAATCAGTGCATGACTCTTCTTGGTGTGGCAAGGAGTAAACAAAAATGGCCATGGAAAAGAAAAGAGGCACCAGAGCTAAAAGAAACTTTAATAGATCAACTCAGTTTATTTCACTTTTTGTTGTTATCCAGCTTGCTGTTTTCTTTTCACACCGCCTTTTAAAATTATTATTGAATAAACTATGAAAACTTAAATGATAATGCAGATTCTGTGCAGTACAGGTAGTCCTCGACTTACAACCAAAAATGAACCCAAAATTTCTTTCGTTGGATGAGAATTTGTTATGCAAATTTTGCCTCAGGGGAGGGCCTTCTCTGTGGCTGCTCCGGCCTTCTGGAACGATCTCCCCATGGAGATCCGGACCTTCACCACCCTTCCGGCTTTCCGCAAAGCCACTAAGACCTGGCTGTTCCGGCAGGCCTGGGGCTGACGAGTTCCCGGCCCCACTTAAACTGTTGTGACTGTTGTTTTGTTTTTAATTTTGTGTGTCTTCTGTTCTGTTTGTATTCCCCTTCCCTTTGGTTTGTTAGCCGCCCTGAGTCCCTCGGGAATAGGGCGGCATACAAGTTGAATAAACTTGAACCTGCCTCATTTTGCTACCTTTCTTGCCTCGGTTGTTAAGTGACTCACTGCATTTGCTAAGTGAATCTGGCTTCCCATTGGCTTTCCTTCTGCTTGTCAGAAGGTTGTAAAAGGTGATCACATGACCTTGGGACACAGCAATGATCATAAATGTGAACCAGTTGCCAAGCATCTGAATTTGGATCACATGATCATGTACAGTATATAGGACAGTGATGGCAAACCTTTTAGACACCGAGTGCCCAAACTGTGGGCGCTCATGCCCAAACTGAAAGGTGTGTGCCTGCACATGGATGTGCACATGTATGGACATGCATGCATGTGCAGCAGAGACCCAAAGACCAGCTGGCTGGTGGGAGGCAGGCATCCCAACACCAGCAGCACAGCAAGAGGTAAGATCTTTTTCTTTCGTGAGCTTCTGTTTCGTTGCTTGCAGGGAAATAGAAGCTCATGAAAAAAACGACATGAGGTCTGACCTGGGAAAATGGGGTGCGTGCCAGCAGAGAGGGCTCTGCGTGCCACCTCTGGCACACATGCCATAGTTCACCATCACAGATATAGGAGGTAAAAATAATCTCCCATAAGAATATAACACTAGGCAGATTTGCATTTGCCAAGCAGATTCTCTTTCTGTCAATGAATTCCTCTTCTAGTGAAAGTAGGTCACATCTACTATGAAATATTTAATTCTTTGATGAACCAAAACAATTACATGAAGCCTAAGTCCTATCCCTAATTCTACAATATGGCTATGATCACACAACATCCCAGCCCTTGGTTTACTGGATTAATCCAGTTGGCTGGATTTGAACATTGACTCATCAATTCCTGGTGCTCTGGCTGTCCCATTAGACTGGGATGATAATCAGCAATAATCAGTCATAACAACATATATGAGGGCTACGAAATCTGAGCTGCAAAAATCAAGATCACAGCAAAGGAAACTTTGCCTTTTTGTGATTATCTTGTAATTATTTAGATTTTATTTTTAGCCCAGCTCTGCTAGCCTTAATATATGCTATTATTACTGATTATCTTCCCAGTTTAATAGGAGAGCTAGATGACAGGGAATAAATACAAAGGTTGTAAATATGTCTAGCCGCATAAGAGATTAGCTGTGGACCTTTTTAAAAAAAGGAAATAAATGAAATGTTATAGTCCCCTAGTGACAAATAATAAAAGCTTGGGCTTTCCTCCTGAGACACCTACATGGATGCATTTGACTTCTGATTGCCTCAAAAACATTATTCCCTGGAGAAAATACAGCATAACAAATACAAAGCTGACTCAACAAATTATTTCCTTCAGCCACTGTACATATATAATCAGCGAGGGGCCTTCAGTCTAATCTGTTTCTAATGCTATTTTGACTGGATTAAAACAATCATAACTATTGGCTCCTACTCTGTTCAAAAATCAATTATCTTATGTATTTGTTGAATTATGTGCTGAATTTAAGAGCTATAACTAGAGAGAAAAATGTGGCAGTCTTTTAGTTTCCTTTAGTTTCAGGAACAAACAGGACCCTTGACTATGGAAATTCTGAAAAACTTTCCATATATAACTTCCATCATCCCCAGCATGCATGGTCATTATAGGCCTGTGATGACAAACCTATGGCACACAGAGTCCTTTCTGCGGGAACGCGAACCATTGCCTCAGCTCAGCTTCACCATGCATGTGTCTGTGCCTCCAGCCTGCCAGCTGGTTTTGGGGTCTCTGCTCCGCATTCGTGGGAGGTGGCGTGCAAGCAGGCCAGGGGGTGCATGCGTGGGGGTGGGACGCATGCAGGGGTGTCATGTGCACATTTATGGTGGCATAGGGGGGAAAGCATATGCACAAAGGGGCGCATGCATTGCATTGCATTATGAGTGTGTGCGCACGCTTTCGGCACATAGCGGCGAAAAGGTTAGCCGTTACTGTCATAGGCTAATATTTCTGGAGAGCACCTGGCTGCAGAAAGTAGTGTTATTTGTGGCAGAACTATTATATAATTCCTTATCCAGGCAATTATTTTTGTCAGTGTAATAATCTTCTCACCAATTTTGTTCTCTGATAAGAAGGCGCAGTGGCTCAGTGGATTTAAAACACTGGAGATGGTCTTTGCTCCTGCGGTTTGAGTCCTAGCACCTTGTGGCGGAGTGAGCACCCATCACTTGCCTCAACGTGTGCCCATCTAGCACTTCAAAAGCATGTTATGTGCAAGTAGATAAATAGGTACCACTTCAGTGGGAAATGTGATGGTGTTTCATACAGACAATTGAACCCCTGCCGGTGCTGGTTCTACCTGGATGTGATGCCTGATTGCAACAGAAGTAATGGGAGACGGCTCCAGATGATCTTCAGAATGCCACCTGTCTTTCTGGGGTGGTGTCTTTCTGGTAGTTTCACCCCCCTGTAGTGCACCCCAAATATCATCCAATAGTGAACTAAACAGACTAGCACTGTTCAGCAGCAAAATTTGTAATAACTAACAAACAACATTTTGTATTAACTCTGTAGTCTTTTGATTAATTGTAATATCACCATATCAGAGGTGTTATTCTAATGGTTCAAACTGGATCGCCTGAACCGCTAGCGGAAATTGTGGGTGGCTCCGCGCACCCACACTCAGATCTATGGCATCCCATTTAGATCCTTTTTTGCCAAAAGCGCATTCACGGAAGGATCTGTGCATGTGCGGAGGTGAGCAAGCAAGAGAAGCGTGTGTGAGTGTGTGTGTGTGTGTGTGTGTGTGTGTGTGTGTGTGTGTGTGTGCACTCACATTTGCAAACCGGTAGGGAAGGTTGTGCATCATATTGTATACGTTGTTTGAGTGGTGGATTTAATATAACGTATAAGCCTCTCCATCTCTGGAGATTTTGAGTAGTATACAGTTTCATGCACTACATTAAACATCAAACTTCCTGTTATGATGTCTAAATAGATTGATAACTTAGTTGATTTAGCCAGCAATGTCTTATTCAATAATAGATGCTAAATTCAGCAGCATTCTGCAACAAACCTCTGTGACAAAATGTCAAGATATACATGGTGACATCACTCAAATGCTGTAGGAGTGTGGAGGCTCATGAGGTTAGAACTCTGGGCTGACGATTGGCAGGCTCATGTTCGAAACCTGCTGCTAGGTGGGGTGAGCTCTCATCAAACGGTCCAGATCCTGTCAATTCAGTGGTTCAAAAATGGGCAAGAAGATAAATTGGAATCATTTTGGTGGGCAACTTCACAAGGACACAAAGCTGGGTGTCCCAACTGGGTGTCCCCAGGGCAATGGTGATGTTATCAACAAATCCTTTCACCATGGAAGCACTTCAGTGCTTTTAATACAGAAGTAAAGTATATTCAAATGCTGCCCTTGTGTATTTCCATCCCAAAAAGTGACATAAATACGTCATAGAATCTACATGTATGTATTATCATTTCCCCCCAACTTGCTGACACTATGTAACCTGAATTATTTGTTGTTGCCATTTGATACCCTATATGGCATAGCACCATGTTACTTTCAGGATTGTATTTGATTACATTGGCTGATCCCATCTTGTCAGGCAGGAAGGTATGTTACGGACTCTATTAGCTAAAGAATTTTACCTGATTGGAGTCCAGGAAAGAGGCCTCTTGGCTGTTGCCCCCACCAGGGGTGGGTTCCTGCTGCCATTACTACTGGTGATGGCACTACATGTGCAGAACAGAAAATCAAGATTCCAAGGATAGAACCGGTATGGTCACTTGTCCGCCGAAGTTACTATCTATTTGGCCGAACCGTACCATACCAATAGGAATCCACCTCTGGCCCCCACCCTATGGAACATTCCGCCCTAGGTGAGGCATGCCACTGCTCTTGTGGCCTTTTAGAAAGGTGCGAAAACATGGGTCTGTGGGCTTGGGGTTCACGTAAGAGCATGCACCCGTGGAGCTGATTAGCACTCTGAAATCTCTCCCCCCAGCTTTTAATTAACTTTCACACTAATTTTAATGCATCCTTTCCTTTAAAATTTAAACTTTAAATATACTGTTTTTATGGCTTTATGTTTTATCTGTACATCATCCATGGTTTTAAAATTTGCTAAATAAATAAAATTTATCTGTGGGTGTGATCTCAGGGCAGATACTGAGGCTGGGGAAAAATAAGAATATGTCAGTACAAACAGATGGATATTTTAGTGTCAAGCTCATCTGGAAAAAAAAGGATTAGCCTTTCAGTTTTGGGAAAAGATGTTTGAGAGAGGGGTGTCATCTTCATAATTTCATTAATGAATGAATGGTATTAATTCCTGTTCTTGACAATAAACATAATAATGACTGTTGATTGTGAATCTTTCTGAGTGGTACTTCGCTCTTAAAGGCTTGACTTCACCTTTAAAAAGGAAAAAAAAAACTACATTGAAGAAAACTTGTTTCTGCCTGGATTTTGGACTTTTTGCTAGAAATACTATATTAATTTTGGAAATTGGCAATTATAATTGTTTATAATTATAGAAATGTTGCATAATTTAATTGAATTTAAGAATAAAAGTTTAATGTATTTTATTTTGGTAACTATACCAAAAAAAGTTGAAAGTTGTTTTTTTTTTCTACTTCCCCCCCAATTATTTCTTTGCATCTACTCCTTCCCTATTTTTTTCTTCCCTTTTTCTTGGGTTTTTAAATATTTTTTATATTTTATCTTTTACAGAAATTTAAGAAGTGGAACCATCTCCAGAAACATATGAGAGGATTGCCAAGGTTTTTGTGATTGTAACAGCCATCAGAGGGCTTTGGTTTTAATACTGGAAATGTTTATTCATTTCCTAACTTTATTGTAACTTTATTGATTTACTTATTGGCGCTTATTATATTAACTTCTTGTTTGATGTTATGTGTTTGTGATTTTATTAATTTTGATTGTAAATAAATAAACTGCAATAATAAAAATGTGAATTTGTCAAGTGAAGGTGACAACATTCATAGAATATTTATTTGAATGTCACTATTCCACTGTTCCACTGTTTTAATATTTAAGCCTTAAACAACTTCCTCCTTAGAGCCCTTATTGTTTATGGTAAGTTACAGCATCTGGGTAAAAAAAGAGTCACTATTTTTAACCATTTAGGGGTTAAACAAAATGGCAAGCTTAAATTCTCAGTTAAAAATAAATTAAATAGAGCCAGTTTCGGTCTAGTGGTTAAGGCAATAGGTTAGAAACTGGGAGATCATGAGTTCTAATTCTGCCTTACGAATGAAAGCCAGCTAGGGGACTTTGGGCCAATTACTCTCTCTCTCTCTCAAAACCTAACACACTTCACAGGATCGTTGTGGGGAAAGTAGGAGGGGGAAGGTGTGTTAAGTATGTTTGCTACTTTGATTTATTTATAAAAAGAGTAAAGGCAGAATATAAATAAGTAAAAATAAAATAAATGTGGCATAGAGAGTTTACAAAGTTTGCAACTTTGTAAAGAATGTGCAAATACATCCCTAGTTGTCTTCATGACACTTAGATGATGTTCAGTGGAATTCAAAGATACTAATATTTGAAGGTTTGTTAAAGACAAATCATAGTGTAATTATCATAGATTAAATGAATATACTATACTGTAGTGTAGCACTCTATAATGAACAGGAAAATAATAACACTACTTAATACATGTCCAAAAATGCCAGCACCTTCTAGCAAATGATTTAAAACAACTGTCTTAAAAGCTAAAAAAAATTAAAAACCCACAAGAAAGAAAATAACCTCATATTTTGTGATAGGTCTCTTGTTCAGGATGTGTAGACATTTAATAGGTGAAGTTTTTTCTATTCATGGTAAATTCATGATCCTGCCTGATTTATTCAAGACTGATTATATTATGACTGCTGTGATTTCCTCATTTCAGCATCTGCTTCCAAAACTAACAGCTGCTTCTTTAATCACCTTTGATCAAGGCACAACTTCCAGATTTAGTAACTGTGTGTTTTTATAATCATACACATTCATACAAAGTTTGTACAAACTCTCTTTGATGGCTGTGAGTATATATTCAGTGGAGAGACCCTCACCAACAGAGTAATTTCACTTGAAGTCCATGGAAGTAATGCAATCCTTTCATTAACTTTGATGAGAGTTGGCCTACACCCGCTTTATGGAATTCATCACAAAAGAATCTTTCATATATAGCAACAGACACTGCTTGTTTAAAGTCACAAAATAAGTAAAATACATGGACTGGCATGGTTCCATTGCTTAGTGTTACCTGGTAGAGCAGTGAGGAACCATGGCCCTTTTATGACTTGTGGACTTCAACTCTCAGAATTCCTGAGACAGAGTGGTAGAGACTTGTTCTACTCAAGTAATTGGGGATTCCAGTTATGTAGTACTGTACTGTATATGAATTGAAGATAGTGATTCACAATTATTAAAGATCTTAATGGAAATAAATGTGTACAGTGTTCTCCTGACCCAACTAAACAGCTCAGAAGCTCATCAGGCCCAATCCAAATGTTTCAAAATCAGCAGAATGTAATATTTCACTCTAACACAAGGTATCAAATTTGTAAAACAACACCACAGGAGATTGGTGTATAGTAGAACAACCTTTATTTAGTATTTTTTTGCAACCGGCAACTCATTTTACAATAGTTGTTACCTTAGCAGTTCTTTACTAGTTCTCCAAAATTACTTCCACTTAGATATTTATTCACAGAATCTTTTGGTTCCTGTTATTATTGTATAGGATGGTGACTGAGACAAGGGAGTCGAGCTGAGGTCCCTTTGCACCAGGATTGTACTAACAAAATCTGCTTTACCACATATGTTTTTGCTTTGGTGAAGCTCTGTGACTGAAAGCAACATCTGTTGAGAGAAAGTTGGATAAAAAATGATTTTGAAAAGAAAAGGCATGCCTGCTTCACACATGACACTAACACTTGTTCATTTTGACTTAGTATGGAGTGCACACCAGGGCACGGTGGCTTATGTTTGCTAAAAAATAATCCATTTTTAAATGTTTATGTGAACCAAAGGTGGGTTCCTGCCAGTTCTAACCTCTTCTATAGAAGAGGTTCCACAAATCTACAGTGCCGTTCAGAATCGATTCCAGCTCCCTCCTCCTGCCCGTCCGCAATCATCAAGATGAAGAGCGAGAGGAGGAATTCTGGGAGTTGAAATCCACAAGTCTTAAAGCTGTCAAGTTTGAACACCCCTGGGTTTTTTTCCTAAAGGGTTAGGGGTACAAGGATCTTGTAACTTGATAGCTTTAAGACTTGCGTGCTTCAAATGCCAGAGTTTCTGAGCATTTTGGTTGCTAAGCAAGAGCGTTGTTAAGTGAGCTTCACCACATTTTATAAGTTGGTCACGCTCACCCAGTCACATGGCTGGCAAGCCACTCCCACCCGGTCACAGGGCCAGCAAGCCACTCCCACAAAGCAGGTCACACCTACGGAAGAGGTTCTAAAAATTTTTGAAACCCACCACTGATGTGAACCAATCCAAAACATGTGAGTCAGCATCAGCATATTTACCATTTTTCTAGGTATTTAGACCATCCAGTTAATTTGAGCCCCTGTGATACTACTACTACTAAAATTTCATTTCTGTTATATCTAAGACCCATACAACAATATAGATCAGAGTGCAATATAAATAGCAACTTAGACTTATGCACCACTTCATGGTGCTTTACAGCCTTCTCTAAGCAGTTTACAGAGTCAGCATATTAGCTCCAACAATCGGTGTCCTCATTTTACTGACCTTGGAAGGATGGAAGGCTGAGTCAACCTTGAGCCGGTCAGCATTGAACTCCTGACAGTTCAGCATGAATGATAGAATAGTCACATATTATAATCATGCCACTTTTTAAGCAACATGAATATTCTTCTAACTTCATTTCAGGCCTGTTGAGGTCAAATTTTGAAACCTTAACAGCAACTGGTCTTGTCATAGAGCTCCCTATTGTGTACAGTAGGGTGGTATGATAAACCTAAACTCCCAACTTTTTTCAACAAATCATATTAGCTGGGATTACCTTTTAAAAGGTGTAGGGCTTTGGGTTCCCAATTTGACATAAATAATCCTAAAAGGGTCCTGACCCAGCTGTGTTTCTGGGAGAAATGCCCTTAAGTCTGTACCTTTGGCTGGCAAAGCAAATAGCATTTTCAGTGCAAGGCTCAGAATGAAGAAACGCTTGCAACAAAAGTCAAAAATAATAATAAAAAAGTTTCTTCCAACATATAAGTAACAAGAAAAAAAAATCAAGGAAATAGTTGGTCCACTAAAAAGAGAAGACGGCAAAGAAGTAATAGGCAGCAGAGAGAAAGCAGGCTGACCTTCACAGCAATGAATCCTAGGAGATGACCCGGCTGAGCCTGAGGGAGGTGACAAATGTGTCATCAGTCTTGAGTCCCTTTGTATCCATAAAAGATCTAAGTCCAGCCCACCTTGATCTTCATTGACTCTTATCTGATGCCAATTTGCTCTGACTGTAGTAGTTCAGATTCTTGTAGAGACCTTAACTGTCTGGATTTCCAGATTTTCCTATGCATTGCAGAAGTGACTTACATACAGTATAGACCATCTATAATGGTCTTTTCATACCTTAATTCTACATAATGCAGGCCACACATTTTGCCAGCTGTCTGAATGAAGGATATATTGCTTGTGTGGATTTGAACCTTATCAACCATCATTTAGGTTAAAAGTAGCTGCACCTAAAAGTTTACTTTGTTTTAAATTACATGTATTCATGGAAATGATTAACACTCTTTTGGTCAAGTTATATTTTACTGCCTGGATTAAGCACTTTAAAATAAATATTATTTTAAATGGAAGGCTTTACTTGGAAAGATTCCTATTGTACATTTTAAACTGTCATTTTCTTTGATGTTTGGTTTTTTTTATCTTAAGATTTATTTTAAGAAATACAGTTTTTAAAAATGCTGTTTAAGATAATATGAACTTGGTGGATCCTTTTATTGTGCACAAATTAATGTAGTTTGGTGTTATTCTCTGACAAGAAATGGTGATTGAAAAAAGATTTTAGGCCCCAAATTGCTAGCTTACATTTTAGCTTAGTGTATGGGCCACCAGTGTAGCACACTGTGTCCCTGTAGACATTTCTTTTATAATCTACTTTGCTGATTTTATTTTTAAAAAGTGGGAGCTAGGATGCTACAAAACAAAGTCCTAGCTCTTACATCATCCTTATTCATAAGCTATAATTCCCTATTTAATGGACTTTGGATGCTACAGATATAATTTCTGTCCAGGCATTCCTGAATTAATGGACAAGTTTGTTGAATTCCAATAACATGGACAAGGATCTTAAATTTACACTACTGAATAATATTCACATTATTTCCATCAAATGAGGCCATCTTTGAGGCTTCAGGGTTGCCACAAGAAGGAAGAAGGGACAGTGAGGGGGAAAGTATATGGAGGGGATGTTGTACCCAAAACAAAAAGTTTCCTGTGGGAACCAAGGGTATTCTAACAGGTAGCTGGGGAGAGGAGGAGTGAAGTAACCAAGCAATCGGCCAGCACCTCTATTGGACAATGCGACCAACGACTTGGGGAAAGGTGGAAATTTCATTTTTTAATTAGTTGTCTTTCACCAGTTGTGCCAATATGATGTATCCAATAAATTGTTCTTAGACAAATCTACCTGCCTCGGAGTTCTGCTTTCAATGGGTGCATTACTTGACACAGATAATCCTTGACTTATGACCACAATTGAGTCCAAAATTTCTACTGCTGAGACAGCTAAGTGAGTTCTGCATCATTTTATAAACTTTCTTGCCACAGTTGTTAAGTGAATCACTGCAGTTTTAAATTAATAACATGGCTGTTAAATGAATTGGCTTCCCCATTGACTTTGCTTGTCAGATGATCACAAAAGATGATCCCCACTGCAACTGTCATTGCCAAGTTGCCAAATTTTCATCACATGATTGCAACAGTCAGGAGTGCGAAAACCAGTCATAAGTCACTTTTTTCACTGACGTAATTTCAAATGGTCACTAAACAAATAAGTTGTAAGTCAAGGACTACTATAATATAAACAACTGATATAACAAAAAGGACAGAGCAGGATTGTTCAGTTTTTCCATAAAGCAAATGGCTTCATTACAAAGAAATAGGTTTTATTATGGATATAGAATACAGAATAACCAAGTTGGAAGGGATCTTGGATATCTTCTAGTCCAGTGGTTCTTAACCTTTTTGAAATAATTGCCCCCTTGAGCCATTGAGGAAGTTATCATCACCCCCCTCCCACAACATAATCTCTCAATCACAACACAGGGAAATAATTCTTCAATTTATGCAAACACATTTTTTGTTTTCTTTAAATTTGTCATCAGGACATATCAACGCAAATAATTTATTTAAAGTCTTTTTCCCATATCTCAACTATGTGAAAAATTCTGATGCCACCCATCACTTTACTCCCAAACTTCGTGATACATGTATTTCATTATTAACTTATTTATTCAAGACACTTAAATGCAATGACCACTAAAAACAAAATTCAATTGCAAGAAAATGAAATGCCCGAAAAAACAGTAACATTTAATGATTTAATTCCAAGTGAATTTTAAGACACAAAAAGAAATACAAAAAGGGCATAAGAACAAACCACAATGCAGGAACTAAGAATTTCAAGACAAAAATTCTGAAACTAAATTAAGATTCGAGGAAAATATATATTCATGCACAATGTAAAAAGGGTTAAAAAGACACAAAGAAAATTTTTACAGAAGGAAAGCCACAAAAATCAGAGCGACAAATTTAATGCGTTAAACAGAAGAAAAAAAAATCTACACAAAAAGTTTACATGAAGAGCACAACAAAAATTGAAACCATAAAACTGAGAAAATATAATATCAAACTGGAGTGCACGCTAAAAAAGTATAATACAAAGAGACACACAAAATGTTTTACAGAGCACAACAAGAATTCGAAAATGAAGCCCAAAACTCAAACTGGAACGTGAAATCCAATGCAAGCAAATACAACAATAAGAGCTGAGACAATTATTAACGAAGAAAATGTATGTACACAAAAAGCAAAAAAAGAATATCAATGGCTGCCTTGTGCTTGGTGAGCTGATGCCAATTTCTTGATGTCTGGAACCATTTTTGTTAATCTCATTCTTAAATCACACTCAGTGATCTTCAACATGTTCCTTGACTTAGAAAGGATCTGTTGGACGGCGCTGAAGCCCCACTCCACTAAGTAAGTGGAAGGAAAGGCTAAAAGAAGCAACTTAACTTCCTCCCACAATATTGGGTAAGTGTTTCTCATTTTCACTTCAAAAGCTTCGCAGCCGTAACTCTGAAAATGTGATTGGGCATTACAGTCATTTTTCAGATCTGTCAGTGGCTCTTGCAGTTTAGGATGAAGTTGTGCAAAGTCTGCTGTGAAAGGATTTAGCACCCAAGTGGGCACTTCCAGATTTATCAGATCATAGAATCTGGTTTCCATATCTTCTTTTAGTTGCTTCAAGTGGCAGCAAAAAATGTCCAAATCTTCTGCTTGGAGTTGACGTTCGTTACCAAGGATTGGGAACTGATACAACTCCTGGCGACTCTTATTGCTTGTAAGGAGGTCCAATTTTGAAATAAATGAGCAGATTACTCCTTTGGCCTTAAGAAAATTGATTTTATCTCCTTGCAGCTTTACGTTCATTTCATTCAGCTTGTCAAAAACATCAGCGAGATAAGCTACATCCAGATGTGGAAATTTGGATCAATGGATTCAAGAAATTCAACAACTGTGTCAAAAGGTTTGTGGAATCACCGCAAACACTTTCCTTTTGAAAGCCACCTTACTTCAGTGTGCAAAAGGAGACATTCAAACTCCTCGTCATTTTCTTCACAAAGCTTGTGAAAAAGTCGATTGTTCAGGGCATTCAACTTAATTTTATTCACAGCGTTAATGACGTAACGTATAGACTCATGCAAATGGCCACTCAATTTTTTGGGACAAGGTGCTGTCTATGAACGACGCAATGGACAGTCATAACTCCAGGTACAACCAATTTTAGATGAGCTTGAAATCCGCGATATCATCCAACCATGAATGCAACTCCGTCGGTTGCACATGCCATCACGTTTGTCAAAGGGATGTTTTTCTCATTAAAAAACCCTTCAACCTTTTAAAATATCGACGAACCTTTTGTGTTGGTGGCTAAATTTTGAGTAAATAACAGTTCTTCCCTGATCTCTTCATTTCCGTTGATGAAACAAACATAAGCCAATAACAAGACTTCATTTTCATGAATCGTTGACTCATCAATCTGCATCACAAATTCTGTACTTTTCAAGGTGTCAATAAGCCTTTCTTCCACTTCAGCAGCCATTTCATCAATTCTTTTTGATACGGTGTCATTGCTCAAAGGAATTGATTGCATGAAAGTGCTTGCGATGGGCCCCAACATGGTGGCAACAATCTGTTTCACTGCTGGTAAAATCAGCGTTTCTCCGATAGTGTGAGGTTTGCCACATTTTGCTATCAACAAATATACTTCATAGGAACAAATGAGTCTCTTGTCGGCGTTGAGTGATGATTTTCCAAATAACTTCTCAACAGTGCTGCGATCCTCAAACTTGCCTTTAAGGATTGGAAAAATGATACCGGTTTGTTGGCTTTATCTGAATGAATTCTTACCAAATGGTCTTTCAGTAGCTTCATTTGAAAATGTTTTCTCACAAAGAAGACAAAACAGAAGCTGTACATTGGGAGGAGATGGAATGAATCCCAATTTTAGGTATTCTGTTGAATATTGTTAGCACTTCCTCTTCTCGGCCATGTTGAGAGGTCTTCGAAAGGAAAGGCTCTAACTGCAAATTAAATTTTAGACTGCACTGGAACACTATAAAACACATGTGGACGTCAATAAACCTAGCTTCAACAGTTACGTTGACATTACAGCTGACATCACAAGGGACAGCCACTCAGCATGCGATGTTTTGAAAGAAGCACTCACCCCTCCATCACCGCCCATTCTGGCCAATGACGCGCCACTGAATGGGTAGAGTGATAGAGGCTGCTGCGCAACGCGCATGAAGATGAGCGATGAATATTCACATATGTACGCCATTCTGTACTGAAGCTAGCTGGAGGAACATTTTAAAACACATTTCAATCCACTAATAGCAAGTGATCTCATGTTTTTGTATGACAGATATACAGCGGTTCACTGTATGAAAAAAGTCTCAAAAGTGTCCCCAAAACTTCTCGCTCCATCACCCCCATATTGCCCCCCTTCCGTTCCTTCACCCCTGCATCACCCCTTTTCGTTCCATTCCCCCCCGAAAAACAAAATCACCCCGTGGGGGGCGATATCGCCCAGGTTAAGAACTACTGTTCTAGTCCAACCCTCTGCTCAGGCAGGAAGGCCTATACCATTTCAGACAAATGGTTTCCAATCTCTTCTTTAAAACTTCCAATGTTGGAGCATTCACAACTTTGCAGGCAAGTTGTTCCACTCATTAATTGTTCTAACTCTCAGAAAATTTCTCCTCAGTTCAGGTTGCTTCTCTCCTTGATTGAACATTTCCCCAATAAGTGTAGTTCACAATGAAATGGACTGCATTGGGAGATGGACTCTTATTCACTTGATCTGTTCAAGCAAAGTTTGGATGGGCATTTGTCACACATGCTCCAGCAGTGGTTTTCCTATACAGGATGGAACATTAGTTCAAATGTTCTTCCAACTTCTGTTTGCGCAAACCATATTCTCCCACTTAGCTATGACAATAAGCTGAAAGTGATTAAAATAGCATGTATAAAGAAGAATCCTTCTTTGCTGAAAAATGTGAATTGGGATGTATGACAGTATAAACAGCAGCATACCCTGAAATTCCACAATGACAATTTGAAATTTTATATAAATATTTTATTTATGATAGTTTAAAACAAAACAGTAGACTGCCAAGATAAACTGATGTAATTAGTTTTCTGGATATTAAACCCCCTCCCCCAATATTATTTCTGTGTTCAAATTTTTTATTTCATTTTCATTTTCATTTCATACATTCACATATATACTGTGCCTGATTGAGGCCATGTAACATTGAGCAATAAACACAACCCTCCTTGTATTCCCCAAAATACAAAACCAATATAGCGCTTCAACCCTCCATACACCCTTTCTTTCTCCCCCCTCCAACTTTCCTTTCTCCCCTCCAACATTCCCCTCTCCTACTTCCCCTCCCCCTCTAACACTCCTTTCTCCCCCTCCCTTCCATCTCACCCTCCTTCCATACCTCTCTCACTCCCTCTCTGCCCCTCCCTCTTCTTTCCCTCTGCTCCTCACTTCGGTGTATTTCTACTATTCATCGATATATTCAGCTTCTTATTTTATACTAGAATTAAAGAAAAAAAAAGGCAACAGTATACAAGTGCATTCATGTTGTTTTAAAAATTGGCACAAACTATATTTCCCCCCCTCCCCCCTATGACCCCACCTCCCTTCCCCCCTTCCGACTTCCCAGAGCCCGTACCCGGTATAGCTTTTTATCAAACACAGTCTAGAATGTATTAAAACCAAGTAAGTTAAGAAAAAAAAAAAGAAAAAAAAAGTGATAAAGAAAAAACAGGGAAAAGAAAAAAGAATAAGAAAGAAAAGGTCAGTAAAATCTCTGCATTGAACTCAGCTTCTTACGGTTACACAAACTTAAGCAGTTTACATTGTTCCTAATCTTAATTAATTAATTACCTGCAGGATTTCCAAATGTATTAAAACCAAATAAATTAACCAAATAGAACTCTTCTCTAGCTAGGGGCCTTATCTCTTTATCTAAATATCTATCTGTCCAAACCCTTAATTTGTCCCCTTTGTGCCTCCTTCCTCTATAACACAATTTAGATACATTTCAAATTTTTCTTTTGGTTTCCTCTTCCAACTCTTTTCGTTTTTGCCTTTGTTTGTGTCCATACACACACACACACACACACACACACACACACACACACACACATATATATATATATATATATATATATATATATATATATATTATATTCATCAGTACTCCTCTCATATATGCTTTACCTAAATCTCCTACAAATTCCCTGGATATACCCTTATTCATGTTCCAAACAGTGTATTCAGATAACAATTTTTACAATCATTAATATGCTTTCCGTATCAAAATAAGCTCCCATTCGACCTCCAAGACCTTCTTGCCTACACTACACTTCCCAATTGCGTCCAAACTGGGTTGTGATCCAAGAGAACCCTCACCGCAATCTTTGTCTTCTTCACCCTAGAAAATAAATCATTAGTGATTTGTATAAAAATTCAAAGTTGTCCATCAAGTCTTTTTAAATCCAATGCAATATATCTTCCAAAGAGATCTGCCTCAGTTCGTTCAGCCTTAATGTCTCTTCTTCAGTATACAACTATACCATTTTTCTTTTGCGTAACAAGAGTTCCAAAATATTGACCAAATTCGAGATTGAGCAAATATTTTAAATCAGTTAGTTTAATATAGTTCTCTTACAGATAAGTCATATTGTTTTTGAGCTGTTTAAAATAGCAAAATATTTTCTTTCTCTTTTATAATGAGTTCAGACATAACTCCTTAATCAATGGCCGATGATTATTAAGGTTGTTGCAGTCTGCCTTGTTTTCCCATTCGTCTGGTAGTCGTATGGCTAGATCCTTGTTCTCTGGTCTCCTGCCCTTCCGGAAGGGAAAAATAATGCTTTTTGTCTTGTAGTTGTGTGATTTGTTGTTTATCTTGTCCTTCTCGTTGTCTTTCTCCAGATCCAGATGATTCAGGGTGTCCTACCTTCAGGGTCTTATGATAGAAATCTCGGGCTTCCCATACAGAGTTGAGACGATATTTTTGCTCACCGAATGTAATTATAATACCAAATGGCACATCCCATCTATACTGTATCTGACGGTTTCTGAGTTCTTTGACTAGAAAGGCGTAGTCTCTCCTGGCTCTTAACATTTGGGGTGGTATTTCTTTGAAGACAATCAAGTGTCCGCCAATTTGTAACTTGGTATTATAAGACTCTTGTAGTATCACATTTCTAGACTCTCTTGTAGCAAAGTATATAATTACATCTCTGGGAAGCTGTCTCTGTTTTGCCGTCCACGAGTTCTGACGATAAATTTTTTCGATCTGCCAGTCAAAGTTGCTTCCCGGTCTTCCCACCAGACGACTGAAGGCCTCTGAAAAAATCTGTTTCAAGTTCTCCTGTTCGTTTTCACGCAGTCCCCTAACTCTTAATGCAAGCTCCATCTGTTTATAATTTATCATAACAATTTGTTTTTCTGCATTTTCAACTTTTTGTTGCATCACTTCAATTTTGGATGTCAGGTTGGTGTTGGCTTCTTCCAGAAGCTCTAGCTTATCTTCCATTCCAGCAACATACTCTGTCAGTACAGTTACAAGTCCTACCATATCATCCTTTGTTTTAGCAATCCTGGTATCAAGCTTATCACATAAGTCTGTAATAAGTTGCTTCATCTCCTCTCTAAATTCTCTAAGAGTCTCAAAAAGAAATTCTTTCGTTAGCAAATCTCCAGTAGGGGGCGTAGAAGGTAAAAGCTGCGACTTTGTGCCAAATGCATGAGGTGTATTGCTAAAAGGACGTCTCCCCGACTTTGATTTTGGTGCCATTATTTCTTTTCTTCAAACAATTATTCAACAGTTATTCAAACTCAGCTGGCCCGTTATTTAGCTTACAAGGGAAAAAAGTATTATGTCCCCCCTAATTTGTTCGTAGAAGTTTTTCAAAAGATGTCAGAAAAAAGCGTTATAACAAGGCAAGTTTCAAAAGATTAGCATTGTAATGAAACAGTTCATATTCGTCTGTGTTTAGAGTGTCCCTTTATTGACAAGGAGGCTTTGGAGCTTTTAAAAATTGATAAGAGAGAAAAAGGAATTCTTGGTAGGTCTTCAAAGAAACAAATCTAATTAGTCAGAGAAAGCTATCTGGCTGTTTCTTTGATCTTTCTCTCTGTCAGTCGTGCCAGGGAATTAAAGATATGCCATTATAGCAAATGCAGAAGCTACAAAATCACCATCTTGAAAACAATTACACAAAGGAGCTTTTATAGCGTTGAAGCTAGGATTTTCTCTAAAAAAGGCAAATAAAGTTCTCAGGTCCAGTCTCTGCTTGTATTAATTTCAGATAAAATAGTTTCAGAAATTGTCCTAAGGGGGGGGGGGGTTCCCTTGCCTTGTGCTGCAAAAAAAACAGCTGAGATTTTCTGGCCGGAGGTATGAGTTTGTAGTTTGTAGTTTATTATGATTTATAGGCCGCCCTTTTCCCTGAGGGGACTCAGGGCGGCTTACAATACATGGGAAGGGGGGTGCAAAACAAAAACACAAGACAGTGCATAAATAAAAATAAAACAATAAAACACAACTTTCATTCAACATTCGGGTGGGGCAAATTAGAATCTTATCCCCAGGCCTGACGGGATAGCCAGATCCTAAGGGCTGTGCGGAAGGTCTGGACGGTGGTGAGGGTGCGAATCTCCACGGGGAGATCGTTCCAAAGGGTCGGAGCTGCTACTGAGAAGGCTCTCCTCCGCGTAGTCGCCAGTCGGCACTGACTGGCGGATGGAACTCGGAGGAGGCCTAATCTGTGCGATCTAATCGGTCGAAGGGAGGTAATCGGCAGGAGGCGGTCTCTCAAGTACTCAGATCCACTACCATGGAGAGATTTATGGATGTTGAGTAGCACCTTGAAGCGCACCCGGAGATCAACAGGTAGCCAGCGCAGCTCGCGGAGGATAGGTGTTATGTGGGCGAACCCCGGTGCGCCCACAATCACTCGCTCGGCCGCATTCTGGACTAGCTGAAGTCGCCGGATGCTCTTCAAGGGCAACCCCATGTAGAGCACATTGCAGTATTCCAGCCTAGAGATCACAAGGGCTCGAGTGACTGTTGTGAGGGCCTCCCGGTTCAGGTAGGGTCGCAACTGGCGAACCAGGCGAACCAGGGCAAATGCTCCCCTGGTCACAGCCGACAAATGATGGTCGAAAGTCAGCTGTGGGTCCAGGAGGACTCCCAAGTTGCGAACCCTATCTGAGGGGTGTAAAATTTGACCCCCCAGCCTGAGCGATGGAACACTGGCCAAATTATTGGGAGGAAAACACAACAGCCACTCGGTCTTGTCTGGGTTGAGTACCAGTTTGTTAGCTCTCATCCAGTTCTTAACGGCCTCAAGACCCCGGTTCATCACGTCCACCGCTTCATTGAGTTGGCACGGGGCGGACAGATACAGCTGAGTATCATCCGCGTATTGGTGGTATTTTATCCCGTGCCTCTGAATGATCTCGCCCAGCGGTTTCATGTAAATGTTAAATAGTAGGGGTGATAAGACCGAACCCTGCGGCACCCCATATGTTAGGGGCCTCGGGGACGATCTCTGCCCCCCAACCAACACCGACTGCGACCTGTCCGAGAGGTAGGAGGAGAACCACTGCAAAACAGTGCCTCCCAACCCCACCTCCCGCAGTCGTCGCAGAAGGATACCATGGTCGATGGTATCGAAAGCCGCCGAGAGGTCAAGGAGAACCAGGATGGACGCATGGCCTCCATCCCTGGCTCTCCAGAGATCATCGGTCAATGCGACCAAAGCGGTTTCTGTGCTGTAACCAGGTCTGAAGCCGGACTGGAAGGGGTCAAGGTAACTAGCTTCCTCCAAGGACCGTTGAAGCTGGAAGGCCACCACCATGACTCAGCTTTGGCCGTCTCTCCCCTTCTGTTCACAGCAAAAAAAAACAACTGCAAACTTCAAAGAAAGCTCTTACTGGCTGGGTCACTCACTGTTGTCTTCTTGCCTGAAGAAACAGATATCTACTGATAATAAGTAGATAACGAACCAGAAATCTGGGGGCAGCTCACTTGAGCCGCCGGCGACGGCAAGGTCCCTCCCCGGAAGCCCCCCCCCCAATATTATTTCTGAACTTCAAATACAATAGGCTAGTAGTCCATGTATAACCCATGAAGCATTACATTTTCTTTGCTTCTGGTTTTGCATGACCTCCCTGATAGTTACCATTAGCAGATCACAATGGTTTGTTTCACAAAGAAAAATCTGTTGCTATAGGTGGGGATGCACCTGGCCCTTTAAATAACCAGCCAGTTTTCTGTTCCCAGAGGGAGTCACATGACCTCTGAGAGCCAATAAAGGTGGGGGAAGGGTTCTGTCACGTTTTTGGTGGCAAAAATTTTGGATTCTTTGACAGAGTTGATTACTTCCATCTTTATTGTAAGATTGAATTAGCAGAATTTTGAAAAGAATGATAGTTTGATTTCTATAAATATATTAGAAATATATCATACTTGAATATTCTATTCTGTCTGTGTGTGTGTGTGCGTATAGGTGTTATGTGTGTGTATGTATATGTATGTGTATATGTATATATGTATAAACTATAAATGTTAATTCCTTTATTTTCTATGTTGTATTTTTCACTTTTTAAAACTTTTAATATCCAGCCTTATCTTTGAAAATGTATTATAATTATCCTTGTGTTTTATTTGTTGTCTTTTTTATTATTTTAAAAGCAATGTTTTTTAAAAAATGATTGAAAGAACTCTTCTCTTCCGTCCCTTTTATTTTCTTGAAAACTAGGAAACATCGTGAGACATTCTGCCACCGCCTCCTTTGAACTCAAATTTCGTTTATCACAGTATTATTGAGGTTGTGGATTTTCTGTCTGCCTACCAAAGTCATTTCCACATACCATTCATTACCCATGGGTACCCAGGACAAATAACTTCTCTTTTTAAATTAAAATTCTTTGTAGGTGTTTCTCCTAACTAGTCTGATATTATCAATTCAGGTTTGGTTATTTGCATATTGATTTCTAATGACCACATGCTAACTAATGACCACAATAAAATATTTCATACTTAGAATTATATGAACAATTAGGATTGTTTCTCTAAAAGAAAAGAGCTTTATTAGTTTCTCTGTTTCACCAACAGATCTGAAATGAGAACTAAATAGAATATTTGGTGCCCATTTTCATAGAATTTTTTTTTAAAGTCACAATCCAATATATTCAGATCTTTTATCTGAGAGTATTGAATGTTGCTCACACTGTCTATAATATACACATTGTACTGAGCCACAACGTGGCTTTCACATAACATGGTTAGTATATTGTACAGACCTAGCCACTTTAATTTGTAAATTATATTTTTGTGTATTATACAATGTCAGGCAATATTAGTTTAATAAACTATGAATGAATTATAGCTTAGCACATAGTGTGAATAGAGTAAGGGAGAAATATTTTGTTGTATTAATTTATTATAAAATACCTTTCCCCAACTTTGGTATTACAGTTCAGTTTATTAAATTTATTACAGAAAATCTTTTTGTTTAACCAGTTATTTGAATTAATGTTTATGTGTTTTAGTATCATTTCTTTAATGGGATTGTAATTTGAGGCTATTTTTATTTTGATGGATATATTGTCATAGTATAGTGTTTTAATTGTTTTTATGTAACAGTGGTATGCCTAGGATGACTTTTTTAATAAAACAGAATAAATTGTTTAACTCGTTAGAATCCCACACATTTTAAATAAAATTAGAGTGGTTTGGTTTGGAGGGTAGGTTAATTTTATTGTATTTATGTTATTTTGTAGATATGGATTTTTTTTTTTGAGGCAGCTGTTTTTAAACAATAGTGTATGAAGAAATTAACTTTTCCAGGTCATTAAATTCTCTTCCATGTTCAGTCTATTAAATAACTCAGAGATTTCTAATTGCTTCATTGTAGCTATATATAGGCTTATGTATGACTGTAATAAGCAGCGACACAGTACGTACAAACAATATGAAGAAAGTGAAAAATCAGTCATATTAGATTTAAAAACAGCCCACAGAAAATTGACAAGTCACCGACACTTCAGCAGCTTTAACACACCACTCTACGAAACCAAATCTTCCTTATTTGTAACGCGGCTCCACCTCCTCCCTCCTCATAATCCTCTTCCCGGGCATGCTCAGAAGCAACAATGTAGCCAACCTGCCCTTTTGTGAGTCAGGGCGACCGAACAATCGCTACTGAGCCTGCGCTGTATACCGCGTCTCCGGCCACGGGACGTTGCTGCGGGGTTTGACAGAGGGATCTCGAGTGAACGCAGGTGAGCGCCTGTTTCGGCCTTAAGAGGCTGCTTTCGGTTTGAAACGCTTGCTTCGAACGCTGCCGATCGTAGCCTTCCAATAGTGGATCTGCACGCCTCTGCAGTGTTAGTGGGTGGCGCAGGGCTGTTGAAGCGTGCAATTGAAAGTAATTCAAACTTTTTAATGTCTTTTCTTCTTCTGGATTGAGTTGATGCATGCCACGTTTTAAGAAGGCAACACGCTCTTCTCATTCCCTAACTCGGTCGCTGCAGTTTATTCTAATCTAAGGCAAGCTTCCACAAGCTGAAGTCCTCCATCAGTTGGTCTCCTAGTTTTTATAATCTCCATGCAGAATGGCTTGGCTGTCTGGCAATGGTGGGGTTGCAGCCCACCATTTCTAAAAAGCTGAAATAATAGAGGTCTAGAGTCTTTCCTGAGATTTGTAATGGTTTAGCAGTTAGTTCACTTCTGGGGAAATTACTTATCTAGTTGTATGTAGTCCTTGTTGGATTATAGGGCTACCAGAGTCTTCTGAAACTCCATGCTGCTTTTTAAAAAATGTTTAGATTTGTTTATATAAAATTTGAAATTAATTTAAAACCACTGCAACATGAATAAGATGAATTAGAATTGTGTAACAAACCTAAGCTGCTATAACAAGAACAGAGCTTTGGACTATAGAACAAGGCTTGATTCAAACCAGTACTATTTCAACTTGCTTCAGAATTTTAGAGACGCAATCCTTGCTAACTTGGCGCTTGGCACTATTATAAGACATGCTGTACAGTGGAGAAGTTTAAAGGTGGTGTTAAAGCAGGTATGATAGGAGCAGACTAGTGTATGCTGGTCCCATCCTTGGTCCCTTATCTCCAAACTTGCTCTGTGAAGATATGAAGCAAGGTTCCTGATGATGCAGTAAATTGTTATATTCTTCAGTTAATACATGTAGACTGTCACTCTCTTTGACATGGATAAAACTCAGTTGATGCAAACACTTTTAAGGCTGAATGTTTCATATACATGTCAGCTAACATTTTAAATGATATTGCAGAGTACTCACCTCTACTCATCTGGTTTTTCATACTGTAAACATCCAATGCCTTTTCCGGTGTTCTTGGAGCAATAGGATTGACAACCCTCAGCCTGAACATGATATATGTTTGCTGACACAGAATATGTGACATGATTAAGAAATAGAGCAATAGTACCAGAAAGTTAAAGCAAAACAAAAGTTAATATATAGTGGATATACTGTAAGCAGTCTATACACCCCTATTAAAATGCCAGTTTTTTTTTTTTAAAAAAATTCACCACAAGACAATTTTCAGTTTGTTTTTTAATTGATTGTACAGCTTATATGTTATGAAGATGGAAACAATTCTGAAGTGTTTTATCTTGATCTGATTTTCTTATATTTCTAAAACCTGGCATTTTTAATAAGGGTATAGACCAGTGGTAGTCAACCTGGTCCCTACCACCTACTAGTGGGTGTTCCAGCTTTCATGGTGGGTGGTAGGGGTTTTGTCCAATACTGAAACACTTTCCTTTTTTTAAATTTAATTGACTTTAAAAAAAATCATAGCATTATTTAAAAATTTTCATTACGTTTTCATAAAATCACCATTACTGTGGAACCGGTGGGCGGTTAGAAAATTTTACTACTAACAGAGATACAAAAATGGACGCTAGGTATAAAAAGGTTGACTACCCCTGGTATAGACCATGGCTGTCAAACTCATGGTGTCCCATTGCTGTCACGTGATGTTTTTTTCCCTTTGTGGATATGAGTTGGGCATGGCCTGCTCATGATGCATCCAGCCAATGGACTGCCAGTTTGACACCCCTGGTATAAATTTTCTGTATTCACTGTGACATGTGGAATACAATGATCTAGGATTTCAGGCAAAAAAATCTGACTGGATTAAGAGAAGGATTCAGAATTTTGACAATGTATTGATATTACAGAAGAGTAATTATAAATAAATAAGATGGTTGAGCTAATACCTTATTCAGCTGGTAAAAAATCAGAACAGATCCCACCCCCAAGCATCTTGTTAATAAGGCACTTCAGTTCAGTGTCTTTTGTGGTGTACTGTATGGTTAAAGGATTGGGCTAAGGATGGGAAATTAGGTTCAAATTGCATGTTTATTTGTTTAATTTATAAGCCACCCATCCCACTTTGTAAAGCATCTCTGGGCAGTTTACAAATTGCTTACAGATTGCTAAGTAGTTCACTAGCAGTCTGAGCAGCTTACATTTCAAAATTGTTGTCAGGGTAAAATCAGGCAGGGATAGTTCTGGTATGATCCCTTCTTCATCTCCTAGACCAGTGAGGCCGAACCTTTTTCGCCTCAGGTGCCAAAAGTACACGCATGCGCGCTGTTGCACATGCTTGTGTGCCCATCCACATAATTTAATGCTCCCCTGTGCCGTGCTCCCTGCGCATATGCATATGACACCCCCCCTGCCCCGCTCATGTGCGCACAACTTTCTTGGAGCCTGGGGAAGGCAGAAACAGCCTCCCACCACCTCCGGAGGCCCTGCAGAAGCTGGAAATGGCCTGTTTTCCAACTTCCAGTGAGCCTTGTCGGTCCGTTTTTCACCCTCCCCAGGCTCTAGAGGCTTTCTAGGATCCTGAGGAGGGCAAAAATGGCCTCCCTCTTGGAGGCAGGAAACATTTCCTTTTTTTGCACTCCCCAGGCTCCAGAGGCTTTCTGGGAGCCTGGGGAGGGTGAAAAATGGCCCAACACGCAACCCGGAAGTGCGTTGGGTGGTTTTTCACTGGAGGCTTCAAAAAGCCTCCGGAGGGCAAACACGGCTGAAAATCAAGATTGAAAATCAGCTGACATGGCAACGCTTCATGTGCCCTCAGAAATGGCTCCGTGTGCCACCTGTGATACATGTGCCATAGGTTCGCCATCTCGGTCCTAGACAAAAACAAGCAGCTACAAGGACAGAGCTTTGGTTTAAATATAAAGCAATAGAAACAAATTAGCAATTATTTTAAGTTGAAAAAACCTTACTATAGTCTATACTTTCTGCAATAAAGATAACTGTTCTCAACAGTTTGTTTGTTTTCAACAAAATGAACATATAGTAGTTTGGAAGATTGTTAGGGCAGCAGACTAAGCTTCCAAGACTGCTTTAAAAAAAGATCTTTCAGTAGCTCTTCATCTATAGCTGTACAGTTGAATCTTCTCTGCAACTGGTTCAGTGAATGGTTCATACCTGATGTTGAGCAAGATTCTTTATCTAAAAAGCTATAACATGGTTGCTTAAGTTCACATGTGACTGTTAGACAAACGACATCTCCCTTCTAGTCCTTTAGTGCTTCAGTATATGTGCTATGCTCACAGCAACATATGTACTGGGAAAAACATCTTCAGTTCCCGCAATACATCTATAGCACTCTTTCTCAAACTGGTGTTTCCAGATGTTTTACACTATGATGTGAATATCTACTGTGCAACATGCTGGGAATTTGAATGAAAATCCAAACCATCATGAGGGCACCAGAGTAATGAAGGCTGCCACAGACTATAATGGAAAAACAGCTCTTTTAAAATATTGCAGGCCAAGTACACTCAAGCATTCAAGAAAGTTAACAAAATTGTTGAGACCCTATGGGTAACATAATATGTCAGTTTATATATGCCAAAATAATAATAATCATTTTGTGGCTAATGTCAGAAATATTAAAATGATACAAATGGATGTTACAAAGGGAAATTCCAGCACATAGCTATAACATAGAAATTGGTTCCTTTCACCATAATGTAACAATTTATCTCCCAAAGGTGCTTTTTCAAAAGGCAACTGGACTTTATTTTTTCCTTGAAGACATCTTGTTTCACATCCAAGAAGCTTCTTCAATTCTGATTCAGTCAGAACTGAAGAAGCTGCTTGGATGAGAAGCGAAAGTCTTTAAGAAAAAAAAAAGTCCAGTTTCCTTTTGAAAAAGCATCTTTGGGACAACTATGACCCGGGCGACTGAGAATCTCCACAGATAACTGTTTATGTCTATTTCAGATCTCTGAATATGCTAAACCAGGGGTCTACAATTACCAGACCACGGTCTGTTTCAAACCAAGCTGCTCCAACAGCTGGCCAGTGCATAAACACACAGCTCAATTTGTGCGACCTGTGGGCTGGTTCCCCTCCCCCCTCCTGGGCCACCAAGCCGTAAAATTTGGGGACTGCTGTGTTACACTATGTGCTCTTATTTTAACAAGATTATTGTTTAGACTTTTGTGGACCTTCAATTAAATAACTTTTATTCAGAGTGCACATGTGGCTTAGCCATAATGTGGTTAGTTTGACATAGGCTTAGTGTAAATGTATAAACTCAAATTTTTGGTTTATGTTTATTCACTGCAGTTTATTCAGCAAATTTAAAAACCAAATTAGTGATGATGTTGACATTTTATATCTACTTTTATTGTTTCAGAAGTTTGTCTATAGATTAATCAAACAATGTCTGAAGAAATCAGAAAAAGGCTTGATTTTCCTAACACGCTTATTCAGTCACAGGTGAGAAAGCTTTTGTTTGGTGTGTACCATATGTGGCCTGAATAGATTGATCCACACATAGGCACTTGTACTTGTTGAAAAATGAATTCTTTATATGAAACCCCTGGGGAAGAATTTTGAGTGAGATGCCTTCAGGATGAGGACACCCTGCTTTGCTGCTTCCTACCACCCCGTTTCAAGTAAGTTATTTGATATCCTGGAGTATTGCCAAAGTGCCATTATGGACTGGATGGGAAATAACAAGCTGTTGTTTAATCCAGCCAAAACAGAGGTACTGTTATTACATAGGAGTCAGAGATTGAGCTTGAGATCGTTTTGGAGTTGGTTGCATTCTCCTTGAAATAAGAGATTAATGGATTCTGGAGTGATTCTTGATCTCCAGCTGTCACCAGATTTGCTGACATTGTAATGATAGATCACAGTATCTCATGTCCTAGGCAGAACTTTTTGTATTACCAGGAACAGTTATTAAATCACTTTTTAAGGGAGACTGAGGACTTTCTCATATATGTAACTCCTAAGTAAAGCCTCATCTAGTAATATTTTAACATTAACTTTAATACATTTTTGCTATGCTTATTCAGGTAGCAAGTTCTGATCCACTTGTATTGACAATCTAAATAGTTGTGAGTGGCCATATTTTTAACATCAAGATATTATATTTCAGAATTCTCTGTGAAGATAAAGAGAATATCAAGTTGCTACTATTGAATTGTGTTTGATAAATTATTTTCCGCAATATAACCTTAGCCTTCATGTTGTTGTTTAACTAATGTAGCAGTGTGTGGTGGGTAGGATGTGGTTGCTGCTGGCTGCAATAAACATCATAGTTTAGTGATTTATGTTTATTCACAGGCTGTGGGCCATCTTATTGCTGCAGTGCTGAAAGAAAATGTTTTATCTAACAAGATCAGCCAGTCCAGTAACCAGGTTTGTGACTTTGCTTTCATTTTTCTTTCCCCCATTGCCCTGAGAACTGCTTTTGTGGTGCAACATGATTGAAATTCAATTCCAGTAATTTTAAATTTTCACAGCTAGAGAATAATATAGAGGATAATATATGAGAAAGGAAAAAAAACCATTGAAATGGTGTACGTAACAATATCTAATGATAATGATGCACTGTCTAGAATGGGTAGATTCATGCAGAGCATGAATACTAACATTTTATGAGGCAAGGAACACTTTAAACGGCTCTCTGGTCTACTGGAATTTCTCTTACTGAAAATGTGCAAACTATTTTTTACAAGTATGGTGAAATTTTAGCTCTTTGGTGTAACCCGTATTAAGAATTAAGAGAACCTACAGGTAGTCCTTGCTTAACAACCCTTTGTACAAAGTTATGACAATGTTGAATGATACATAAGCCTGGTTCTTGAAGTCATGGCCAATACAATGCCCCTGTGGTCATGTGATCAAAATTTCGGTGCTTGGGATGGTAGAGTGCAGAATGGCTTGCTCATCCTTTCACCCATGGCAGCAACCAGCCCTGGCCTGGCTGCACTTTGGTCAGGCCACAGCAGGCACTTACTTGCCTGCTGACCTGCTTGTGAACTGCCTAGGACTTCCTGCTAATGTGGTCATATGATTTTATACTTTCTGACTGCATCATTTAGCTATGGAAATTCTGGTCCCAATTACCAGAAGTAAATAAACAAAAAATTAACTAACTGGCATATACAGATAGTCTTTGACTTACAACCACAACTGAGCCCAAAATTTCTGTTGTTAAGCCAGGCAGTTTTTGTGAGTTTTGCCCCATTGTATGACCTTTCTTGCCACAGTTTATTAAGTGAAGTACTGCAGCTGTTAGTAACAACAAGGTTCTTAAGTGAATCTGGCTTCCCCATTAACTTTGCTTCTCAGAAAGTCGCAAAATGTGATCACATGACTCTAGGACACTGCAACTATCAAAAATACATGCCAGTTGCCAAGTGTCCAAATTTTGATCATGTGACCACAGGGATGCTGAAACGGTCATAAATGCGAACAGCAACTCAAGGACTATTTGTATAGAAATTTGTTTGATTTTCATCAATTGTTTGTCTTGACTGAGAGATGCTGAGATTTGTAAAAATCTGTAATATAATTGAAGAAAGATTTTCAAAAGATTTTCAAAATCTAGCAATAGATTACCTGGTTCTGATATAAAATACATTTTCCTATTCCATTATCTATTTCCTGATGTTTACTTTGTTCATTAGATTTAAATGGAATAAAACTTACGTTTCTGAACTTAAATTTAGAATTGTTGGAGCTAAAACTATTTGTTGCAACTTTGCTTACTTAGTGCTTGATCACTTTATATCTGGCTTTCATTCAAGAGGCAAGGACAATATACCATACATAGAATTCCCTCTTCCTGTTTCTCTCCTTAATAACCCTGTGCGATAGCTAGAACTTAGAAAGCACGGTGGACTCAAAATTTCCAGGTTTTTTTGGACTATAATACGCACCAGAGTATAAGACACACCATGATTTTGAAGAGGTAAATTAAAAAAAAACAAAACAGTTTTTGCAATCTTCCGGCTTCCCAAGCATTCTACAGGCTTTGTTTTTTCAATATACACACACATACATATACACATACCATATATACAATAAAAGTGTAGCAAACTGTAAACTATCCACTAGATATTTTTCTGAGTATTAAATGGAAACATGCCTTTTTTTTTATTAGAAGGCCAGATATTTTGTCCTCTCATAGAATATTTGCCATGCTAAATAGTTTGACTTTTGAAACAGGCTTTTTATGTTTTGGCCAATTCTAAATGAGGAGAGTAAAAATTAAAGTACTGGTTTCCATTAGGAAGTTCAGTCCATAACCAAACGTGTTTGCAATCCATTGACTGATTTAAATGGCTAGGTGCAGTTAAAAAAATTTAGCTATATTTTTAGAAGTATCAAATATTAAAATTGCAATAGGATAACTACCAACCATATCAGAATTAAATTACAGATTTTGATTAAATTAAAATTAAATGTCAATCCTAATAAATTCATAGCAAACTCTAAAATAAACTGAGAGACCGCCTACTGCCAATTACCTCCACTAGACCAATTAGATCCCACAGACTAGGCCTCCTCCGAATTCCATCCGCCGGCCAGTGTCGACTGGCGACTACCCAGAGGAGAGCCTTCTCTGTGGCTGCTCCGACCCTCTGGAACGAACTCCCCGTGGAGATTCCTACCCTCACCACCCTCCAGGCCTTCCGCATAGCCCTTAAAACCTGGCTGTTCCGACAGGCCTGGGGCTAAAGATTTGCTGCCCCCTATTTCGAATGGTATGATTGTTGTGCTTTTTTAACTATGTATTGTTCTGTGTTGTTGCTAAACTGTTTGTATCCCCCCTTCCCTTTTTGAGCTGTGAGCCGCCCTGAGTCCCCTCAGGGAAAAGGGCGGCATACAAATGAAATCAAACTCAAACTCAAACTCAAACTGTCTCAAAAGATGCCAGAAACCCAATGTCTATGGAGATTCTCAGCCATCCAGGTCATGGTTGTCCCAAAGGTGCTTTTTCAAGTTCAGTTGCCTCTTGAAAAAGCACCTTTGGGATGCCAGAAACTTATATTCTAAATGCCAAAAAACAAGAGGAGGGGGGAACCATTTTTATGAGGTGCTTCCCTAATTATGAGGCCACTACTGAAAATTCCTTTTTCATATATTATTTTATTTCCCATACTGTCCTGAGAGTGATATTTGATATTCCAGCCACGCTCCAATGTCTTACACAACTAGTAAAAGCAGGAGTCTTCCATGTCAACAGTTTCTTGTATCACATTGGTAAATTTTACCTAGTTTTGAGTTTGAGGTAAATTAACTATATATTCACCCAGTGGCAAGTGAGGAAAGAGTCAAATATTCCTTAACTTTCTCTGTTTTTGCTCAGATATCAATTGAAGTAGAATAGCTGCGAGAACAATAATTGAATTTATGTCATCAGTCCTGAATAATGGAGCTTGTTTCTCCTCTCTCTTTGATTCCAGACCCCAGCGTTAAATTTGCTCTGGGAAAAGTCCTGCAGTGACAATATGATGGTCCGGACAACCTGCTGTGAGGCTGTGGTGAAGCTTGTCAAACAAGATCATGCAGAGTTTGGCTACATTCTTAACACAGCACTCAGCCTCATTCCTTCAGCCAGGTGATGGTCATTTCCTTTAATTAAAGATCAGCTCTTTTGAGTTTGTAGTTCAGAATCAGTGATACCATCTTGTAAAAAGAAGGTAGGCTTGACCCCGGGGAAAACGCAAAAGGAATGGAGGAAGGAAGGAATGAGATAATAAGGTAGAAAAAAATTATATGGGTTGTCTTTGACTTACAACCACAGTTGAGCCCAAAATTTCTGTTGTTAAGTGACACATTTGTTAAGTGAGTTTTGCCCTGTTTTATGACCTTTCTTGTCACAGTTGTTAAGTAAATTACTGCAGTTTTTAAGTAAGTAACGTGGTTGTTAAGTGAACCTGGATTCTCCACTGACTTTGCTTGTCAGAATGTCACAAAAGATGATCACATGACCTTGGGACACAGCAGCAGTCATAATTATGAACCAGTTACCAAGCATCTGAATTTTGATCACATGATCATAGGGATGCTGCAAAGGCCATAACTGTGAACACTGGTCATAAATCACATTTTTCAGTGCTGTTGTAACTTTGGACAGTCACTGAACAAACGGTTGTAAATCAAGGATTACCTGTACAATCCTGAGACAGAGGAAAGCATGAGAAAGATGCAAAATAACTCTACCTCGGTTTTGTTTAATATATAATGCAGCAGAGAAAAACTTGGACTAGATCCTGTTTTTTACCTTATTGCAACAAAGAACATTCCAGGAATCCTTTCTGGTGACCTGGCCTACCTCACAGGGCTGACACCTCTGCTATTTACTGCTCCAGTGTCCCTCCTTTCCCAGTGTCCAAACATTAAATAGTGATGGGGCTTCAGAGTCAAGTTG
This sequence comes from Thamnophis elegans, assembly GCF_009769535.1. Lineage (NCBI taxonomy): Eukaryota > Metazoa > Chordata > Lepidosauria > Squamata > Natricidae > Thamnophis > Thamnophis elegans. The sequence continues at coordinate 67,285,709 of NC_045543.1, read as the reverse complement.
TTTTTCCTGATCTATGGAACACCCAATCTCTCTCTCTCTCTTTTTGTCATTCAGAGATTCTCTCTACAGGTCTTGGGCCTGGGTCAAATAACAATGCATTTCTTCCAAGAAAGCTGTTGGGCATGTAACAGTTTCCTTATAATGCTCAAAGGTATTCTCAGCTTCGTTCAAACATTTTGGTGTTGTGAATGAAAACACAACCAAATACTTTTTTTTTGCCATTTCTTTTGAGACCCCAGTGATCTTATTGAATTGACTATGGATTCAGTGTTCATGAGGTCTTTGTCAACCCAAACCCAAACAGATTTTATGGAAGTTTGCCAAAGCTAAACATGTTCGTTGATGTTCTGCCTCTTCTCTTCTATTCTTAAATTGGAGTTAGATAAATGTTGGAGCAGAGAGTGGTGCAGCAAAAAATAAATAGGTAAATGATGAAAAAGAATAATTGCAATGATGCTGAAGCTTAATCACCTACAGATTTCTGCTCTTTGCATAGAGGTTGTTTTATTGCTCAAGGTTAGTAATTTGGTTTTCCACCTGTACTGTATTATAAGGTCATTGACCCTCAAAGTCAGAGATTCTATGATTTGTACCATCAAAACATATTTCTACATTCTAACTTTCAAAAAATTACATTTTGAACGTGCCTTGCTTCAACTATTAAAAGCAATACATCCCTTTCAACCCCTAACCCAGCACAGTAAAACAGCAATCTTTTTTTACACACTACCAAAATACTCTATTAAACGCTAGCTGTGTATTACCAGCATATAACGTACATTAGGGTATCACTGAAAAATATAATCCAAGTCCTGAAGAGGGTTAAAGAAAACTAGGTTACTTGTCAAAGTAAGAGCAGGAGTTAAGCTAAAGAAGAACAGGAAAATAAAACAATTTCTGCAATATCTTCTTGAGCATATAAGCCCCATTTTCAATGAGAACATTAGGAATTTCTTGCAAATCCTGAGCCTCATTGACAGAGAATCAGAGGAACTATGGATTGAACATAACAAAGTTGTTAAGGAGGAATGTGAAAAGACACTGCCAAAGACAAAGAAACAAGAAATCAACATAGGATGTCAGAACAGATCATGGAAATTACCAAGGAAAGGAAGCCAGAGCCAAGAAAAACAAAATCTCAAGAAGAAACCTATCAAACAATTTCAGAAAGCTGTTAGAAGAGACAAAAAACAGTACTAAGAGTACTTCTGTAAAGATACTGAAGATGGAAACAGACATGGAAATCATGGAAAGTCTTCCAAAATATCTCTGAACTCTAGAAGTGGGTTGTAACCTCAAACTAATATGCTAAAGCAATGATGGAGTACCTTTTTCCCCACGGGTGCCAAAAGCACGCATGCGCATGCCCACACCCATAATTCAATCCCCCCGCATCCCAACCCCTTCCTATGCGCATTCAACCCCCCATGCTCTCACGCATGTGTGTATGATCACCTGCGCCCTGGTTTGGGCCTAGCAGGCCTCATTGAAGCCTCCGGAGGCCTGAAATGGCCCATTTCCCAATTTCCGGTGAGCCAGGTAGGCCCATTTTCCACCCTCCCCAGGCTCCAGAGATTTTCTGGGAGTCTGGGGAGGGTGAAAACGTTCTCCCCTGCCTGGAGGCTCTCCGGAGGCCAAAAATGTCCTCCCAGAGTCACCGTATGAGTTCTGTACTTATCTGGCATCATGTGGAGACTCCTGGGAAGGGAAGGGTAGCATGGGTGGGCCAGCTGAAAATCAGCTGGCCGCACTGGAGCAAGCTAGGGCCTGAAGATATGGCTATGCGTGCCACAGGTTCACCATCATGGTGCTAAAGGATGCCAGTAGATAGCTTCAACTGATTCAAAAAATGGAATGAATAGCCTTAAATACTGTAAAATGAAGTTGTCAATGTCCAAGGTATTATAGAAGATATTTCTACTTACAAGAACCTCTAGTACTAGAAGATGAAATTAAATCAACATCCAGTCTTTACCTAGTCAGAAGGTGCAGAAATGGGTGGAATATTTGCTTAAATATGGCAACCAACAGAAGAAGAATCAGTAATGATTCTAACCAGGCTATTAGCAAAATGGGTGAAGATTCTAATGAAGCAAATCTGGAGGACAACACAGTGGCCAACAGATTGGAAAATTTATATCCCAATATGAAAAAGAAGACTTAACAGAGTATGCAAACTATTACACAATATCCTTAATTTGATATATCAACAAAATAATGCTTGAGATCATCCAATGCAGATTGGAGCCTACATAGAAAAAGAGATGCCAGATGTTCAAGCTGATGCTAAAAAATGCTAAGCCACAAAATATATTGCTGAGCATGCTGAATAATTAAGAAAGCCAAAAAATACCAGAAAGAAGTCAGCATGTGCTTCATTGATTTATAGAAATGCTTTTGATTATGTCAACATATGAAACTGAAACATCAATTAAAAAAATTGGGAATCCCAGGACATCTCATTGTCCTCAAGCATTGTCCTCAAGCCCTCAAGAAAAAATATATATATATAGATCAGGAAGCCACAATATGGATAGTACATAATAAAACACATTGGTTTCAGGTCAGCGAAGGGGTGAGAAAAGTGTTGATGACAAGGAATGGCCTTGTTGGACAGTTGGGAGGTAAAAGGAGACTGAAGCTGCATCAAGAGAGTAATTTGGTAAGCCCATTCCCTAATTCAGTGGAGATAAAGGAAAGGAGCATATTCAGACTTGCAAGATTCTGTTACTATAGCTTTTATAATAAAAATAGTATTAATCTACCTGACATTAGTTTCTCAGTTTGATCTACCTTGTAGGACTGACTTTATACTATCCATTTATTCAACCCATATCCTGAATATATATATATTAAGGGAATTTGGATTGGAAGCAGATCAATATGTGAATATGTTACTTTGGAGGAAGAAAAATCAATAACCTAAGCTGAAAATACAAAAGATCTCTAAGCTCTAGTAATAATAGTTAAAAAGAAAAAATGGAAATGAAATTAAATATAAAGAAGACTAAAGAAATGACAACAGCTAGAACAACCATTCTTAGAATTCACAAGATATCTAAGTGGTAAATAGCTTCTACCTTTCAGGATCAACAATCATTAGTAAAGGAAAGAGCAGTCAAATAAATCATAAACAAGATAGAGCAGCTGCGGAAGTCTTTGAAAGGATGTTCAGATGCTGTGATGTGTTTATACTCACAAAGATCAGAATAGTGCAAGAAATGACATTCCCTGTGGCACCCTATGAAAGCAAAAATTAGACTTTGAAGAAGTAGAACAGGAAGAATATTGCTGTTTTTTAACTTCGCTGTTGAAGAAGACTCCTGGGAGTACCGTGGACAGCCAAGAAAACAAAAAAGTAGATCATCAAACAAATCAATCAAGCTGGTGCACTGGAGGCTGAAATTACGCTACTTTGGATTAATTATGCAAAGACAGAGCTCTCTGAAGAAGGCTGTAATGCTGAGAGTGAAAGAGGAGAAGAGGACAACTAGCAGAAAGGTAAGTGGGCTCAATTACAATGGTGATTTATATACCATTGGAAGATTTGAAGGATTAGATTAGGAACAGGTCATGGACAAAATCTAGATGATTGCTAAGAGTCAACACCAACTTAACAATACATAATCAAATGGGCTGTAGACAGTAAGGAAGGTGACCTTGATGGAAATATGCAAGCTCTTTCACCAAAGTGATGGGTGAAACAAAACTTAAGTCCACAACATACAGAAAATATATGAAAGGGGCTCAGAAAGAGTCCACTCCCTAATTCACCACAGTATAAGAAGAGGGCTGATATATAGCACAATTTAAAAAATGAATGCAAAGAGCCAGTCAAGACCTTGGGTTCCCCTCTCAGTTGGCTTTTAGAAGCCTGGAGGACAGTATCCATTTTGTCTTGGTCTTCAGTATGGTTTTTTTTTTCCCTTCAAAAGGACACTAGGTTCACATACTTCCTTTTCTAATTACTTTTGGAAAATGTTTATTAACCATTTTTCAGCTATTAGAAACTTTTGGATTGTGTGAGTTTTATAACACTACAGTATGTGAATTTCCTTCAAACAGTGAAAGAAGTTTTAGCAGTAAATTTAAGAACTTTAAAAAAATTATGGAATAAACAGCAAGAATGATTAAAACTTTAATTTTAGAAAGATAAAAATGGACTAAGTATCCAGTTAAATTTGCAATAAGATTTTGGAATTAATTATAAGCAACCATTCCCATGTGAAAATTGTTTCGTTTTAAAACATAATAGAAGATTTTTTTAAAATGGATACTAAGGGAAACCAGAAGGAATTAAAATTACAGTTAGAAGAGAAAAACACTTAAACTCAATTTATAGTTACAGAATGAAACGAATTATTTTAACATTAGACATCTTGAAGAATACTTTTGTACAATGGACTGAGAAATTAAATTTAACACTAAAGGTGACTCTATAGATAGACTGTGTCTAAAGAATTTTATGGAAGTGGAGCAAGTTCTACCTGATAAGAGTAGGACTGAGTTGAAAGTACCCATGTTTTCCCGAAAATAAGACCCTGTCTTATAATTTTTTCCACCAAAAAAGGCACCAGGTCTTATTTTTGGGTGGAATATAATTCACTGACTCATATCACTTGCAGATGTTGTCCCCGGCCTCCTTATCATTGTTAGGGGCCTTCAGGAACTTCTTTGGCTTGCAAGGCTTTCCTGAAGGCCTCTTCAGCCAATAACAAAGCTCCGGATTGATCTGGAGCTCTGTTATCGGCTGCAGAGGCCGTCAGGAAAGCTGTGCTGGCCTTGTCAGCTGCAGAAAAAATGGGCCAGCAAGGCAGGTGTCAAGGTGTGTGAAGCCTGGTTGCAACTGTCCTAAGGTAAGTAGTAGGGGAGCTCCACCCCCCCTATTACCACCCTAGCTTAACTTTTACCCGTGCACCCTGAAGTGAACGGGGTTTTAATTAGGGCTTATTTGGGGGGAGGGCTTATATTGGGTGCACTTGTAAAAATCAAGCTGTGACTTACTTTCAGGGTAGGTCGTATTTTCAGGGAAACATGGTAGATTTCTATAAGAATGTCATGGAAAAAGATTCTACACTAGACATACAAAAACTTTGCTGATGTCTTAACAATTAAAAGGGATACCGAAACAGCAAGAGGAAGAGAGTGACCTGGGTAATTTTTCTATATTTATAAAAAGTGGCTTGTTAATGTTTTGAAGAGTTTTGTGATAAGGAACAAAGAAACAATAAGATTCAATGATATTACTTGAAGAGATTAAAGACTGAGATGGTTAGAATAAAGGAAGGAATATAAAGTTGGTTTATTTAATCAAAGTTAAACTAAGTACTGGTATGCTGTTAATTGACTTTTTGCTGACATCAGGACTGACACTTAAGGATCTCTGGTGTATGCATATATGACCTGTTATATCTCCAAAGAGAATACTTTCAAAATTAAGGCTGTCTTCTGATAATGCCTAAGAGATAATTTACTATGTAAAACTGGGCATATAGCTATAGGAATCAGAACAAACCAAATGAAAAAGTGGTATATTGAATTATGTTTTGATCCTGCATTAATGATATATACTGGTAAGTTATTTCAAATTAAAAATATGTTAAGAGACATCATGAAAATGTTTCTCTTTTTGTAGAAATCTGTTGATTGAACATGCATTTTTACTTTGCTTTTGATAGGAATGTCCAGGGCTTGATAAAAATCATTGTAAAGCTATTACAGATGCAAGCCTTGAAGACATCACAAAGTGAAGAACAGCAACAGCTTGACTTATATGCAATTAGGTATGCCTTAAATCAGTCAAATTTGGCATGTTGTTTTGAATGGTAACATGATTAATATTGCAAGTACCAAGGATTCTCATTATTTGCAGTATTGATTTTATAAAGTCATTTTGAACACTAAATTAATGAGTACTGAAACTTTAGCTAAGAATATATGTCTTGGACAACCCAATTTTTCTCCATTCTGCATGTCCATAAATGACCACATGTTCCTTGAGATTAAGAGGAAGAGCCACAGTCAAGGCAATGATCAGATAAATCTGAGTAAATAATAAATAATAATCAATAAATCAGATAAATCCAAATCAAGAATGGAATTTGAGAAAATATCTGAAGCTTAACCTTCCCTATTAAGGCAAGGAACTGAAAGAAACATTCGGATTTACAAGACTAATGTTAGCACTTTGAAGTAAAAAAGACTGAAACCCCAACATTATGAATATTAAAACTCTTTATTACAGGGTTACAGTAATCAAACCTTGCAAGATTTCTCTTTATCTGACTATTGTATTGGCTGTGACTTTTCCTCCTATTTCTCAAGTTTATCTTCACAACCCATTATATCACAAAAATGTCACAAATGTTCGTTTTTGTAGTTACAAATACATTTAATCAGTAGATAAATTTGAAAATATGAAATCTGCAAATAAATATTAGTTGCAGGTGTGCAAATAAAAAAATTGCCTGAAATGTTGGTTCCTAAAAATATAATAAAATCCGCTTCGTTAGGCAACAACTACAAAAAAAGTACAACTAGGTTTGGGGGGAAAGCCTAAAGCTGGAAAGTAATTTTGGTTTAGTAGTTAAGGCACTGGGCTAGAAAGCAAGGGACTATGAGTTCAAGTCCCACCTTGGCCATGAAAACCAAATTAATGACCTTGGGTCAGACACGCTCTCTTAGCTCGCAGCACCTCAATGGGTTGTTGTCAGAAAATAGGAGGAGGAAGATGTGTTGGTCATGTTCACTCCTTTGACTTATTTGTAAAAATAATAAAGGCTGTACATAAATAAATAAAATAAAACTTCGGCTAAACCTTTGGCTTAGTATTCTCCAATCAGCAGCATATGTTCAAGTAGACAATTATGGAGAATGATGAAGGGATAGAAATGCGGCTTGAGGTTAATAGACACATATTTACAGTGAAAGGGTTTAAATCTCCAAAGCCAAAGTAAAAACCTCCTGCATTATAGATATAACCTAATTATTTGATCAAATCTATATCCATTAACAGTGAAAAAGCCCAGAGAATTGGTGAAATGCCAGACAATTTAAAGAGAGTAATTGATTCTTTTTTAAAAAGAGACGAAAGGATTTGGGGGAAGTGAAATTTGATACCTGAAAGATATTTGCGAAGATAATAAAACAACAGGTCTATAAACACTTTGAATGCAAATACAGTGATTACTGGAATTCAGTATGGATTTGGTGAGAACAAATCTTATCAGACTTCCTTCCTTCCTTCCTTCCTCCCTCCCTCCCTCCCTCCCTCCCTCCCTCCCTCCCTCCCTCCCTGTAGATCAGGAGAATACTTTGAACACAAAAAGAAATTAGTCAGCAAAGTATTTTACAACATAGCCTATACCATTAATTAACAATTTAGTTTATAGTATGTCTATTAGGTGGGTCAATAGCTATTAAAAACTTGAAACTTAACAAGCGAATTGGAAAGGTGTATTTAGTGGAGTGATATAGAGTCAGAGTTTGTATAGAGAGTTCTTTAGAATTAAATAATAACTTGGATGGCAGGGTGAAAAGTAAAATTGCAAATGACATGAAATTGAATATCACAGTTAACAGCAACAAAATCAAAGCCAAAACTTGCCAGAAAATCAGAATGAATTTTAACAGAGGCAATTTCGTATTTTTTCATTTGGGTGAGTGGGTGGAATACAGTTCTGAACAAGCTACATCCTGTATATCAGAAAATATGAAATATTACCCAGTATTTTTCCTCTATTATCATTTTTTCTTTGTAATGGCCTTTGAGCATCTGAAAAGAGACAGTAGTAAGGAGGGCACAACACAGTATGTATAGTATGAAATTGTACGGATATATTTATTCACATCAAAGAAGAAATGTTATGCATTTATTATTAAAAATTTATGCCTTTAGGAACATATTGTAGGAAAAATTTCTGCTATCACAATAATAAACATATCTTCATTAGAGTCATTATCACCATTCATGAAGGTCATTAAAGAGTTAGTAATGTATTGCCTTTAAATACAGCTTTCATGAACATGTACTCCTCTTCTATTAACAAAGCATATCTAATGGGCAACTCTCTATTTTATTAAAATACTGAATTTATGGTTGTGTTTATTTTTAGGATAATCAGATTTGCAAGTTTTATTTTTAATGCATTTCTCCTCATTTTTGTTTTCTCACAGAAACTCTCCTCACCCTCTAATTATTATAGTTGAAAACAGACCTGATTGCTGGCCATTCCTTCTTCAACATATGACCACATTTTTCCAGCAATGTCCAAAAGGGTAAGAAAATAAAATAAGTATAAGTAATTGGTGACACAGTTGGCCTCTAGGTTCTTATGTGAATTCAATACAGGATTTTTTCTGCTGATTAATAGAGTGGTAACAGGGCATAGCATTTTAGGCTTGAAGCCCTATAGTGCTTTACAGTATTTCTGGGCAGTTTACAGTGTAAGTATTATTTGCCTATTGCCCCCAACAGTCTGGGTCCTCATTTTACTGACCTCAGACAAATGGAAAGCTGAGTCAACTTTGAGCCCTTTTCAGGCTCAAACTCCAGGCTGTGGTTAGAGTTTGCCTACAATACTGTACATTAACTCTGCCACTAGTTCAGCAAAGTGTAGTATTCTGCCAATAATCATATCATATTAACATGTGGTTAAAATACCACTTGTTTCTTCACTGTTTCACAAATTGTATTAGATACCTAGGCTGATTCATGTTTCAGGTAGCCTATGGACTTTCGAACAGTTGGGCTTGATTGTCTTCTATGATCCTTTATCTAGTATATACCCATGAAAATACTAAGGTATTGGATAAGGTCTTGCTGGTTGCACTGCAATCTGCAGATTGTCACCTATTTTGTCTCTCATTCTTTCTAATCTTTTCTCTGATTAGGAATCAACAACTGCTCTGTATTCTAGAAGACATTTTAATTCAGGTCTCTTCAGCTTGAAGTAGCAGTGTTTTATTTGCTTCCCTTTGGTTGCATTTGTTGGTTTGCATGTTTTAAATAAGGGATGTGGTGGCTCAGTGGCTAAGACGCTGAGGTTGCCGATCAGAAAGGTCGGCAGTTCGGCGGTTTGAATCTCTAGCGCCGTGTAACGGAGTGAGCTTCTGTTACTTATCCCAGCTTCTGCCAGCCTAGCAGTTTGAAAGCATGTAAAAAATGCAAGTAGAAAAATAGGGGCCACTTTTGGTGGGAAGGTAACAGCGCTCTATGCACCTTCGGCTTTTAGCCATGCCGGCCACATGACCATGGAAAGATCTTCGGACAGTGCTGGCTCTTCGGCTTTGAGACAGAGATGAGCACCATCCCTAGAGTTGGGAATGACTAGCACACATGTGCGAGGGATGCCTTTACCTTTATGTTTTAAACCTTGAGGGTGTAGAAATTAATTACTTTTTTTGGTATTTTTCTAATTTATTGTATACCAAAGGAAACGATCGATACATTGATCTGATAAATGTCTTGCAGTTTCTTAAAATTATTTCTTACAATTTCAGGGCAGAACGTGCATGTGTCAATATAATGAGGCCATTTCTAAGGTACCTATATTGTGAACCTTACCAGTTGCGGGAGCATGCAGAATTACGGATGAGCCTGCTTAGAGTCTTGCTTCAGCCATATGGACCTTTCAACAAAGAGGAGCCCCCTGGCCTTGAATGCCATCTCCTTCAATTGTTTTGTGACCTAGTCCCGTATTATCAGGTAAAGCTTCTCCAGTGCTAACCTCTCAGTGCACATTATTTTATTTATTTACTTTCTATTTTTTTCTTAATTTCTTTAACGTGTATGTGGCCAGGGAGTACGATGGCTCAACCCATTCCCTCCTGCAGCCGCCTTGAAGAGGAACTCTGAGCCTAAGGGAAACCTCAGATTGTACATGAACTCTGCCTGGAGGAGAGTTACCCCACTCAAAGATCACTGCATACAAGGGACCCTGAGACCCATAGGCATTTGTTCTTGTCAGGGTTGATCCAGACTCTCATGGATTCCAGTCATTAGGAAAGCACCTTGACAATATTACTTGGCAGCTGGGGAGAGAGATGTACAACTAAGTATCAGCACAATATCAGGGAGGTGTTTCTAGAATGCATATAGAGATGGGATCTTAGATTACCTATTCCAGCTAAATTGACATACTAGGAATACAATACCTCTCTCTATGTAAATTCTTCATTTATACATATCTGCCAACATTTTATGTGGTCCTCAGTGCTGAGCCTTTGCATGTATGATGCAGTCTTGTTTCTTTTGTTTCCGTAGGTAAAAGACGCTCTACAGATCACGGAAGCATTGCTTTTTTTGGAAGGATTATTTCGGAGTCTGCTGCGTTACCCTAGTTTTTGGAAGACGCAATTGTGTCACCTTTGTCTGCAGCTTCTGGTTTTCTGTGAGGTTAGCCTGCAGGCCACAGGGGAATGTTCATCTTTAATTCGCTTAATGGAGGAAAATGTTGAGCTTCTGAAAGAGGTAGGCTCTCTGAGGAATAAGATAACTTTTAAATATGTATTATACCTAATTTGAGTGATGGCCCTTAAATTTTGGCCTTAGTTGTAAGGGTTTTGTTAGTAAGCTGGACTGGGAACAGGTATCTCAGATATTTAAGGACACAAGAGTTGCTGATAATTAGATTTATTGTAGAAAAATGTAAGTCATCATGTAACTTTATAAGCATCTATATACTACCAAAACTCTCATTTTCACAACTTTTAACTGGACAAAACTGTGCATCCTAGGTCAACAATTTTTTAACCAAGGTACTTTAAATGGACTAACTTATAGAATGTGCCCCAAATCTAGGAGTCATATCATCTGAGACAATAAAATTTGGGAAAGTTGTTTATTGCTTAAGTATATATTGGGCTGAGGCTTCACTCATGTGATCTTTATTTTCAATATTTGTAGTTTCCTAGCCACTCTCACAAACCCTCAATCCCTTACCCATCTAGCAGCAGCCACTTACACAGAGGAGGAAGAAAGAGAGGGGAAGGGAGGAAGGGAAAGAAGAACAGGAAGGATGGAACCCCACCTCCCGGTCTTCCCCCATCTGCCTAAAGTACTCTGTGCTGATTACCTTACCACACTGCCTCTCTATTCTCTGCTTGAATTTTGGCTTCCTATCATCTCTAGGGCTGCAAGAGCTGCCTCCTGAAGGATGTCAGCTCTCCTCTGAGTTCGGAAAGGAACAGCTTCTGCTGGGTGGAGAAATGGAGTTCAAATTGTTAGGATCTGAGTTCCATTTTTGCACTGAATGGAAGGATGTCAGCTTTTCTCTGCAGGCAGAAAGAAACTTCTTCCATGAGGTGCTGAAACAGATATCAAATCATCAGGATCGGAGCTCTGTTTATCCACCTTGCTGAAGGTGTTCAGTGCCTCTTGGTGGACAGATCTTTTAGCCAATCCCCAGAGACAAGAGAAAGTCCTTTTGGTTGGCAACGGCAGCTTATAACTTTCCCTGCTTGCTTCCCCATTGACTTTCTGGGAAAGCTGGTAGAAAAGATTTAAAATGATGATAACATGTTTGGCAACTGGTTGTAAGTCCCAACAGGTTGCTAAATGCTTAGATCGTGATTATGTGATTGCAGGAGAGTGAGTGCTGGGCTGTTCTATGTAAACATCCTTTCCGAGGCCATTGTAACTTTAAACAATTGTTAAACAAACTTTGAGGTACCATATTTTTCGGGTTATAAAATGCACTCCCCCCCAAAAAAAGTGGGTGGAAATGTTTGTGTTTCTTATAGAGCAAATGTTGCCGAAGCCCCGCCAACCCACCGGCCCCCACTCTTCAGCTTCTGCCTCCCAGCAATTTGCCTCATTGCAACAAACAGCAAATAGTTTAGTCAGCATCAGCACAGCCTGATTTAACACGAGCAGCTGATTGATGGTTGGATTGGCCTCCCAGAATACCAACAATCAGCTGTTCCAGGCTGTGGGGATCATTGCCACCTATCGCTGCCTTCGCATGCCCCATTTTTGGCCTCTGTGTGTCCTGTTTTCTGTGTGTCCCATTTGGTGGTGATAGGTAGCAGTGATCCCCACCACCTGGAATGGGCTGAAAATGGGACACATGGAGACCAAAAATGGGGCACATGGAGGTAGCGATAGGTGGTGGCAATCCCTGCAGCCTGAAACAGCTGATCGTTGGTATTTCTGGGAGGCCAATAATCAGTTGCTCGTGCTAAATCAGGCTGTGCTGAAGCTGACCAGACTGTTTGCTGTTTGCTGCAAGGAGGCAAATTGCTGGGAGGCAGAGGCAGTTTTTTTTTGTTTTCCTCCCCAAAACCTAGGTGCATCTTTGAGTCCAGAGCATCTTTGAGTCCAAAAAATATGTGTATTATCAATTCTTCATTTTTTTAAACAGCTGAAATTATCTTTACTAGAAGTCAGGGTTATGCAGACACAAGAAAAGCATTGTGTTAGAAAAGCAAGGCCCAAATCATAATTCATAAAAATACATGCTAAAATAGAATATACAAAGAAGTCATGTCATTGGCTTAACACAAAGAGTGAAGCCAGTCATTATTTCGCTATAATGTTTCAGGTAGCATTTTTTTTCTATCTTCTGTATGATTATGCTAGGAAATAAATCTGAGTCTTACTGTCTTTGTTCCCGTTGGAACATTTTTAGTAATGTAGAGAATTACAGGATTCGCTAGTTTACAAATCAAGGATTCATTATTTGTAAAAGCTGACTTTAAAAGAAAATTAACTTTTTTGACAAGTGAGCAGCTATGTGTGGAGATTACTCTAACCTTATTATAAAATGGAACAGTATAAATTAGCTATGCTACATAGACTTTTTGGCTTTGTTTTTTCTTGTGTAATGAGGATCAAAGAAAGCTGTTGTTGCAGTCCAAGACCAGAGAAGGGAAATCTGGCTGGCGTTTTTCATGTATATATACACTTATTCAAGCAATATGTTTAAACACCAGTTAGTATTCATTAACTCTCTTGGGAGGAGTCAGAGTCAGAGTCAGTCACTGGCTCTTATGTTATGACACTGTTGCCTGCTGCTGCGGAAATGGAAACATGGAAAGTAGCTATGTTACCAGCACCAAGTAAAATCAGAAAGAACTTAAGAGTTATTTATTTTACATGTTAAGGCTGAGGAAATATGCTTCATTTGATTTTTTTTAAAGCCAAGACTGTAAAATTTGCTTAGGATGTTTATTTCCATAGGCTGTGTTGTATGTTATACTTGGAAAGAAAATCAGACTTGATTGTGTATCTTGGTTCTTCAGGGTTTTCCATTTCAGATGACCATCATTGGATTAGGTGTGCTCCTACTGCAGATTCCAGCTAGTCAGCAAAAGCCTATTTTAAATCTAGGTAAGACTTCATTGTAAAATTTTAATAATTCCCTGAAAAAATTACTTCCTTTATTTAGCTTTCTGGGAGGGAACATTTTCTTAATAATTTCAGATTATCAGGAAGTATCACTTTGTTGTTATTGTTGGCAACAATAATAGATTGAAATTGTTGTTCATAAAGATGAATAGGAGATTATATGTCATAAATATATATTTGTTTAGCTATTTTTATGCCCAAGGTTTTCATCCATTGTGAATAGGTGGACAATCAGATTAATAATTTATGTACTCCACATACCAGAGTCACTGTCAACATTTTTCCATTAGTATTTAATAAAATCATAATGAACACTTAATAAAATACAAATAAAGACTGTTAAAGAAGGAAAAGAAAAAAAGAAATCTGAAAAAAGAAAATATTAATAGATTTCCAGGTAAGATGTACTGACATAGAGTATGGAGACTTTCCCTCTTCCCAACTGTTGGCCCTAATCCAAAGTACTTCATCTCCCTCTAAAAATGTAAAAAGAAAAATACTGAGCATTTAAAAAGCTGCTACTACATTTCTTCAAATGTAGTACACAATAAACTTCTCTGGAGCATCTGTGACAAATTGCTGGAAAAAAGGGAAAAAAAGAATTAATTTCTTTTTGATTTCCTGCCCAGTGGGCTTTTCTGAATAACATCTGCTTCTGAACTGTTTGTGGAGTCAGATCTGGAGAAATCATTATCTCCTTTGTATTTTATTCCAAAAATCCCACTAGCTGGGATAAATGCTGGCTGTGATCCCATAAGAGTACATCTTAAAAACTTCATAGCAGTAGGACAGTAAAAACTCAACATAGTCCCCCCCGCTCCCCTCAGTTACTTTATCTTACTCTTGTGGATGGGGAATAAATGTGTCAGAAGCTAAAGCTTTCTGTTGTTCTACAGCTCACTTAAGTAGCTACTTTCCCTGGAAACAATGGTCCAATTCTTATTTATTATATTTTTGTGGTTTGCTTACAGGTCCTAGGTATTGATAAATGAAGCAAGACAAAGGGTTTTCCACTTAAGAATTAGAGCTACTTATTAAATGCAATGAAAATATGCTGAAATACTACCTCATCCTTGAGGTTTTTTTTGATGCTCTTTGAGTTTGGTTGTTTTCTTGCAGATGTTTCATTACCCAAACTAGATAACATCAGTGTGCGCTGATGTTATCTAGTTTGGGTAATGAAGAAAACCACCAATGAAGAAACTTAATGAAGAAAACAGCCAAGCTCAGAAAGCACCAAGAACTCCGCATTTCAACTCTGAGCTTTCTTGGTCCCTTGTCCTTGGAAGGTATCAAAGTTATAAACTAAGTTTGTCACCATTCGACCCAGGAATCTCAAATTCTCATTTGTACATTGATTCCATAATAAATTTACATTTAGTATTGTGGGAGCTGATATTCTCTGAATGAGACAGAATTGTAAAATTATATTAGAATTAAAGAATATTTGTCTACTGAAGGAACTTTGAATATACATGTGAATGCAGCCACTTGATTATGATTCCCTAGGACCGTGATGGCGAACCTATGGCACACATGCCACAAGTGGTACACGAGCCATCTGTTCCAGCATGCATGCATGCGTCGGCCAGCTGATTTTTGGTCTTCTGGAGGGCTGTTTTCATCCTCCCCAGGCTTCAGGAAAGCCTCTGGAGCCTGGGGAGGGCGAAAAACAGGGCCAACTTGAAGTTTGGAAATGATCCATTTCCGGCTTCCAGAGGACCTCCAGGGGCCCAGGGAGGCCATTTTCAACCTCCCCAGGCTTCAGGAAAGCCTCTGGAGCCTGGGGAGGGTGAAAAATGGGCCCAACAAGCCAACTGGAAGTTTGTAAATGATCTGTTTCCGGCTACTGGAGAGCCTTCGGTAGGGCAGAAGAGGCTGTTTTCATTCTCCCCAGGCTTCAGGAAAGCCTCCGGAGGCTAGGGAGGGTGAAATTCCCCCCTGCACATGGGAGATGGGTCACATGTGCATGCGCGGGGGTCATCTGTGCATGCACATATGGGTGGGGTGCATTGAATTGTGGGTGTGGGCATGCACACACGCGCAATAGCATGCACACACAATTTTGGCACACCTTTACAAAAAGATTCGCCATCACTGCCCTAGGATGTTGAATGTTGCATGTTTTTGAATACCCTTCTATTCTAAAGGAAGATTTTGTCTACTGCTTTTCAGTATTGTATTAGATGTTTCTGGGTTTTAAAATTCTTAATACAGATGTTCTCTTGTTTTTATAGCCATCAAGCTTCTATCAGGTTCGGAAACCAAGATGACTCCATTGATGGCTGTCATCTTAGTGATGCCTGCATTGCAAATATTATCATCTACCACTGGTCAGGACAACATGACTGAGGAGAATGATAGCACGACTAGGCAGCAATTAGCCATTAATCTTCTAGAGATTGTACAGCAGGAAGAGCTTAAGGAGCAGCCCTTGGTGAGGTTTTCATGCTTACTTTTAAGTTTTCCAGCTGTGGGAAAATAATAATTATATAATAATTCAAACTTTCAACTCTTATTTCAAACCAAACAATGTAAAATATTAAAATATGTACTGAAGTATGGAGAAAGAATATTAGAATAAATCAGATTATGAAAGGGCAATATAAATAAGCACATGTGGTAATTGTTAGCTCATATCATATTTGTGACCTCTTAAAAGACATTGGATTGGCCTTTACTGAAGTAGAATCTTGGTTTGAGATGGTCTTTTGGTTAATGTGTCAGGACTGTTAGGTACCTAAAGAATGGGTGTCTAACCTTTGGATTGCCTGGGCTGCATTGAGTGAAGAGGAATGATCTTGAGTCATACAAAATATATAATATAGTTAATGTATATAAATAAAGTGTATTTTTAATATTTTAATGCAATCTTGTGGAGCCTCATCGTATGGGCCATGGGTTGGACATGCCTGATCTAAAGTATGAGATCATGTTAAGTCCAGTGTTCTTGATCATGTTGTCCAGTGTTCTCTTTGTACAACAGTAGGCATTTAGAAATTCACAAGAGGATATTCAACAATCCAGAAGATGATTCTTCTTCTCTAGTTTTTCCATACTCAATGAAGCATATATTAAATAATTTTGGCATTATTGGGCTTTTTCAATTATTCAGTATAATAATGGCCCTTGCTTCTCAACCTTTTTTTTAAATTAAAAAAAAACTGCTTGAACATGAAAGGTTCTAGTTTGCACTGGATGATAGATAGCATTATTTAGCTAGCATTCAATTGTCCTTTCTTTGGTACTGGTTATACAAATTGGATTCTCCCAATCTGTTTGCGACTGAGTCATTTTCAGGTTTTGCTGGCATCATTTGGTTAGGACTTTTATCGATTCTTCTTCTGTTAACTTGCCATAGTTCTGTAGATATTCCATCAGTTTCTATTGCATTCTGATTTAGTAATAATGAATGTAGACCTAATTTTATCTTCTAGTACTGAAGATTCTTATGAATAGAGAATATTCTGAGAAGCAAAGTAAAATGGACGAAGCCAGATTTGTAGGTTGTTATATAGGACGCCTATAAAGCTTCTCTCTCTTTGAGTTGTGACAGTTCATTTAGTGACCATTCGAAGTTACCCGATAATCCCCCCAAGTGGTTATGACAAAGTCTCAAAATTACAACTGTTGCAGCACCACAGCAGTAGTTCGCCCTTACAAACGACCACAGAGGCACTACAACATTCACCCTATTCCCTGCCCCCAACAACTGCTTCCCCTCCTCCCGTCCTGCTGCACTCACTTATTTTGCAAAGAACTGTCTCCTCTCTGCCACAGTTTCTTTGCTTTTGAGGGAAAGGAGAGCAGGACAATTTTCCTTCCAGCATCCGGTTGGCTTGCAAATACTTTTTGTGCCAAGTGAAATGACAGTTACCTCATACGATTTCGGGCACCCATCCGCGCTGCAGGATTTGAGGGGGAAAACATGAGGTATCTCTAAGTCGGGGAGGCTTTGGGTGGCTGGTTCCTTCACTAGCCTGCCATGGCTTTCCCCACTCTGATACCTCATGCACTTAACTTGCTCATTCGATTAGCAAATGGCTAAAGCAGGGAGCAATCATGTTCAAGTTACGTGATTCACTCCTATGAATCCTCGAGTTACAAATGTAATTGGCAAGCCCCATTACATTCATAACTCGAGGATTACCTGTAATTCATACAAAATGGGGAATTTAATTGGCAAATAGAATTAATAAGTCCCAAATAAAACCAAGTTCATCAGGGGCTAAATCGAGTTTCCTCTGGGTTAGTCCAGCAGTTCATCTGAATGGTTTGGAGAGCTTCCAAAACATGTCCCCTTCCTTCTATTAAGCCCATATTGATATAGTCATGTATAATAGGCCTTAACATCCAGAAATGTTTAGGTCCACTTGGAATCGCAATGGGATGCTTCTTCGAAGAACCTGCTTAAATAGGAAACAAGAATCCCTTTGTATGTTAAGGAGCTCCAGCTAATTTTATCATGTCAATCATTCATAATTGCTTGCGGCTTTAAGCGTGCTCTTTAGTAACGGAACTCTAGCACTTCCTTTATAGTGATTGACATTTGGGAAGTTTTAAGAGGGTGCAAAATACAAGTATAATTGTAGGTTTAGTTTAAAAGAGGAAGCCATAATTGACAACAGTGATGTTGGTGATTTATTTGAATGAAAAAAAAAACTCTTTTAACAGCAATTATATAATGTAATTGTTCTTTGCACTGGCCAACTTTCCCCAACTTGGGACTGTTTAGATGTGCCGGTTCAATATTTCCACAATTCCCAATCAGTATTTTCTTTGTCCATACAGGCTGTGAGTTATGGGAATGATGATTTTAATATATTTTTGAAAGTTGACTAAAATATTCATCTTTGGCTTCATGAAGGAAAACAGTTTCATTGTTATAATAGGCTTTTTTAATTTCCCACAGGTCTCTTGGGAGCATTACTTCCCCATAAATAGTACCTATGGTTCATTGCATGTCACTTGGCAACTCCTTTGGCTTTTGAGAGACAAGACCGCTATGCTTGATTGGTTGTCTTCTATTAAATCAATGCTTCCTATTGCAACACAAGTCTCTGTCCATGTTGTTGTCCTGGTAGCATATCTCCTCATTCAAGAGAATGGGGATAATCTTCATAGTGTGCTGGATGCTACCATAGAAATTGCAAAGGTGGATTCATCTCAGGTAAGATTGATTTTTGATAAATGGCCTACACCTAATATTCAAATGACCTCTCAAAATCAGTCTGAGCTTCTTACCTCTATAGCTTTTGGCTTTTTGCATATCACTTTTTTGTTATGTGTTCTTCCCAGCTCCTCTTTTAAATCTCTTTTTCCTTTCAACTGTTATTCTGTTAGTGACAGTTCTCATTGCTGTTGTTTACTGAATGCCATCTGGCATTAGGCAAGGGCCCATCCCTATCCAATCTTTGCCGGCTTGGTCCCTCCCAGCCCCAAACATTTTTAAGACGGCTTCCTCTTGAACTCCCCTCACCTGCCTCTGCCCCCAAGTGCTTTTGCCTGCACTGCCCAGCAGCAGTTGCCAGACCTTTATTTCAGCCTTGAGTTTGCCACTGTCACTACCACCAAGGAGTACTTCCTTAGGTCCCAAACCATGGCCCAAAGCCCCAGTGCAAAGCCCCAGCTGACTTGGCCACCACCCCAGGGCAGGTGCCGGCCTTTTTCCTAAGGTTGTATGTTCCAGGTTGTGTGTGGTCTTCTTGCAAGACTTTGGAAGTCTTCACATACGATCTTTTTGCAAGGCTTTGGAAGGCCTCAAATGGCAGGATTGGTATACCATAGGGTAGTAAGGCTGGCAGGGGAGAGATGGGTGGAGAAAGGCAAGTGGGGAGTTGAATGACCACTTCTGCAATTGTAAGTGCAGTGAGCTGCCAAGTGCCTAAATTTTCATCGCATGTTTGCAGGGGCTCTGCACTGGGTGTAACTTTGCATGCCAGGGTAAATACTGTATATTCACCACTTAACTTCAAATGGTTGCTGAACAAACACTAAATGAATATTGAGCTGAAGGTTAACAGAATTATCTGTATTCCTGTATTTTCTGGCATAAAAGATACTTTGAACCATTATCCTTTTTTTGAGCTTTTAAAAATGTTTGTTTTTAAATACATTTGAATAACTAAAGCAGCAGATAATCAGATGTGAAGTTAGTGATTATTAATTTCATCTACAGAGGCTTTGTATGAAACCTTAACAGACTAATCTATACATATATGAAAATACTCATGGACTATTTTTTATTAACGTTGGGTATATTGGAAGCATTAAAATAGGGTGATATAATGTTAAAATACAAAAAGAGCTGAACCATTGAATTATGAGAAATAAGCTTTGCAAGAATAAAAAATGCAATTCATTAATAACTATGAAGCATTCAGTAATTGTATTCTATTAACATTAAACACTTTGGGATACATTCAAATACTACATTTGTTTCTCACTGTAAAATTATTAAAACATGCAGAACAGAACCTATTAAATGGCTGTTTAAGTATCATAAAGTACATAGAATTGCAAAAGTTAACAATAAAATAGTGAGAGAAAATCTTATGTTGTGGATATACTACAGCTGATCCATTGTATTCAATTTCCTTGGGAAAAACATGCATTCAAAATGCAAAAAAAAAAGACTTAATGATAAGAGAGGAATTCTGCTTTACAGTTTGCAGCTCTCTGTGGGAACAGCTGTCTCTGGATGGTTTTTGTTCAGCATGCTTTTATCATATTAATTCAGAACAGATAAATGGGAACTACTTTACACAAAATGGGGAGCTTGGGAATTTCTTTTCAACCTCAAATGGCCTGAATTGTCTTTGTTCAATATTTTGTGCTGATTTTTTTCAATTATTTTTAGTATAGAATAGAGGAACGGAAGAAGGTTAGAACCACAGAGACTGTTGCCAATGGCAGTCTGCTGTAAATTATTTGCATAGTTATGGATGAGGATATGGGTTAACCCTAGATCAACCACATTGAGTGCTAAAAAAAAGCAGTTTTAAACCTTTAGGTATTTGGCTTGTTGGGAGGTTTATGGTTAAGTTTATTATTCGCAGAAGATGCTTTTGTGTAGTTTTCTTTTACAAGTGGGTCACAATAGGTTTTAGAACATTGGAAAATAATTGATTATGATAAATTAAAATTCTAGCAGACTAATTTATTTAGAGTTCATGTGCTAAAATCGTGAAGAAAGCTTAAGACAGATACAACATTTGTTAGGTAAGCTCCCCATTGGGAGAGCGAGTACGTTCAGAGAAGCGTTGTGAGGGTGGTATTGGAGAACACACAAACCAGCATACAGAGACACTGCAGTTTAAATAGGCTTTTACTTTCGTGGAAATAGAGGTATCAGAGTCCATCAAACAGTCCAAGTCATACACAGTTAAGACAGTCAGTCATCAACGTCTTTCAATTAAGGGATAATCCAAATAACATAGTCCAGTATCATATAATCAGTTCAGTACTCTAAGTTTGCTAGCAGTTGCAAAACTTACAATACCTCATGCTGATCACTATACCGCACTTCTAACAGCCAGCTTCCAAAACCCTCAGATCAGATCAGCATCTAACAATGATTCTGGCTCCATCTTATGGCCGATTGAGGAAACAGCAACCAATCACATTTACAGCATGATTTAAAGAAACAGGTACAGCCTTGTTACATGATTTATATATCGCCAACCCAACCGTTAGATTATATTCCTAACAACATTTTTGAACGAAGCATTATAATCTGCAAAATAGTGATCAAATAAACATAAAATATAAGTAACAAAAATATTTAAACCAAGTTTTTGCAATTTACATAGGCAATATGATAGCTATCTATTTTGCTGTAAATTATTTACATTTGGAATTGAGATATTTTGCTCTACAATTTAATTTTCATCTATGGGATCAAATTGCAGAAGCCTGTTCTTGTTTGATGTTTGTATAATATTTTAATACATTAGGCATTCTAACTAGGAAAAATGTAATAGAAGATGTGAAAAACATTAATCTTAATTTATCATTTACTATTTAAGGTTGTTGTGAATACTCCTAAGGCATATTGATAGGACTTCAGAGATATATTTGTGTGTGCTGCAACTGTGAAGTAGGAAAAAAACTTTTCTTTTCAAGAAATTTATTTATTTATTAAATTTTTATGCTGCACATCTCCCATATAAGATGACTCTGAATATGTTATAAAATAATTAAAATTAATAATTAACATATTAAAATGTTTAAATTACAAAGATTATTATAATAAAAATATAATGAAACCAGAACTAAGAAATGGAGAAGACTGGGATGACTTCTCCTTATATTGTCAGCCTCCTCCAGAAGCCTCCTCTTTGGAGTCCCAGGCCAAAAGAGTGGGAGCAGTTCTTAACTTCAGTGGTAGAAGTTCCACAGGGATGGAACCACAGTTGGAAAGGCTCATCTTCAACCCACCTCCTGGAATTCCTTAGCAGAAAAGTGGTGCATGTGGTGCAGACCAGAGGTGGGTTCCTACCAGTTTGGACCAGTTTGGCCAAGTAGGTAGGAACTCAGCCGCCCACACATCCGAACCGGTTCCATTGTCGGTGGCTCCATCTTTATTTTGCTTCTGCACATGCACAGAACAATCTCCATTGCAGAAATGTATTTTTCCCCTTTTCATATGTTCTGCTCATGCATAGACCTTTTTGTGTGTAAATGCGCACACTATTGGAACATTTTTTGTGCGCCGAACTGGCAGTAATGCCGGTAGCAACGCACCTCTGGGGCAGACTAATCCCATTAGGGAGAGATGGCTCATCAGGTACCCAAATATTCTTTTGGATACTAACAACGAATACCTGTGAGTTAGTGAGTGCCTCTGCACCTCCTCAAATATTAACAATGCCTTGTTTAAGCTCTCTTTGGATCCTGTTCTACTACCGTGTTTTCCTGAAAATATGACAGGGTCTTATTTTCTTTTGCCCCATGAAATATGGCCTTGGGCTTATTATCAGGGACGGCTTATTGTTTTGGGGTTGCCGGGCGGCTGTTCCCTTGCAAGCAGGCTCCTGAAGAGCTGGGCACAGCCTCAGGGGCAAAGCAGCCATAAGGTAACCATGTTCACGAGCAGCTGCCCGGCAAATCCCCTCTCCAGCTGCGCAGAGTGCCATTCACTGACCTAGGGGGTATCACTAAGGCGCCAAGCCACATGGCATTCTGCCTGCCCCCCAGCTCCTGCAGTTGCCAGACAGAGAGTCTTCCGGACAGAGAGTCTTCCGGACAGAGAGTCTTCCGGACAGAGAGTCTTCTGGACAGAAAGTCTTCCAGCAGCCGGCCCACCATAGAGAGCACTCCTAGAGCGGCCGATGCCGGAAGACTCAACCTCCAGTTTTGGAGTTTGGAAGTTATGTTCAGAGCATGGTGGCTGTGGCGGCGGCTAGTGATGGCCAGCGGCGGTGCCCTGGGAGAGCTGCGCAAGGGCTTGGTGAGGCTGGGGGCGGGACAGGCACTCGTGCAGCCCCCTCTCCAGCCAGGCAGAGCTCCATGCACTGACCTAGGGGGTATCCTGAATGTGCCAAGCCGCGGGAGCTGGGAGGCAGGCAGAGCGTCACGTGGCTTGGCACCTTAGTGATACCCCCTAGGTCAGTGAATGGTGCTCTGCCCGGCTGGAGAGGTGATTTGCCGGGCGGCTGCTTGTGAGCATGGTTACCTTATGGCTGCTTTGCCCCTGAGGCTATGCCCGGCTCTTCAGGAGCCTGCTCGCAAGGGAGCAGCCACCCACCAACTCCCCCCTCTGGCCAGGCAGAACGCCACTCCCCAACCTAGCGGTATACTGAATACGCCAAGCAACGTGAGCACCTTTCCCCCCGGCTCCCACGGCTTGGAACCTTCGAGATACCACTAGGTCGGTGAACAGTGCTCTGCCTGGCCGGAGGGGGGGTTGTCCAGGGGGTATTTTCGGGGAAAAACGGTATGTGGATGGAAGCTATAGATAATTGGCTCTTTATTTTGGTTAAAAATTCAAATGCTTTCTTCCAAATACATTTAATGACCACTTGTTCCATGAACATTTGACATTACGATGTCAATGAACAAGTGGGACTTACAACTAGTCTTTGTAGTTGTGGCGGTCACAGCATCCCCGCAGTCATATATGTTCATGATTTAGGCAACCAACTTGCAATTATGTTGCTGCAGCATCCTGTGGTTATGTGACTGCCATTTGTGTCCTTTGTGCCCAGTTTCCAGTAGGCATGTTAGTGAAAAAGCTGGGTAAAAAACTACAAATTGTAACCATGTGACATTGCATTTAACTAAATAGGGTTTGCTTAACAGAAGTCCTAGAAATTCTAAGTTGGTGCAGTCATGTGAATATCACACTTTATAACTCTTTAGTGACAGAGTTGCTAGTCCCAATTCTATAAAGTAAGAACTACCTGTAATTTGTAACCTATAACTCTTAATGCTTTCATTTTCAGTAGCTTATGTAAAAGCAACTATATAACTAGCAATATGATACAATTCTCTGCCTTTAGAATCTTTCCATCAACCAAGCCTTTCTGCCATAAATGATGCTCTGATAGTTTTCTGCTTCTTAGCACAAAAGTATCTTGAACATGTTATATCAAAGGTCACATAAACATATTCCATTATATTTATTTATGGTGCACCCTTTTATTTTTACAGTCAGTGTCTGATCTTTACACCAGTACAACTTTTGCAGTCAGAGGAGCAGAGCATGAATTTTAATTTCATAATCATGTAGATAATGTTTTTCTTTCTGAAGAACAAGACCTTGCCGAGAGCTGGCTAATTGACATATCCAAATGGATTTTAAAAGAGACATGTTGTTCCATAAGCTTTCCTTTCATGGCCAATTGTAGTTGCTTTAGCTTGTAGCTACAATAGCTTTTGTAGCTTACAGTACTACAAGTCAGTGTTGACTAATAGTGACCCCTAATTGAATGGCTTATCCAGTAAGATAAAGGTAAAGGTTCCCCTCGCACATATGTGCTAGCCGTTCCCAACTCTAGGGGGCGGCGCTCATCTCCATTTCAAGGCCGAAGAGCCAGCGCTGTCTTCGTGGTCATGTGGCCGGCATGACTACATGCCGAAGGAGCACAGAACGCTGTTACCTTCCCACCAAAAGTGGTCCCTAATTTTCTACTTTTATTTTTAGATGCTTTTGAACTGTTAGATTGGCAGAAGCTGGGACAAGTAACGGGAGCTCACCCCAATACGTGGCACTAGGGATTTGAACAGCCAAACTGCCAACCTTTCTGATCAACAAGCTCAGCGTCTTAGCCACTGAGTCACCAAGTCCCTATTTTATCCAGTACTTATTAATATTTAAAAAGAAAGAAGTAGAAAAGTTGCAGTTTATCACACTTTTCCTTGATCCCCTTTTTGCAGGAATTCTGCTTAGCTCAATATACCAGGGACAGCTGATAAGATGGAAGAGGGGAAATAGGCATAGAAAGCTGCCATTTCTTAACTTGCACAGTATCTGGTCATTTAAAGGCATATGTTCCCCAAATGAGGCCTTCGTTTGGGTCAGCACAAGTTGATTGTTAGATTATGACTAAATAGAGAAATGCATCTATAGAAATCCCTCTTAGGAAAGAATCTAAATTGGGCCCTGTAAGTATTCCAGTATTCATTTTTAGAGGAAAAATAAAACTGCTTTTAAAAAGGCAGTGCAAAATAAATACTCTTTGGCAGTCCCCCCCCCCCAACTTTATTTTGCTTTCTTATATTCTACTTAAGAGATCAATTGCGACTTGTCTAAGATCATAAAGAATCTGCTCTGGAGTGAGATATGTAGCTCTGCTTGCCACATGAATGTTGTATATGCTTATAGGGGCATCTGTCACTGATTTTTATTGAGGTCATTTGCATACTGTGCAAAATAGCCAATATGGGCCTTATAACAATTGCAGTCTGATACAAGGTTAAGCAAAGGAGACCTAAATACTTACTCCGTATGGAGCTATTTAACATTTGCAGTCTATATGCTTCCAATGCATCTTATTAGGCAAAGAATGATTTGGAACAATTAGGAAGTTCAAGATCTCTTAGATGAGCGTGATGCTACTTTGAATGATGAAAATCACTACAGAAGTCATACTGATTTGTTTTGTTGGCAAAAGATTTTAATGCTGCTTTCCTAATAGGTTGAATGGACTCATTGTGTCAAAAACACTATTATTATGTTGTGTGTGAATCCAACCATGCTGCAAGAATAAAAAATTAAATCGTTTGACTGAGAGGTCATTTGTGCATTGTAATACAAGATCTATTACCATTATTAGTGGATTATGAGTCCCCGGGGGATATTCACCCTTTTATGGTCTAGCTAAACTGCAGCAGTAAAATATTTAGTTGTAAATGACAGTCTTTTGGGAAATTCATATGAAGATAGTTCTCTTCTATATTACTTTGGACTCAACTGGAAGGCCAAGAACAAATCAAATGAAAGAATAAATGAAACTTGATTTTAAGCAAAAAGGGTATTTCACAGTCTCAGTTTGGGAACGTGTGTGTGTGTGTGTGTGTGTGTGTGTAAAAATGCTTTTTGTCTTTTAATAACTAGAAATTACATTACAAAGGGAATATAACGATCATTATAAAGGAACATATGAGTAATGTGAAATTATGGCATTGTACAGTATAGAATAGTAAAAACACATCAGATTAAAATAAAATGCAAAATTAAAAGCACTGTCCAGGTACAAAGAGACTGGTTTGCAGATTGCAAAAGATGAAATAACAGTAACGTATATACAATTTCAAAATTCTGAAATGTGACAGATAAATATATATATTAATCAGTTTTACAGTTTGAAGAACATGGTAGAAAATTAAATCTCATATGCTTTGCATTAATTTATAGCAGAAATGATATTGTAGTGAAGGTGATGCTATTAGGAGAATAACAGCATTGTTCTTACCCTGAAATCTTATATTTCAGTTGCAGCAGTTTGTGTCTTTAAAATGGCAGCAATTTTAAGTTGCATTGTCAAGGTTGAGGCCTGAAGACAATGCTTTCTCCGGGCCCTCAACTTCAGTCTGCTCTTTTTCCCAATTAGTTCCTTCCTTATTTTTTCCTTGAAGTTATTTTGTCTCCTGCTGCCTTACTATCTGCACAATAAACACTCACTCCTTCATGTTTTCCAGATAGAATACAGACATCCCCCCATCCTCATTTGTTAGACAGTTTCTGTGCAAACTAGTTTAAAATGATAGTTGTGTCTGGAATTTTCATTTCTCTAAGAACTTCTTTTTTTTTTTTTCAAAAGAAGATGTATGTAGTTGTGAATCCAAGGACTTTGTTTTACAAAGAATGCTTTTTCCCAAATCTTATCCATCCAAAATGAAAATAAAAAAATATGAAGGATGCTACAATATATAATACATGCCCATCTGCTACAACTATCACTCTCCTTCAGATAGTAGTATTATTAGTACTAACAATTGAACTTTTATAAAAGTTGTTGGTTCAATTGTTAGTACTAATAGTACTACTATTAGGTAGCAATATATAGTATTATATTGTATTTTGAATTAGAAATATTTTTTCTATATCATCAGATGGCTTTGTTTTCTCTTCTCTTCTTTTTTCTTCTCCCTTTTCTCATTCCTTCTCCCTGTCCTTCTCTTATCCCCTCTCCTCTCCCCTCCCCTCTTTTTTCTTTTGCAAGGTAATTGCTGTGTGGCTAAATGAAGACTGACTTGCTGTCAGAATATAAACATTGGTAGCAATTCTATTTTGTGAAGGATCATATTTTGATCCTGGCTAATAATTTTAAGAGCAGCCTGTAAGTCTGTTCGCATGATTGGCTTGACTGAAATTTTGTTTTTAAACTACAGTTTATTGTCTGCAGAAAGAAAGAAAAAGGGAGGGATGAATATGCTAACTCTTTGTCAGGCATCTAATGGGGAGGGTTGGCCTAGCTGCTGAATCTTTGGAGATGGTGAGGGGTTGAAAATGCTGCATTGCTAAGCAACACATTCAATAGCTTTCTGAGTCTGTTCATAGGCAGTGCAAAGCAATGAAGAAAGGGGTGGAAAGAACTCTTAAGGGAAAAAGGTTGAAAAGTAAATGCTCATTTAGCATTGGTAAGGGCATAGCCTCCCTTTCTTTATGCCAGAAGTTAAGAGGTAGCTTTTGTTGGATTTTAAAAACCTAGTTGAGTACAACAAAACTTCAGAAACCATTGGTTTATGATCTTAACATAATTTATAAAGTAGTTATTGGTATAACATTGGTAGCTGCTTTACAAACAAATACGTATATAATTATCAGTGTATCCCCACTATCAGTTTAATTCTCTCTGTATATTTGGTTCCAGAGAGACATTTCTAGTTTGAGTGCTTTTCGAGGATATCCTTACTTAGATCTTGTCAGAGAATTATGTAGCCGGGGTGCAAATGAAGTCAGAGATGGTGACACTAACCTGTAATTTTACATATAGCAATAGCACTGAGACTTACATACCGCTTCACAGTGCTTTATAGCCCTTTCTAAATGGTTTACAGAGTCAGCGTATTGTCCCCAACAATCTGTGTTCTCTATTTATATCTATATATAAAGCAAACAATATAGTCAGGCACATCACTACAACATGAGGTAAATCACAGAGCACACCTAAGAAAAAAGGTGAGGAAAAAGGGAAACTCACCCTCCAGATCCATAGCAACCAATCACAACATAGATTGCCTTCACGTGGGAGCCAGCACTCTCCAATCAATCAACTATAACTGTGTGTTCTGGCTCATTGTACAGCTGCACTGTTCTAGCTGCTAAATTTAAATATATTAACCTTTAATGATTTTTTTCAGTTGGAAGTACCGTGTTTCCCCAAAAATACGACCTATCCTGAAATTAAAGCCTTGCCACATTTTTCACGTGGGCAAAAATATAAGCCCACCCCGAAAACAAACCCCCTGGACAACCCCAGCCATGCAGAGCACCGCTCACCGACATAGCGGTATCCTGAAGGCACCAAGCTGCAGGAGCTGGGAGGGAAGGCGCTCACATTGCTTGGTGCCTTCGGGATACCGCTAGGTTGGGGAGTGGTGTTCTGCCTGGCCGGAGGGGGGGAGTTGCCGGGTGGCTGCTCCCTTGCAAACTGGCTCCCGAAAATCCGGGCACAGCCTCAGGGGCGAAGCAGCCATGAGGTGACCAAGCTCATGAGCAACTGCCCAGCAAATCCCCTCTCCAGCCGGGCAGAGCACCATTCACTGACCTAGAGGGTATCACTAAGGCGCCAAGCCACATGGCACTCTGCCCGCCCCCCAGCTCCCATGGCTGTTGGACAGAGAGTCTTCCGGACAGAGAGTCTTCTGGACAGAGAGTCTTCCAGCAGCCAGCCCACCATAGAGAGCGCTCCTAGAGCGGCCGATGCTAGAAGACTCGGCAAGCATATTTGGGAGTTTGGAACTGGGGAAGACATTATGCTCAGAGTGCAGCGGCTGCTGCGGCCTATAGGAATAGCCTAATGGCTTTTGAATATGGTTAGCCTAATGGCTATTTGAACCATATAGCTTTTG
The DNA here is from genome assembly GCF_009769535.1 of Thamnophis elegans. Taxonomy (NCBI): domain Eukaryota; kingdom Metazoa; phylum Chordata; class Lepidosauria; order Squamata; family Natricidae; genus Thamnophis; species Thamnophis elegans. The sequence goes on along the minus strand of NC_045543.1, from coordinate 67,256,842 downwards.
AATGCTTAATTCCCATTTCTGAAGTTATGCCAATTTCAAGTTATTATCATCTGAAAACTGAGTTCAAAGGAAAGTTGTGTACATCACAGTAAGCTGCTAATGTAATTAAAGATGCACTGCAGAGAAATAGTAACTTCTGTAAAAATTGTTCAAAGAATCCTCCTTTGCTGGCAAATAAAAACAATATGGATTTGTAAGAAGTTCAGGACTGCTTCGACCAATGCTTATTTTGGTGTACTCCTCTTCTGCACCTGTATATATTTATTTATTTATTTATTTATATATTTATTTAGCCTAATAAGTTCCAGCTTTTTCCTGCCCTGATTAGACACCTACAATCTCCTGGCTCCAGTAAGATAAAATAGGGTGAGGCTGTCTGTAAAACCTGATTCAACTAACCTGCAAAACTTTAGGATGGGTACATTTTTTCTGCATGTGAAGGTGCATCCTTTATTTGTTTGGTGCTGACCCGCCACTCCTAAGATCTGTGCCTTGTTTGAATTTGATAATTTTTATTTTTCTCTACCATACGCATGATAGAGCCTTTGGAATTTATGATTTTTTTTCCTGAAACATGCATTCCTTTCAAAACCACACTAACGTTGAGTTAATTGTATCTTGCTGGTATGTAAAAAATACAGTAGATATGACATTTTGGTTAAAATGAGGAAATTTGTATTAAAATGTACTCCCTTTTATAGCATTATTATTTTATTATGTTATTGCATGAGGAGCATGTCATTGAATCTGATGGTTTGAAATACCAAGAATACTTGAGAATTAAATTTGAATACAAAATGTAATGTAAATATGAAAATATCTACCAAATTATTATTAGACATATTTATTATTTAATTTTTAATAGCAATTATTTTAGCAACAATAACTCTCTTAGTCTTTATTCAAACTCTCCCATTTAATTTAAATTTTAGATGTAAGGTATAGAATTAAGTCATATAATAATTTATTTTCAGAGCAATATTGTAGCCTAAAAAACTAATTTAGAAACTAAAGATGCTTAATTTATTTCCAGTTCCAGCAAACTGGAACCTTTGGCACAGTGGAAATAAATCCTGTTGAAAACACAGTTTGAGCAAATACTGGCAGAATTTGTATATTTTATGGGGATTCTCAACTTTGGGGCTCATCTTAATTTTGAAAGCTTGGTGGATCACAAAATGATGGACATGACAGGATTTACAAAATAGCAAGCAATGGGAATGGGTCAATCACAAAATGTCCTTTTTTAGAAAAGGCAGGCAGAAGGAAATGAAAGACAAGTAACCTGCCAAAAACCTCATTACAAGAATATTTTTAAGCATGTCTTCCAAAGACATTCACGTTTTTTTGCTCCAGTAAAATAGACTCATGTTGTAAGGACAAATTTCAAATTTCTTTTTCTCTGTCAATGAGCCAAGTCATCTCCACTTTACTTTCCTAGGGTACATATTCATAAACCAGATCAGTGTATCTGTTTGTGTCTATGAGCAAGATTCAGATTGAGATTCAATGGGGGAAGAAAATGAAAACATACAAGTATTGGGACAAAGAAAAGAAAAACCCTAATCCCAGGTCGAGGTCCCAATTATTCACCTGCTAATCTTCATAATCATGGTTTTTTTGTCCACAGCAGAAATTGATAACTTCTTTGATCAATGTATCCATTTTTGGTAGTGGTGGGGGGCTTCCCTCCATTTCTCTGTGCAGCCTACTCTTTCTGCTTCAAATCCATTCAAACGCAAGTGTAGCCGGGTTACCAGGGGGGAGCAACTCATCAAGAATGCTACATAGCCTCTTTCAAATTGCAAATAAAAAATAACTTAGTCATCAGTGACACATTACAGCAGGATTGTCAAACCCGATTGCATCGCAGGCTGTATGATGTTATTTTGCCTTTACGGAGTCAGGTGGGCATGGCCTGCATGGGCCGTATCCCTCCCACAGGCCGCCAATTTGACAGGCCTGCATTACAGGTATGAGAGTAGTTAAGTATATTGAATTCATCACACCAGACAGCAATGAATTGAATCCTCTAGTTTTGAGCATTTCGAGTTCAAAAATTGGTTCAGAATCAACCAAATATTGTATGTCTCGAATTCAATACAAATTAGATATGCTGAAGGTTCCTACATTTGATTCTTTACAACTCAATGGTGTGCAGGATAACTTTTTGAAAATTGAACAAAATAAGGTTAACTTTGGTATGGTTGGAAAACTCAAGGAAATAAAGTTCAAAAATTGTCCAAATTGACAGAGGTTGAAGAGTGAGGAAAAAAATCTTCCAACACAATATATATGAAGAGCAAACTACAGTGTTGTGGACTCCTCCCTCCAAACCCCTCTTCCTCTCTTCCCCATCTTTTCATTTCTTCTCCTTGTCCTAAAGTGGCATTATTGTTGTTGTTGTTGTTAGAAACAACTCCAGATGTTGTACATATCGTAATTTCTGTAGCTTGTTTGGAAATGTATATTAGAAACAATTTTTTTTTAAGAGAATACTTTATTTCCAGCTTGGCATATGCAGAAAAATTATATATGGGGAAAATGTTAATTTTTAATAATTTTTAAAATTTTTTTAATGGAACTGAAAGATTTAGATTGGTGCATAAATTCCTGTCTGAGAGACTTTAACAATCAGCTCTTTAATGTAAAAGCATTTTTTCATAGAATTCAGTGGTTGTCTTCAGCTACAGTATGATCCTGTGTAAAGATTTAATTGGTTTAAGGCATTCCCAGCAGGTATTAATAGACACCAGCTCATATGCCAAGGCACCTTTTCCCTTTCAATCTGAAGCACCACTGCACATCCCTTTTAATTAATATAATCCAATTCATAAAAGTGGAAATAGTTGAGGAGTGCTATTATTGAACTGCTGGAGGGTATGAATGCTCATGGGAACTATGATAGTTTATTACAGCAAGAATGAACCATCCTTATTCCTTCCTTCCTATAGGAAAACATTTTGAAACATTCCCTTTAATGGTAGTTTTGTTATCCAGATTAGCAAATGTTAAATGTTTAACATTAATTCTGGTACGTTTTGAACAACCAAGCTTTTTAGAAGTAATTGTAGATGTTATAAATCTTGTAGATAACAGAGAAGGTTGTATTTTGCAAAAATAGAAGTGTACAACCTGCAAATTATCTCAGACATATTGGAAGGCAGACTGGAAGAGGAATGTGTGAAACTGAGGCCTGTTATATATTTTAACATAATATAAATTGTCATAATATAAGATACTGTCTACCTCCTAGGCTGATTGTTTTTGCTTCATTATCAAACTTCAGTTGTAAACAGTCCATTTTTTTAATTTGCAATATAAAGTGCAATATTTCACAGAAGCTTTTAATTTCTTTTGGTGTTTTGCCTCAATCCTGATTCTGTTCTGAAATTAGGGAAAGTTAGCACAAAAGAAAAGCTTCTATTTATCTGTATTAGTATTTATAAGCAATCTAATATGCTAGTTTTAGGTTGGTTGCTTTTATATTTAGGTGCCAAATCTGATTCCAGTTCTGATGTTTAAATTGGGAAGACCACTGGAGGCCACACTCTGCCGGGACATCTTGTATACCTTACCTGCTTTGGGAGTTCATAAGGTCTGCATGAAATATAACTTCTCTCTCATATTATTTACATGAAGTACAATTAATTTCAATGCCATGGTTATTTTCCAGAGGATCTTTGATATTTGTAATAATAATGTTGAAAGCTATAACATTGGGACCCAGATAGCTATGTCCAAATCTTATACACAGTTCTGATTATACAAATTTAAAATATTAACTATAATTGTCCTGATTGTTGGCCTAGGAGGATATTTTGGTGCTTTATTTCTATGCTGCCATAGTAATCCTTGGAATATGCAGTTACATGGCTCAAGACAATTATGGCTATATACATTGTAAGTGATTCCTTTTAAGTAGGTACCATGTAAATTTGCAAAATGCTATTCTAGTGGTATGGAAGAAGATGAAGAACATGTGCTTTATAAATGGATTTTAAAACAGTTATTCACAGGAATCAGTGAATGGGGGAAGAATTCAAACGTTGGCAGGTAGGAAATAATGAAGAAGAAAGTGGTAATAGGTTGTCATCTTGTAATTTATCAAGATACAGACAACTGTATGCCGTACCTCCAATTTTTACAACCCCGCTTTCTGCTTTGTCTACTTGTAATACTAAATTGTACAATCAAATTAAAAATTATTTTGTGATTGATGTCTTAAACAAGGAGAGCATATCAGTGGGTCTGGAGATGGTACAAAATTAATCTCTCTGGATTTATTTTACATGATAAATGAATATACAAGAAATTGCATTTATTAAAAAAAAAATCTTCTAGGTCTGTGTTGCCCAGATTTTACGTGTGCTGCAGGTGTTAGGAAACACACCGAAACTTCAAGCTGTTACGTTACGTCTGATGACATGTTTATGGGAAAAACAGGTAAAGCTTTGCAAACTGTTAATTTTCAGTTTGACAAAAAATGCTTAACAGTGTCATTCATTGCTGTAGCAAACTCTACTGTTACAAACTTAAAGAGATGGGAATATAATCCCTTCTTCAAAGCCTCTTTTTATTTAAGTATTTGATAAACATGCTGGGACTTTTGGAGGGGTATATGTAACTGCATACATAATATAAACTCTTACCTGAAAATTAGTTAAAATATTGTGTACAGGGATCAGTACCTTTTTCAGATATCCTCTTTTTTCATCCATTTTAATCCAAATTGGGGGTTTGGAAAAAATGATATAAAAGGGCTTAAGATCATCTCTATCAGTGTGTAGTTTAAAAAAACTGAACAGAATTGATTGCGGGGTAAAATCATATTTGGTCTGTGAAGAAGCTGACAAAAGAAAGATTTTTTTAAAAAGTGCCTGGGATCTGTCTGAGCATCATAGTGAAAACAGTTCCAGTAATGTTTCCTCTTTTGATGAGAAAAACACTGGGCAATACAGGTAGTCCTCGACTTACAACAACCATCATTTACTAACCATTCAAAATTATAACAGCATTGAAAAAAGCGACTTATGATTGTTTTTCACACTTACGACCTTTGCAGCAACTGGTATGTATTTATGACAGTTGCTCTGGCCTGAGGTCATGTGATCACCATTTATAACTTTCCCAATGCTTTCTGCCATGAGAGCTTATATACACATGTGTTCTCACTCTGTTAAGTGGAAGAAAAACCAGAGGCCTCCTATAGGAACTGCTGGTAAAAAAAAAAAAAAACTTGAAAAAAATTCAGAAGCCCTACTTTATGTCCTTTCCCTGCGTTTTAAAAATTGTCCCAAATTTTGTCAAATATTCTGCGTTTTCATTCATTGCATGAAATCTTGTGAGAGCTCTAGTATGATTATCATATCATACAGTTTGGGAATCTTGAAAGACACACACACGCTCGCGCACACACAAACACACACACACTGGGTGCAGTTATTGCCAGGGCCTCAAATATTAGATGTTTGAAAGATAGATTAATAAATAACAGTAGGGCAATACATTGTCATACGCTAATCTTCTATTTCCTTTTCTCCTATCAAAATATGTTTAGGATCGAGTTTATCCAGAACTTCAGAGATTCATGGCAATGTCTGATATGGCTTCATTATCTGTTAGTAAAGATACTCAGTGGGAGAAGGTGATTGCCAAAGCTGCTTCTATCAGAGATATATGCAAGCAAAGGTAAATGTTAGGTTTCCTATATTAAATTAGCTTATGTTCTTCTTGACTTGGTACTGTATATTGTTTGTTCCTATTAGAATGTTAACTCTTGGTTTTTTTGGCAAGGGTTCAAGGCAAAAGGGTTTTGTACAATATGATCAAAGTTTTTGGAGCTGTTCTATTTATACCATAATTTTCATTCCTTTCTCCAACTCCCCCCCCCCTTTTTTTTTCTTTAAACTGATGTAAGTTTATCAGTTCTAAAATTGGGCTGATTTCAGTTCTTTAATGCTCTTGTGTGTACTTGCATTTTTTCTTTCGTAGAAAAGAAAAAAAATGAAATAATGTATTTTTATACTTATAATAATGTTAGTAGGGAGTATGGCTTAAGAAAGGGCATCATAACAGCCTCAGAACTAGGTGGTATACAAACCTTGAACTCACGAGCCTTAGTATATGTGTTATGATTCTGTGTCCTTGCTTCTCCAAACTTTTATTTACTGAGCTTCATGTTCATCTTTTCCGGTTTTCACTTTATCATCTGTCTCTGCTTCAAGAACATTTGGTTTGACCATTGTGTATCTTAAAGGAATACAGTATCATCAACCCATCTGCTTTTTCACAGGATTTCTTCATCTCATTTCCTACTGTCCTAGACCAAATTGTTTTCAATTGATTCAAGCTGTTTCAAGATTTTTAGCATTTGTTTGAAAAATTGGTTAAGATCTAACTAAATCCTTAATGAATCTGTTATGTCTGAGAATGAAGTCAATTTATTTCATGCCTTTTCCACAAGTTGAGCTGTCACTGTTACTGAACTTAATACAATAATGATTTATTGAATAAGATTCAATAGTCAAGCTTACATTATGTTAAACCACAGACAAGTGGTTAGTGTCACACATGTTCATTTTTTTAAACTGGATTCTCTAAAGAAACTACACAAATACAGAAGAAAATATGAAAAAAGAATAATGGAATATAATAAAGATGAATAAACTAAGAATTTTAAAATATCATGGAAGATTATAGTTTTCCTAGTTCCAAGCATTTTTATGTTTTCTCTTTGCTAGAGTTGGTGAATTATGCTCTTCTAGCTGTAGTTAAATTTCAGATTCCAGATTCCCCATTCATAATGGTCAGCGCTTGGAATGGTAGATTAATAATATATGGATGGCCACAGATTCCTTTTCAGAGACAGAGTATGCATGCATGTATGTATGTATTTTTATCCCACCTTTATTGTTTTTACAAATAACTCAAGGTGACAAACATATCCAACACATCTTCCTCATCCTATTTCCCCCACAACAGCAACCCTGTGAAGTGAGTTAAGCCGAGAGAGAGAATGACTGGCCCAAGATCACCCAATTGGCTTTCATGGCCAAGGTGGAACTCCAGCTTTCTAGCCCGGTGCCTTAAACTACTAGACCAAACTACTACAGATCTTGACATTGCCATGCAATTATGTTCATTTTCTATTGTTCTATAACTACATGAAAACTTTTGTATCTTGTTAGACCTTACCAACATGGGGCAGATATGCTGGCTGCAATTTCTAAGGTACTGAATGAATGCACAAAACCTGATCAAGCCACACCTGCTGCCTTAGTCTTACAAGGACTTCATGCACTTTGTCAAGCTGAGGTACAGTTTACTGAGTTCAGAGGGCTATTTTTCTCCTTTATGTATTGCATGTTTTGTTCATCATTCCTTCTAGTAGTAGTTGTTGGAACAAAATTCCATATTTCATTCCTGTTAAATAAGATTCTATTTTCCTCTTTCACTAATCTTCTAGTAACTGAAAGTTACTGGAGAGTTATAGTCAAATTATATTTCAGTAATTGATGGACTGACTCTGAAAAGTGTTGTTCTTGACATATACATTGCAATTGTGCCTTGAATTTATTTTGATTCTGGTTTTATGTTGATGTCCAAGGACCTATTTTCTCCCTTGTTATTAGGGGGGGGGTAGAATTTGTAGTATCTGAGATATCAATTACAGCAGTATTTAGGTTTCCTCAATTGTTTTGTTAGCTAATAATATTAAACAGAACAGCAGCAAGTGGTAGATTTTTCTAAAGATAGGAGAGAAGAAAATATAAGCGGAATGAGGAAAATATTCCTTAGGATTGTGATACTGTTGGTTATATGACAATGGAGATGTTTGGGTGTAAGCTGGTATGGCATCCGGTATTCTGTGGCATCTCATACTGTGGATGGTACAGTTGGAAACAAATGCAGGGGAATTCGGAATAATGAAATAGCATGATGCTAGGGCCATGATGGCGAACCTATGGCACGTGTGCCAGAGGTGGCACACAGAGCTCTCTCTGCTGGCACGCACTGTCGCCCCAGGTCAGATCTCCATGGCACTTCTTTCATGAGCTTCTGTTTCCCTGCAAATGACAAAACAGAAGCTCACCAAAGAAAAAGATGTTACCTCTTGCTGTGCTGCTGGTGTTGGGATGCTGTGCCTCCCACCGAGCAGCTGGTCTTCGCGTCTCTGCTGTGCATGCTCACGCGCATGTACGTGAACCTTTCAGTTTCGGCATGCATGCACATACAGTTTGGGCACTCAGTATCTAAAAGGTTTACCATCACTGTGCTAGGGGCTATTCCTGCACTTGATCATTATATTTCTATAGCTAGAACTCACAAATGGAGAATGTATAAAAGTAATAGAAAGACTATGGAGCATTGCAGTAGTAGAAGTCATTTACATTTTCATTGCACATCCTAAATTATTGAATCCATTCAGAAATAGAAAGTTCAAAGCACCACACAGCCTCTCCCACTTCATGTGTAGGCATAACTTTATTTTTTTTGTTGTATTTTTATGACATCCAGTGAGTTTTTGCAGATAGCTTAGAATTAGAACCATCAGTGAAACATTAAGGTACAATTATAACCTATAAAAGGAGAAAATGGAATATTAAAGTTTTCAGGAACAGATAATATAATTAACGAATCCTCTGAAATAGCACACTTTTTGACAATTAAAATGTAAAAACTTAAATGAATTTTGTGAAAGTTTTAGAAAATGGAATGAAAATATGGTGTGGAAAATAAAAAAAAACTGTTAGAAGAACAGCAGACAGTTTAAGAGCCCCAGGATAGCTGCCTGTAGCTTACATATCATAGTTAGAAAACCCTTTTTCTTTTGCAGCCACCTACTAGTCTTTATAATAGGGGTAGCAGGAGAACAGCCTCTAAATACAATTTTACATTAGATACTTCTGATATGAGAGAGATAGAACTCAATTTTAGGGAAGGAATTTAATGGAGAAACAGAAGTGCTTGAAGAGACATTTTTTGCAGTTGATACTGAACTATGAAAAACATCTTGTGGTCTTAAACTATTACAGTGCTACTGGTGGTGATCGCCTTCAGATGATGGGGGTGGGATTTATTTTTCTTCTGGACTTAACTTAGAATTCGGTGGAGCGGTGGCTCAATGGTTAAGATGCTAAGCTTGTTGACAGGAAAGTCGGCAGCCCCGGTTCGAGACCTGTCACGCAATGTGGTGCGGTCCTGTCCTTGTCCCGGTTCCTGCCAAATCTAGCAATTCAAAGGCCTGCAAATGTGAGTAGATAAATAGGTACCACTTGGGTGGGAAGGTAATAGTGCTTCATCCTGGCCACATGATTGTGGAAATGTCTTTGACAGCATTGGTACAATGGCCTTAAAATGGAGATGAGCACTGCTCCCTAGAGTTGACAATGACTAGTAAAGTAAAATCCGCAGGGACTCCTTTTTTTACCTTAAATGGAAATAACAGGAACATTGGAGGAAAGAGACTAAAAAGAGAAACTAAAGCTAACTTATCTGGGGTAAGAAACCTGGTTAGTGCTTGTATAGGAGATCATTAGAAAATGATGGGGCTGTAAGATATTTTAGGAAGTTGAAAAATATCCTGGTAGAAGAGAATGGCAAACTACATACTATTGCCAAGAAACCTGCATGGGTGTATCACTGAAGTCACACAAAATCAGACTCTTTTTGAGGGAAAGCATCTATTATACCTGCTATATTGAATAAGTACCTTGGACTTTAAGAAAGCCTATTTTATTAAACTAGAGCAGGATTCAGTGACCAGAGAAGCTAATTGGAAATGGAACGCAGGATTTTAAAAAGAAATACTAAAAACACAATTGCAAACAATTTCATTGGGAAAAATATGAATGACAATAGAAACTAACGTGAAAGCCTAAAAGCCACTCAGAGTCACACGATGAGACGTTTCATGATAAAAATTGAATGACTGACTGAATGAATAAATAAGTTTCTTAGTGTATATGTTTGAAAAGAAAGAGACCGATACAGAAGAATTGTGCTGTGCTTTGGATTAAGAGGCAAAAAGATGCTTTGAAGTATGTGTGGTCTTCAATTTGTCTGAGCCTCAGTCTCTTATCCTTGAGAATTGTTAGAGAATAGATGACATACTAGATAACTGAAAAAAGCAAAATGCCCATTTCTTTAAAAGGGAGTAAAAAGATCTAGGGAATTACAGACTAGGAAGTCTGGCACAGATAGCTGGGAAGATTCCAGAGCTATCAATCTTGAATACTACGAAGTGGTTAGCAGAAGTTAGCACAGTTTTTTCAAGACTTGATCTTGCCAGACAATAATATCACATTATTATTTCTTTTGGGCAACTTCTTTAATAGATTGTGACAATGTTATGGATTTAATATTCCTTAATATCAGTGATTTTTTTTTACAAAATACCTTATGATGATTTTGTTAGCAAGTAAGTTAAATGTTAGTCAGATGGTATGACAATAGAATGGATTCATAGCTAAAAATAACAAAATGAAGTTTAACACATATACTTAGAAATCAAATGCACAGATACAGGATGGGAAACATGCCATACATGTTGTTGCCCAGGGGTGGGTTCCTGCTGCCATTACTACCGGTTCGGTGCCCAAAACAATTTGCAGAAAATCAAGATGGCGTCGCCGAGGATATAACTGGTACGGTCACATGTCTGCTAGAGTTACTACCTATTCAACTGTACCGTACTGTACCGGTGAAAACCCACCTCTGTTGCTGCCCTCGAAGAGCATCTGGAAGCTTCAGCTGGTACAAAATTCAGTGGTGCAGGCTGTTATATGCCCACCTATATCAGTTCATGTTATACCTCTGCTCTGTGAGTTACATTAAAGTTTAGAGAAGGGTAATGAAAAATGATTAAAGAACAAGAAACAAAATCCTGTGGGGAAAAAATTAAACCCGTTGGGCATTAGTCTTGAGTACACTTCTAATTCTGGAAAGGATGTCATAAAAAAGGTCAAGATTGTTCTCTATTATCTCAAAGTGGCTGATGAAAGAATAATAGTTTGAAATATGAGAAAGAAGATTCCAACTGAATGGAGAGAAGTAATCATAAAGGCCAATTTCTCAGAGAGTTGGTGAGTCTCCCATCAGTGACTATGTTCCCACTAGAAAGCTTCTGTTTGAATTGTGTTCTCCCTGCCCCCCCCCCAGTTCTGTGGTCCTGGGATTGTATCAATTTAAGAATGCCTTTAAAGGAGAACACCATAACAATCAACACTGGAAGTCAATCTTGAATCTGAACCTTACAGAATACAGTAGAACCTCTGGTCACAAACGGTTCTGACCATGACCAAATCAGGTTCTGACCAAAAAATAAATGTTTGAATCTGGTCACGAACACATACTCGGGTGGTGATCAAACATGGCCACTGCTGATTTCACCTTCCACACCATTTTTTGTAAGCACCAAACAACAGCAACCTCGTGTGGCCGGTGCATTAATTTTGGTTAGATTCAGGTCACGACCAAATCAGGCTGCGGCCAAAATTATGGAATGAATTATAGTCGTGACCAGAAGTTCTACTGTAACCTGCAACTTTTAACTACTTTTTAAAATTGAAATGATTGCCTTTACTAAATACAATAGCTTATATGAAATGCAAAACACTATTCATGAATCACTCATATTACTTCTGAGTATTTGGCTTGCTTTCAGGTTTTGTGAAGACAGCTAATTCTTTTTGGACATTTAAATGATATACCCCATAAATGATACTTATAGTATTCTTTGCTTTCCATGTCAAACCTGGAAGACATACAAAGTAATCCTTGCCAGACCATATTTGTTAAGTCTTGGCAAATCCATTTTTTTACTAGAATAATTCAACAGAAGCCGGCATAGTTTTTATGAGCCTTCATGTCCTGGTCTATAATAGATTTCATATGGGAACTATTATCAGGGAGGCTAAGATTCAGAAGTGAAAAAGCTAAGTTTGTGTGGTGAGTGTGTGTTTATAGTCTTTTCTTCCCTGGAAGCAATTTTAGGGTGGTTTATTCCTTGATCCTACATTTATCAGGCTTTGACCAGAGAGAAGACATACAGAAAAGCAAAAATGAAGGGAGACTGACAGAACAGAATAATACAATGGGGACTGTGATGATGACAAATTACATCACCTAGTGAATTTGACAATGAGAAAGAAAATTGTTTCTTGGCCATTCCTAAAATAACTTCGCTATTAAAATCTGAAGAAATATTTTTTTTGTAGATTAAGGAAAAGCAGAAACTGAGTTTCTTTGGGTTGAAAATTTTTTTCCTTGGAGACTAACAACCTATTCTTATGAGATTTATTCCATGTGCTTCCTGCTAGACACAGGTAAACATAGTGAAACACAGAGGTACCATTTTAAAAAAGGGACAACTTTATCTTCATATTATCCAGGAACACCAATGATTCTGGATATTTTGAGGAAGACAAAATATTATCACCACAAAACATGATACAGACAACTTTTAATAATGTGATTATAATTCACTTTTTAAAATACCAGGTATCAAATAGTCTTGAATTTGAATAAGAAAGTGAAGTATAGGAATCAATTTTTTTCAAGTGGTATTTTAAATGATTTTAAGAACTCAGGTTCTTGGAACCAATAGACTAAAACTTTAAATGGCCCTTCAAAATGCCTCTTTCATTTTTCTTGGATGATAAGTAATAAACCAACTTCCTATACTTGTTATTAGGGGTATCCTTTTAGGTGTAGCATGGCTGCCTTCCCAGTAATAAACTACTAGTTATCAACCTGTTCTTAGTTTATACATGCAGTTGTGGTTCTTCCACAATCTAGTACAGATAGTCCTTGACATGCAACCACTCATTTAGTGACGCTTCAAAGATACAGCAGCAATGAAGAAAGTGATTTATGACCAGTTTTCACATTGCGGTATCCCCTTGATCATGTGATCAAAATTTAGGCATGTGGCAATTGGAGTGTATTTGTGACCATTGCACTTCCCGGAGTCATGTGAAAACCATTTATAATCTTGCCATCCGACTTCCAACAAGCAAAGTCAAAGTCCTTGTGGTCCAACCGCAAGGCACAAATCTGAGTTGGTAAACTGTCAGTCAAGTGACAGATTCAAGGGAGAAGCAAGTGACAAGGGGAAAGGAAATCCAGTGTCCAAACACAGCCAATCAGGCTTTGCTTCATAGGTCAGAACTGAATTTTAGAGAAGTTCTCAGCACTGTCTAACATAAGTGAGCCCAATAAGTAAGCCATACTGAGATTCCATCCAGTGCACAGCTATAGAGCAGTCATACATGTAGTTCTTGAATTAAAACAGGTTGCTCAGTGACAATGCAAAGTTTTGATGAATCTACTTTGAGGCTACTTACAATTCCAAATTGAAGTTCCAACAATCCACTCCAGTCAAGACCAAATGTTGGGCACTCAACAGCATATTTTAAATAAAATTTGTATTAGTTTATAATATGACATACAAAGAGAATACAAAAGTAAATAGTAGGGAAGTTAGGGGAGGGAAAACGGAAGTGGATAGTGGGGGAAAGCAAGGGGAAAAAGAAAAAAAGGCATTGACTTCCGATTCCTTTGTTATAGTAAAATAAGGCCCTCACCAATTGGCTGCATTCACGTAGTTTGCAGTGTTACAAGGTCACATGATGGTGTTTTATGATGGTTTTGCTAAAAACTGGCACTTTTTGTTTTGGGCAAAAATGTCCATAGTGAATCATTTACTTAACAAGTGCCACAAAAAAAGAATGTAAACTTTGGTCTGTCACATGTCCAGCTTGTTTTACAGCCATTACGACTGTGATGGGCAGACTCCATTACAGTCATAAGTCAAGGACTATCTGTATATGATTATCCCAAGCCTCAAGAAGAAGAAGAAACCTCACTGTAGTATTTGTATAGTTTGAAAAACTGGTAGATCTCCTTCACAACATTTAGGTACCAAGGCTCAAGAAAATATTGTATAAGGGAACTTTGTTTATGTTACAGGGCTTATAGGTTGTTTCCATCAGAACTTACTCTGAGCAGAATATATTTTCTCCTCCATCAGTTGAGTTAAAAACAAAAGGCAGTGTATACAGTATAGTTTAATCAAAATACCTTAACAATTTCCAGTTGCTCAAGGAATTTTTTTTACTAAAGTACATTATTTCTCGAGACCTGTTGACTTCAGTCTGGATTGTCTCTTCTTCCTTTCATCTTTTTCCTCCCTCCCTTTCTTCCTCCTCCTTGACATTTATATAAATATGAATGCCATTTTTAAGAATAATGGAATCACATCTAATTTGGCTCTCAATTGAAGTATTCACAATTTTGGCTGAAGTCTGACAAGAATTAAGTCCTCATTTTTCCTCCCAACTTTCTGCAATGGTTACATAGAAGAGGGTTAGTATACTATAAAATACATTTCAGATCTTCATACAAGTTAGAATAACTTCTGAAAGTACTTACTGCACTCATAAACCTACTGTATGATCTTTGTTTCTAACAGAAAGGTTTATTAAGTTTTATTTTCCTTTATGCAAATGATTTCACTAACAATGTACTCTTCTATTCATGTCCATTCTCAGCTTTGGCAAGGATAATTAAAGCATTTTCTGGTTGAAAGTGTATATCAAATCGGCGTGTTCTGTTGCACAGAAGCATAAAAAAAGACACTGTCAATAGTCCTGAAATCTGTGACATTAAATCCTTGTTAGTTCTTAGAGATGGAAATCATCTATTCATGCTAAAACAACAATAAAGAAAGGAACAATAAGCACAAAGTTTAAAACAAACTTACAAAGACTGTTTGCACCCTCAGCCTTTGAACACTGCCCGGAGTTACAAAGATGCTTTCTGATCAGCTATCGCTCCGTTGTGTCAGAACTAATAGGTGCCCCCATATTGAGGCACAAAACTGCTTTCATCTTCTGCGACTCCTAGAGGGTGTTGTGTTCTCAAATAACAGCAATGTACAATTGAGCAATAACTATCCAGACACTGGGCATTTCCTGGGGATTCATGACCGAGAGAAAGAGTTCACTGCAAGCCGTTTATCACAAGACAGAATTGGCTGCTCCCCCGGAAATGCACCATACTAAAATTGTTACTGTAATGCTGTTATTACCTTTGCATTTGTTTACATTTTTTTAAAATATATATTTTTAAAAAAGGATAAATTTGGTTTCTGTGTAACATGAGAACATTTGACTATAGCTGACTCTCAATTTTGCTGTTTTGTTTCATTATTCTAAAAAACCTGTTTTGCAGAAAGAGGTAATAAAACATTTGAATTTGAAATCAAGTTTGTTCAAATACATTTTATTATACAAATATTTCAGTATCAATAAACATTTCCTTAAAGCTAGCAGAATATATATGATTACCGGTATATGCTTTAAATTGAGCATGGGTTTTTATTCCAAAGGTTCCAAAGATATCTTAATAGTGTGGTGCTAAGAAACTGCATTTCTGATTGGCTTCACTGTATACTGCTAACTCAGAATGTTGTGTTTAACTTTATGAGATAGGAATGTATGTTCTCATGTAAGGTTGCTGTATTAAACATGACATATTTTTCATGTTGTAACATACAATATATTCACCTTTTCTCAGGCTTTAGTGTTTTATTTGAGGCAATAATGACTACTGGTGCTATTGAAAAGAAGAATTATAGAAACATTTCTCATGATATAGAAAACAATTCAAGCATAGATTAAAATTAGAAGCTAACCTTATTGCTTTATAGGAAAAGATATTTAGTATACATTTACCTAAATAACAAATAAGGGATACTCATGTTATAAAGCCCTAGGCACAAAAATGTGCTTTTAGGAGTGGTGATAAAGTGATAGAATATCATTTTCTACTAATTTTTGTTAGCCTTTCACTTTGTAGGTCTATTAGACTATAATTGTATAGTTTCCAGCTAGTAGACCATTGCTTAGAGTAGTTGGGAATTTTCTGAGGTATACTTCAATACATTCAGAAGGCATGGAAAAAGGTTGTACAGAGTAGGCCAATACTATTAATTAAATAACATTGCTTGAAGAGCAATTACACTGGATGAACAGCAATTTAAAGAAGACCTCAAAGTTTTTTGATCTCATTATGTACTTAAAATGCTAGGAAAATTGTATGGTATTGTTCAAAAATAAAATAACATGTAATTCGATATGTCTTGGTAAGAGAAGAAGACCTGACTTTTTGCTCTCATTTTTGGGTCGTAGTTACTACAACCTGATTATGTCTTTTAACCCTTTAGTGCCTGTTTGTTACTATCACCATGTTTATGATAGCATGCTTTATAATTATTTATTTGATTTCGTTTTACCATAGTTTCCTGCTTTTATAGATTCCATTTTTCTACAAGCTCCTTAGGATAGTGATTATAAATAAATATATATATATAAAAATAAATGTACAGCTTAAATCACCAGTGGATGAGGGCTGTAGTTCAATAACATCTGGAGGGCTACTAATTATTATCTTTCCTCCAGATTATCAGATATTCAGACCCTGACCTGTTACCAGTTTGTTTTTTTTCTACCATTAAATGTTACCAAACCAGATCAACCTTTCCTTTACAATTCAGGATAAGACCAGCTGTTTTTCTGTGAAGCTTATGGGTAGTCTTTGAATTTCACCCAATTATTAAACAACCTTTCAAATATTTACAAAAAAACTACTTACAGCCTGTTCTCAAAGTTATGACTGCCTGTTTTGCAGAGATCAATCACATTTTGGGCACTTGGCAACCAGCTCACATTTTCAACTGGTTGCGGCATCCCATGACTAGAGAACTACCATTTGTAATATTTTATGTCAGTTTCCAGCAAAAAGGACCCATTTACAAGAAGGGATTCACTTAACAAATCATATGATTAAATTTATGATTGCAAGTGATAAGTCATAAAAATGGTCATAAAATTGAATTCATCAATGGTGCCTTATGACCACAATGATTTGCAACCAGTGTGGTCATAGGTCAAGGGCTACCTGTAATGTTCTTTTTTTATAAAATAAATGCCTGGGACAGACTCCACAGGTCTAAATTCAACTTTATGTTGTAGCACAAAATTACCAATATTAAGGTAATATAGCATTTATACCCCACAAATTTTATCTTTACAATATGCAAAATTTAAGTTATATAATGTGTTCTTTCTATGGAAATCAGATAAATGGGTATACTTTTCAGAATATATTATATCCTGTGCCTTGAATGTGGATATACAAGGAGGTACAAGGAGGAGGGCCTTCTCAGTAGTAGCCCCGACCCTTTGGAACGAACTCCCCGTGGAGATTCGTACCCTCACCACCGTCCAGGCCTTCCGCACAGCCCTCAAGAACTGGCTATCCCGTCAGGCCTGGGGACAAGGATAGTTGCCCCTCCCGAATGATGAATGTATGTTGCTTATTGCTTTTATTATATGTGTCTATGTTACTGTTTGTACTTCCCCCCCCCCTGATTTTATGTGAGCCGCCCTGAGTCCCCTCAGGGAAAAGGGCGGCCTACAAATGTTAATAAAATCAAAATCAAAATCAAATCAAATCAATATACATACAGCCTGATTATTAATATCTTGACTAATCTGAGATTCTTATTGGATAAAACTGAGATGGTTTTTAAAACTGAAATGCTGGAGTTTCAAAAATCATAATCTATCTTTAATCCATCCTGATCTTTCTTTCTTTCTTTCTTTCTTTCTTTCTTTCTTTCTTTCTTTCTTTCTTTCTTTCTTTCTCTCTCTCTCTCTCTCTCTCTCTCTCTCTCTCTCTCTCTCTCTCTCTCTCTCTCTCTCTTCTCTTCTTTCTTCTTTCTCCATTGATTTACTGTATCTCAACAAAGTTCCAAGGGCATTTGGAAAAGATCAGCAGCTTTGAAGGCTAGGGAAATTTTGACTTTGTCTGTTATGAACAAGGGAAACCCAACCACCAGCAGAGAAGCCTGGCTGACTGGCTGCAAATCACGATTGGTGAATGAACCCCACTGAGCTGGAAATAATACCATGACTCAAAGTATGATAATCATCAATGCTATTATACTATCTTGGTGCATATCTGTCTTGATTTAGGTTTTGATTTTTTTTTAAAAGCATTAATCTTTTTTTATGGTGTTTCAACTTAGAGGACACTGGGGGCCGGCGGCCAGATGTCACGCTTAAAGTTGCTCTGTGATAACATGATAACTATGGTACATGTTTTGAACTATAAATGTGTAAAACTGAGGAAGTTAGTTGAGGAACATTTATCATAGTATTTAAGTAAGATGGTTTCATTATATTATGGTTCTGGAGGAAGTTTCTTTCCAGATGCTTTCCAGAAAATGCTCTAGATGAGCAACCTTTTTAGGGGCCAATTTAAAGCTTTAAGACTGTATGATGGAGAAAACTTAAATTTGTTTAAAATTAAAATTCTTTGAAAATTGAACTGTGTTAAGTTAATTAAGTTAATATATTTTACAGTATTATACATTTAATATGTGCATACAGCATGTGTTTAATAATGTACCCATGCTATCACATTAAATAATGCAGTTCAACAGGATAGTTTAAAACAGCTGGCTGCATTTAACCCTAAACTGCTGATTGTGCATCTCTGCCCTAGAGAACATACAGTCCCTTTGAAAGCAATCACTGAGTGTAATGTTTTGTCGATTATTATTTTGGAAAAAAAGAAAAACTTTTAAGATACAGATTATTTGATTAGATGTTGCAGTCTAACTGAATATTCCAGTTTAATACCAGCACTCCTCAACAATCAAACAACTTTCATGTAACGGAGGCATATCTTTTTAATGATAATGGTTAGCTAACATGTGCAGTAAGTCTTACTGTATCTCTTCCATCCCTTTATATAATTATTCTGATCTGAGGATCATATTAGGCATGTATTGCACAAAGGCTAATTGGCCAGCATGTTTGTGCACGACGGAACCCAGAAGCCAGCAGCTGGCGACTGCGTGCGTGCCCACAGAGAGGGCTCTGCATACCACTTCTGCAATGCATGTCATAGGTTTGTCATCATGGGTATATAGTATTCACATGCATGTACACATACACACACTCTCACTCACTGACTCACTCATTCACTCACTCACTAACGCTACTTTACACACATTTTTTGGTGATTTTTATTTTGTGTGCTTTCCAAAAAGTGTAACTATTTGCAAAATTAATGTTGGTAATTCCTCCTGATAGAAATTCATGTTAAGTAGGAATTCTTTGGGACCATGACAAAATTATTCCCAGGTTAGTCAGTATGAAATTGAAGCCTGATGCTGCTAACAAACAAAAATATTTACTTGCTTGTTACTAGTACTAACATCTGCTCTTGTAGACTTGATCAGTGTCAATGTGTTGTCATTTTCTCATTGACCAGACTCTGGATCTTGATGTAAATTATAATAGAATTTACAATCTTAACTGACATACTTCTAAGATAATAGTCACTTATAAAAATGTCTCTAGTTTAATATATTTTTTTTGCAAAATAAAGGCTCGGTATCATTTTACACAAAAAAAAACACAGAGAAGGCATAGATTTACTATTCTTTCTATTTATTTTTCTTGTGGTATAATACACTGATTAATATGTTTTTCAATTAGTTTGTAAATAAATATTTATGATTTCTCCCAATTTCAGGATTTTGT
This sequence comes from Thamnophis elegans, assembly GCF_009769535.1. NCBI lineage: Eukaryota > Metazoa > Chordata > Lepidosauria > Squamata > Natricidae > Thamnophis > Thamnophis elegans. The sequence continues at coordinate 67,237,220 of NC_045543.1, read as the reverse complement.
TTTCATTTTCTCTTTTGCCTATATACATTCTCCACATGAATTGTTTTGTCTAGTTATTGAGATCAATGTTTTCTAAAGTGGAGGTGGAGAAGTGTCATTTTCACTCAACATATAATCAGATTAAGTTTCAGTAACTGTCAACATGAGTTACACTGGAATTGTCTTCATGGATCCGCCTGTTCGTTAAAAGGTCTTAACTCAATAGGAGTTCTTAAAAGCTTTATCATTACTGATTTTGAAATGGTTCCCTTAAAGTATTTCTACAGCTGCCAAAGTGGCTGTTTAATTCTGATGCCCTACGTTTTGATTTTTTTCTAGCATAAAATATTGCTGTAGTGATTTCATTAACTCATTATCTTTTCAAAATGAGCATCCAAGGACAATGTCAACTCATTTATCTGCCCATACAGATATTTGATTCTCCCACTTGGCAGAGGCAATTGCAGTTTTCTTACAATTTTATATATATTATGAAACTGTTTTTGGCATCTACTTCCTTTATTTTCAATATAAAACCAAATGTGCAACCCTAATTTAGACACTACTTTGTCTTCTTCCCCTTAGTATCATCTTGCTGTTTTAATTTTTGGAAGAATTTTTTTTCTAGCCAATTTTACTTGTCTGTCAATATTTCTGCTGCCATTACAGCATAGACTTGAATGATTCATGATAATTGCAGGCAACTGGCCGAAACCTGCAGATATGATAACAACGTCTGAAAAGTTGAAATTCCTGAAGGGAACTTTTATGCATTTCTGTCTATGGATTGACCCCAGGGAAATCCATTGAAGTCTTTATTACAATGGTTTGCTCCCTGCAGAGATTTGGGGGGGGGGGCAGCTTTGGAGAATGCCTTGTGGGGAAAACTAAAGGAGAAAGCAGCTTAAATGTCCCAAAAAGTAAATTATTGGTTGCTTGATCTATTTCTTTTAAGTTATGATCTTACTTAATATATTTCCAAGTGGCCTGAAGAATAAAGGATATGTTAGACAACTTAGGAAACTAGTGTCTCTTGAAAATTTCAGGAATTGGAGCATGGAATAATTTTTTGTGGAAAAAATGTTAATATTTACAGTTTTATTATTATTAGATTTTTATCCTGCCTTTTTTACATGTATAAGTCAAAGCAGTGAACATAATATTCTTGCCTCTTTTTTCTCAACAACAAGCCTGTGAGGTAGGTTGGATTGAGAGAGAGAAACAAGTCCAAAGTCATCCAGCTAGCTTTCATGCGTATGAAAGGTGTAAAATTCACAATGTCCTGCTTTTTAGGCTAGCATCTAGCAACTAAAGAGAACTGGCTCTCAGCTGATGCTGCTATGATGCATTTGGTATTGGTATTGGTATTTGGTATTTATTCGATTTGTAGGTCGCCCTATTCCCTGAAGGGACTCAGGGCGGCTGAACAAAAACCAAGGGAAGGGGAACAAATAGAAAAAAGTAAGACAAACAGGACAGCAATACAACAACTTAAAAAACACAGCAAGCACAACAGTTCGAGTAGGGTGGGGGGAACTCAACCCCAGGCTTGCTGGGACAGCCAGGTCTTAGCGGCTGTCCGGAAGGCCTGAAGGGTGGTGAGGGTCCGAATCTCCACAGGGAGCTCGTTCCAAAGGGCCGGAGCAGCCACAGAGAAGGCCCTCCTCCAGGTAGTCGACAGCCGGCATTGGCCGGCAGATGGAATTCGGAGGAGGCCTAATCTGTGGGATCTAATGGGTCTATGGGAGGCAATTGGCAGGAGGCGGTCTCTCAAGTACCCAGGTCCAATACCATGTAGGGCTTTATAAGTGATGACTAGCACCTTGAAGCGTATCCGGAGACCAATAGGCAGCCAGTGCACCTCGCGGAGGATAGGTGTAACGTGGGTGTACCAAGGTGCACCCACAATCGCTCGCGTGGCTGCATTCTGGACCAGCTGAGGTCTCCAAACACTTTTCAAGGGCTGCCCCATGTAGAGCGCATTGCAGTAGTCCAGTTCTGAGGTCACAAGGGCGTGAGTGACTGTTGTAAGATCCTCCCGGTTCAGGTAAGGCCGCAAATTGATGCACAGGCGAACCTGGGCAAATGCCCCCCTGGTCACAGCCGACAGATGGTGATCTAAGGTCAGCTGTGGGTCCAGGAGGACTCCCAAATTGCGAACCCTGTCTGAGGGGTGTATAATTTCACCCCCCAGCCTGAGAGATGGAATACCTTGCCAATTTGTGGGAGGAAAAAACACAAACCACTTGGTCTTGTCAGGATTGAGAGCCAGCTTGTTAACCCCCATCCAGACCCTCACATCCTCCAGGCACTGACACATCACGTCAACTGCTTCACTGAGCTGGCACGGGGCGGACAGATACAATTGAGTATCGTCCGCATACTGGTGGTATTTTTTCCCGTGCCGTCGGATGATCTCTCCCAGCGGCTTCATGTAGATGTTAAACAGGAGGGGGACAGGACCGACCCCTGCAGCACTCCATAATTAAGGGGCCTAGGGGACGACCTCTGTCCTCCGACCAACACCGACTGCGACCTGCCTGAGAGGTAGGAGGAGAACCACCGAAAAACGGTGCCTCCCACCCCCACCTCTCGCAACCGTCACAGAAGGATACCATGGTTGATGGTATCGAAGGCCGCTGAGGGGTCCAGGAGAACCAGAACGGAGGCCTGGCCCCCGTCTCTGGCTCTCCAGAAATCATCAGTCAGTGCGACCAAAGCAGTTTCCGTGCTGTAGCCAGGCCTGAAACCAGATTGAAAGGCGCCTAGATAATCGGCTTCTTCCAAGGACTGCCAGAGCTGAGAGGCCACCACTTTCTCAACAACCTTCCCAACAAAGGGGAGGTTGGAGACTGGACGGGAATGGGACAGGGGCAAGTTCTCAATACCCCTCAGACCAAGATCGCAACTCCACTGCTCCGAGAGGAATACGAGGTTGTGTGTGACCCGCCAAGTGAGTCAACTCCCGAATTACTTGGGTCAAGCCCATGGCTGTCATGGAAGCCATGAACTCCTGCGCCCCATCAGAGTGCTCTCCGAGCGAAGGCAAGTTGAAATCCCCCAGCACCATAAGCCTGGGGAACTCAACTGCCAGCTCGGCTACTGACTCGAGGAGCGAGGGAAGAGCTGCTGCGACGCTGTTGGGAGGCAGGTACGTTAGCAGCAAGCCCACTTGACCCGCAGGGTCCAACCTCACCAGCAAGGACTCACACCCGACAAGCTCCGGAGCAGGGCTCCTATGAGGAACTAGAGACTCTCGGATAACCACGGCCACTCCCCCACCCCTACTCTGGGGTCGTGGCTGGTGAAGCACCTGAAAACCCTCTGGGCACATCTCAGTGAGGGGGACTCCTCCCTCTGGGCCCAGCCAGGTTTCAGTAATACATGCCAGGTCTGCCCCCTCGTCTAAAATTAAGTCCCGGACGAGGGGAACCTTGTGAACCGCATTTACAATAAGAAAAGTGTAAGCCTCACCATTTTAATTCTACTAACAAAATAACAAGAAATTATACATTAACAATCTCATTCTTAATGGGAGGCAATGGGAAAACTTCAGTGTTGAAGTAGAACTGCTAATATTATTGCTGATATTACTATTTTTTTAAAAAAAACACTGTTTAGCTTAATCAAAATGTACACATTAAAAAAGAAATGAAGCAAAACCCTTAGTCTATAATATTACATCCCTTAGCAAAACCATAAAACTGAAATGAACATTTTACAATATATTGATTACCTTTTGGGATCAGCTATTAATGCCCTTGTTTCCTCTATATGTGACATTGCCATCTATGTTGAATTGCAGTTTTTATCTACTCTGGCGTTCTTCAGATTTCTAAGAACTACAACTTCTAGATTTCCTGGTCAGTAAGGATGTTGACAATACAGTTGGGAATCCTGAAACTGAAATCTTTTCTCTGTGATGCCTTACTCTACTCAAAATTTTTAAATGTCTGGTCCTTTGAAACCATATCTAAAGAAGAACTTCAATGTAGCAAGAGTATATGAATTTCATACTAAAAATAAAAAGGAGATGCCTATCATAGAACATGAAAGACAATAGTTGTCCCATGGTAATAAGGTAGTGTCTTTTATTCATACACAGCATTCTTCAAAAAACTCTATTGTTCCCAAGATTGCACATTAATTATTTGCTTGATGGCTTTTTCAGTCATGACCATGTAATAAATTCTATTGGGCAGTAGATGGATATATGTTGTTGTGTTTACTGACTAGAGCTTAGATTTCTGTGTTTAAAAATCAGTTGACTTAATAAATGGTATTAATACCACCTTGACATCTAGTAATACATTGCCTAGTCTAGATGTGCATTACACCTCTCTAAATTATTGCTTTTCTTGAATTTCATTCATATAGCTCTCTGGGGGCTCATCTAGAAAACAAACTGCTTCAGCATTGACTTATTAAGCTATAATTTTGAAGCAAGTAGGCTCATGCATGGACACAAGTTACAGTTTGTTAGACTCAAAATCGCTGTCATAAAATGGTAGCATATTTCTTTTTTAAAAATCTTTTATATCAAAATATAGAGTTTTGAAAGTGTATGGATTTAAAGGCTGAAAATTCCATAGGGGATTCTGAGATGGTAAAATGTTGAAGCAGAAGCAACTTTTATTGTAGTAGCTTGTCCTGGGTCAATAATGGTCAGATAATTAGTAATGAATACAATTAGATTGCCTAAAGGTAATAAATTTTGCCATGAGTGAATGTTCAGTTCCATTGATTTATGCACAAATGGGGACAACATATTAGCATACCTCTATAATTTATAGGCTTTTTTAATTAGGGCTATATTTATTCAAATCTTGAGTTCTACTAAGGCTGCTTCTTTAGAACCTTACCTGCATTGACAGATGGTGCTCACTTTGTTCAGAGATTTTTGCCAAAACAAATTTCAGTTTTGATAATATGTCCGATGAAAACAGTTTCAACCATGATTCACCTTTTACTGTTAAATTATTGTATGTTAAGGGAATGTTAATGAATTGTAGTTCTTACTCTAACTTTTTCAAATTGATGTCCTTTTAATGGTAAATTGTTATTTCCAACTATAAAAAACTATGTGTTTCACCAAAATTGATTTTATATATGAGTCAGATTTTCCTATTTATTGATGGATCTTTTCTTATCCTATTAACACAAAGTATTTTTCACTCTAGTGATCCTGCAAGGGCTAATTTCTAGCTATGAATAAATACAACAAATTTGTGTAATTATTTGAGATTTTTTAAAATAGGCCCTCTATATGTATATTTCTACATTGCTTATCCCTTCTAATTATTGGAATTTAGGCAATACTATATTATCTTGCAGGGCAATCACTGTATTATATACCCATAGAATGACATGAACGTGCCTGAAAAAAAGTGGATTTTGTTTGTGCGTATGGCATGCTGGCCAAAATGTATTGAAGACTTGTATTGCATTTACCATTAGCAAGGAATACTGCATGTGCCATAGGTGTGGCTAAAACTGTTCACCTTGTCTACACCTTTCTAACTTTGGCCTCACAGATATGAGGAGCAAAGGATATGTCAGTATCTGTGGGCTTACCTATGATGACCATGGCATATTAGAATGTAAGAGGAACAAATCAAAACAGAACACTATAAGAAAAAAGAAAGGGAAGGAGGGAAGGAAAGAAGGAAAGTGAAAGAGAAAGAACTAACAGATTAATAAAGGTAGTCAGATTTGAAAGAAACTAAAAGCATAACAACTTCAGAAAGTGGGGAAAAAGTCTTGTTTAAAAAAGCATTATAAACTGGATTAATCTAATAGTGTGAATGGAAACTTGACATATGGAGGTTTTATGCCTGGAATATATAAAATAATGATTTTACTGTGTGCCACAATGTGGAGTTAATGGAACATATATATGATTATCAAAAGAAGCAAAACTATGCATAACAACATGTTCTGACCAGTTTACTCATTTTGTTATATAGGAGTTATATGAGAGTGACAGTTATACTGTATATCAGGAGAAATAAACAGAACATTCAATTCAATAGGAGAGAGATATTTAATGTGGAAAACAAGTACAGTCAAGAATGGGGCCTGAATCAGAGGTGGTATTCAGCAGGTTCTGACCAGTTCTGGAGAACCGGTAAAGGAAAATTTGAGTAGTTTGGAGAACTGGCAAATACCACCTCTGACTGGCCCTGCCCCCATCTATTCTCTGCCTCCCGAGTTCCAGCTGATCAGGAGGGAATGGGATTTTGCAGTATCCTTCCCCTGGAGTGAGGTAGAAGTAGAGATTTTATAGTATCCTTCCCCTGCCATGCCCACCAAGCCCACAGAACCGGTATTGAGGATCAAATTGTGAAACAAAAATGAAAATAGGATGAATGGATTGAGAGTAGGGGGAAACTGGGCAATTTTGGTAGTTGATGAGATCCTGGAAAAGAGAGAGATGAGAATTTTAATAAAGCAAAGGCAATGTTTGTGACAGTCTATGGACATGCTGGAAGGAAGAATGTAATTTACAAGGTCAAAAAAGTATGAAAAGTATTGAAAAGATGACCTACCCCAAAAGTAAGTCCTAGCTTGATTTTTACACATGAGCCCAATATAAATCCTACCCCCAAAATAAGCCCTAGTTAAGACCCTGTCCACTAAGGTGCACCAGATGGTGTGAGGCACACAAGTAAAAATTAAGCTAGGGTAGGAATGGAGTGGTGGTGGAGCTGTCCTACTTACCAGGCCTCGTACACCCCAACATCTGCCTCATCTTGCAGGCTCACTTTTACGGCTGTTTGCCACCGCTCGCATACATCGCCCCTGGCCTCCATTTTGTTGTCATGCAGCCAATAACAGAGCTCCAAATCAATCTGTTATCAGCTGCAGAGGCCTTCTGGAAAGCCCTTTGCAGCTGATAACAAGCAGTTGCAGGAGAAGTGGGCCAGCAACAGGCTCCTGCTGGGCGGGGCTGTCAGTGCCACCGCCTTGAGGTGAGTCAGTAATTAAACATCCTCTGAAAATAAGACCTGGTGTCTTTTTTTTGGTACACAGTATGTAGTGTGTGTTGTTGATATAAACTAGTTCCGACTGTGTTCATTTTTCTTATGTCATATCTTTAATTTCTTTTGCTTACTATTCTTATTCCCATTCTGTGTTTTACATAATGTTGCTTAAAGCAAAAGGGAATTTTATGATGGTATATATGCATGTTAATTATACTTTTCAATCTTCTGTTAAAGCTATCAAGATCTGGATTTCATTAATACGTTTATTATATCCATGGTAAATATCAACAGTATAAAATGGACTTAATTTTGGTTAAATTTTAGTTGCTTAATAATAATTAAGTTTCTATCTGAAACATGGCACATCCGGAGTGCCTACAAAATGCAATTTGTAAGTGCTATTTCTAATCCATATATCATATATCGTTAAACATATTTTAAACACACACACACAGAGCCTCTGCCATGCTTAAAGCAGCCTTTGTTTCTCTATTCTAGGTTGTTTGCATTCGTTCTACATGGAATGCACTCTCACCAAAACTGAACTGTGATACCCGGCCATTTATTTTAAAAACACTCAATGAACTGTTCTCTCTTGTCCCTTCGTTAATGGTAAATTCGAGTGAATATGAGGTATGTGTCTCATACTGATTTACTTTTTTTAAAATCCGTAATTTTAAATAAGGCAATCAAGTTAATACTTCCTTGAAGATTGTTTATGAACATAAGTGAAGGCAATTGAACTGCAGAGTCAAGGCAATGTTCTAATGGCATTATTGGAAAGCAGTAGAGCCAGATTTCCTTTGCTATTTTTCCTTCAACTTTTGAAGAATTGTTATTTTTATAGATTAGCAGATAACAATCAACCTTGGTGTTCTTCAAAAAAGCTAAGCAGGATTGGACCTCATTAGTATTTGGATAGCAGAGCACTTTGAATTCGCTAGACATAGGTAAGTTTAAGAAATTGAAAAATATTCCAACAGACAGCAGTGGCAAGCCATTTTTTTTGTTGCCAGTACTCTAAAGGAGATTTTATCTTTATTTCTAAGTAAGATGCATTAAATACATTGGAGATTTGAGAAGTTCAGACCAATCATAGAACTACTCGGGGCCAGAACTAATGTTTAGAGGTACCCTCGACTTACAACCACAATTGAGCCTGAAATTTCTGTTGCTAAGTGAGACAGTTCTTAAGTGAGTTTTGCGCTCTTTTTATGACAGTTTTTGCTACAGGTATTAAGTGAACCACTGCAGTTGCTAAATTAATAACACAGTTAACTTAATCTGGCTTCCGCATTGACTTTGCTTGTCAGAAGGTCGCAAAAGGGGATCACAGGACCCTAGGACAGTGGAACTGTCATAAATATAAGTCAGTTGCCAAGTGTCTAAATTTTGATCACATGACCATGGGGATGCTGCAACGGTCATAAGTTGAAAAATGGTTGTAGGAACACTTTTTCAGTGGCGTAACTTCGGTCACTAAACAAACAAATTGCAAGTCAAGGACAACCTATATTTCATGGCTGAGTAGCGATTAAAACTAGAATGGACTGAAGAGCTGAAGGTTTTTATGATCATTTTGTTAAAATTGAAAGTCTGGCGCTTTCATGGAATTATTGAGGATTTCTTAATAACTTATGGAAAAGGAATCGTATTCAGGAAGAATCAATCTAAATAGGAATTTGCCCTTAGTTTTCTCATTGGCTGGAACCATCTCTATAACAACTTGAAAATTACTTTAATTTTAAATAGTTTTGTTTGCCACAAGTAAATAAGCCTTCTCCAGATTAGACCAAAAGCTTATCTAGCTCAGCATTCTATTCTAAAGAAGCCATCCTCTATACTTCCATAGGCGCAATATGAATGTATTAGCACTTTCTCCTTATGTTGCCTAGCAACTAGTATTCAGAAGCATACTACATTTTATAAATAATCTACAAATAGCTAGGTGGATAACTGTATTCTGTACGAATTTAACTGTTAAATGTCTAACAGATCCCAAATGTTCATTCCACTAAGCATGCTATTTCCTTGAGGTGAAAACCTCCAAATAATTTAACCTTTTGGTATTGCAGAGTTTGTACAACACTGTAATCATTGGGGTGGTGCATTTTTCCAGCCTACATTTTTTAAAAAAAGTAAATGAGCAATGAACAATCGAATCAAATCTTGTAACAGCGGCAGTTAGGTATTCAATTTATTTCATAAAATGCCAATCTAATGTGGAAGAGTTATGAAAAATACATTCCATTTTAGATGCCTATACAAAATTTGACTTTTTAATAACAGCTGTCTTATAGGCAGATATTTTAATTGAATTAGCCATTATAAAATCAGGGTAGTTTTCCTAGTCTATGAACATACACTTAAGCTACATACAGATAATTGCTTGATATATTTTTGGTATATTACAGCTATACAGGTACTCCTCAACTTGCAACCACAATTGAGCTCAAAATGTATGTTCCTAAACAAGACCGTTAAATAACTTTTTCACCATTTTACAACCTTTCTTGCTACAGTTATTAAGTGAATCACTGCAGTTGTTAAATTAGTAACCTGGTTATTAAATGAAACTGTTTTCCCCATTTCCTATGCTTGTCAGAAGGTTGCAAAATGTGACTGTGTGATCCCAGGACCTTGCATCCATCCTAACTACACTCCAGTTGCCAAGCATCCTAATTTTGATGATTTGACCATGGGGATGCTGCAACGTTCATAGGTGTGAAAAACGCTTATTCCAGTGCCATTGCAAATCATCAAAATTAGGATGCTTGAACAGTCACTAAATGAATGGTTGTAAATTGAGGACTACCTGTATAATATTAGACTGCAATTTGTTTTGTTTTGTCCTGATGGAAATAAATTATCTGAAAGCGAGTAAATAGGATGATTATATCCTTGTATTGAAGATCATTGGGATCTTTGATAAAAGGATATAATCAGCTACTTTACAGTGCAGTCTCTTATATCAAGGATGCCCAAATCCTGGGCTGTGGTTCACTATTAGGCTGTGCCGTTTTGAACTGGGCTGTTGAAGTAGCAGGCAAGCATGCGAAGCTTCATTTGTGTATGCACAGGGTTTCGGTTGCACTGTGAAACCCTAACCCATTTTCCTCTACCATTGAAGCCGCTGCCACCAGTCCGCAGACCCAAAAAGGTTGGGGATTTGTGTCATATTACTCCATAGATATATTTTCCAAAGAATTTGGTAAAATCCAGTTAAATATTGAGTAAATTCTAGTGCTATGTTTTCCCTACCCCCCCCCCTCACCACATACACACAGTTTGCTCTAATGAGCAGAAAGATGGCTCTCTTAGGGTCATTTGGCTGTATCTGGTGTTCATATTGCAAATGCAGTTGCATATATTTAATATAATTATTCTGTCAACGAAAGACTGAGCAGAATGTTTTAATAGGTAACGTCTATGCTTCTAAAAGCATTTAAATCTGTTTACATGGTTGAGATTGTAACATTGAAAACGTTTTGTGAATTGCCTCTTTAAGGGTACTTAAAGGTCAACCCTCCCCCTCAACCTCAAGTAGTACTTTGCATTTTTATTATACATCATTGAATATGGGATCTTGAATATAATTTTTGACCTTTGAAATTTTCTCAGTAAGTGTAATAAGGACTATTAGTCTTCATTTTGGAGCCAGCTAAATTGCAAAAACCTTTCTTGTTATTTTAAATTAAACTCCAGTGGCCGCAAAGAAATATTTTTCCCTTGGCACTGCCTCAAATAAAATGCTAATCCATAAATGCCTGTCTTGGTTTATTTTACAATGTGTTATTTACCTCAATTTTCTATCATGTTTCCTTAATAAAAAGAATCTTTATAAGTTGGATTTTGTTCTCTCTCCTACATTTGACGTTATAGAAGTTTAAAGCTCAAGTTGTCAGTTTCCTATGGAGCCACACACAAAGCAAGGTGAGATACTAGAAAATGAACTGACTTTGGCCAGGTACTAGGCTTATTTAAATATTTTCTGGTGTTGCATTAAGCATCTAGTTTCTCTGTCCAATTATGTGTCACATAATCATGATTATGACATGTTATTAAAAAGGCAATCTTTTTTTCTACAACTACTGCATACCTTCTTAATTCTTTATTGCCTAGTTATGATTGGTCAATGATATTGATAATTTTCCATAAAAATCCACAAATTTCATCAAGACCACAATACAGTCATAGTAAATGAACTGTGTGTTGCTTTGGGCAAGTCACCATTCTTTATTTCTAAAACATTTAACAGTCAGAAGGTTCAAAATATAAGACAGTCAATTTTTATTTTGAAAGTTTTGATCTTACCATTAAGTAATATCTCAGATGTTTACCCCAAAGCCCTACTATAATCTAACTATTGCAGAATAATACAACTTATGTACAGTAAAAAAAAAAAGGTTTCTTTTGCTCAGTAAGTTTGGGATATGTGATTTTTAGCACACACTATTTGCTTTTAACCACAAGGTTCAAGACAATTTAGAACTTGTCCTACATTCTCTACTTGGGAAATCAATGATGCATTTAACATAATAGATCAATACAGTATTTTTCCTTATCCATCCTTATTTGCAATGATGTGATGGCAATATTTTTCTTTAGGATTCTCTTGTAGCTATCTCTGCATATAAATCTCTCTCTGAATTTCATCCTGAAGAATACACCATCCTCCATCTTCCTGAACAGGTAGATCTTTCTTACTTTAATTATGGGTAAGTGTTGTAATCAACAGGAATACAAAACAGTGTGGAAACAGTGTCCAAACCTTGCTTGGACATTCAGTAATTCATCTGATCTTAATAGGAAATGGCTGTATGGTTGCTACTATGTCTCTTGTATTACAATATATTCCAGTTGCCTGGACTCATATCCTTCTACCTGTTGCATGTGGAAGTTTGGAAGCAAAGTCTTCTTTAAATGGGAAGATTTGTTTTGAAAATAATCAGATGTTCCAGCTGCATAGTAAGCAGGAGCTGGATCAATAAAGTCATAATGGGGTGGATAAGCCAAGCCAAAAAATACCCCAACCCCTACCTCTCATCCTTAATAGTCAATTAATAGGGCGATTGTGTGCTCCAATACAGTTGTAAAAGATTTACAGAGAAGCAACATGTATCATGTTTTTTTTTTCTTTTGACTTAGGAGATTGTTTCTAATAAGATTTTAATAATAGTTTCTGAGAACAAACCACCCCAAGGTTAAACACAACTCTGATGTGGCCCTCAATGAAATTGAGTTTGACACCCCTGACATAATGCATCAATTCAAAATTTAGCAGATTACAATTTAGTCTGTATAGAGTTGATATTTCCTAACTCCAGTTTTTTTTAATCTGAGAGGACTCAAACATCTTTTGGTTATAGCACTTATAGGAAGGTTGCAATATTTTTTTAGAAAAGAAAATAAAGCCTTTAGTGGGACCAAATTTATTTATAACAACTTCTCCAATAACTATGAAGTCTGGGAATTATGTGAACTCTAGTTATGTTTAGAAGGAATTAAACTGAGGAAGGTCCAAGTTTAGTTGCCCTTCCTTTCAGTGGACTTAGGGAAACTTATTTTCAGTTGTTAAAGTTCGATTCTGTATAACCAATTGCAGGCACTTTTTTTCTTTTTCATGATTTATCATGCATACAGGCAAGACCAGAATTGGATCAACAAAAAATGGACGTAGAGATAGAGGAGGGGGAGGAAGAAGAAGAAGCAGATTTGTCTGTGCCTGGCCACTCATATATCAAGTTGTTGATGCTCACTCCTCCTCCTGTTTTACAAGGTACAGCATATTCATAAAGCATGATAATTTGTAATAGTTTTAAAATTTTATAACATCAAACATATAGTTTATTTAAATTATTTCTAAAAGTTCAGTTTGGAAATGGCGCTTTTGGTCCACGACTTAACAATAGTTCATTTAGTGGCCATTCAAAGTTACAATGGCACTGAAAAAAATGACTCCTTGTGGGTGTTTTTCACACTTATGACTATTGCAGCATCCCCATGGTCATGTGATCAAAATTCAGATGCTTGACAACTGACTCATATTTATGATGATTGCAGTGTCCCGGGGTCATGTGATCCCCTTTTGTGACCTTTTAACAAGCAAAATCAATGATTCACTTAATACATGTGGCAAAAAAAGTCATCAAATGGGGAAAAACTCACTTAACAACTGTCTCATTTAGCAACAAAAATTTTAGGCTCAATTGTGGTTGTAAGTTGAGGATTACCTGTCTAAGTAAAATATACCAAGCAATCATTTGTGCTAATCTGATCGATCACTGTTAAGAGCCTTTATCAGGACTTACCTAGTGGCGATACGGGCAGCAAAATGTACACATTTTTCCGCTCTTATTGCGTCCGTGGAATCTCGCCCAGTCGCCCTGTTTAGGGTGACCCGCTCCCTCCTGAAAGATGAAGAGGCGGGGGAATCCCTGCAGGGAACAGCTGAGGAGTTTGTTCAGTTTCTGTCAGATAAAATCACTCAGGTTCGGACAGACCTGGACTCCCCTTGGGCAGTACCAGCCGAAATGCTGAGGGTTAGTCTTAATCAGATTTTCTGGGATGAGTTTGAATTTGTCACCCCTGAGGAAGTGGACAAGGCCATGGGAGCAATGAATGCCTCCACCTGTTTACTGGACCCGTGCCCCTCCTGGCTGGTTTCGACCAGCAGAGAGGTGACACGAGGCTGGCTCCAGACAATTACTAATGCATCTTTGCAGGAGGCGTCTTTCCCGCAACCATTAAAGGAAGCAGTGGTAAGACCCCTCCTCAAGAAGCCTTCCCTGGACCCAGCTATTTTGAAAAACTATTGTCCTGTCTCCAACCTTCCTTTTTGGGGGAAGGTTGCTGAGAAGGTGGTGGCGCTTCAACTCCGACGGACCTTCAATGAAACGGATTATCTAGACTCCTTTCAGCCGGTTTCAGGCCTGGGTACAGCACGGAAACCGCTTTGGTCACCCTGACCGATGATCTCTGGCGGGCCAGGGATAGAGGACATTCCTCTATCCAGGTGCTTCTTGACCTCTCAGCGGCCTTTGATACCATCAACCATGGTTTCCTTCTGCGACGTCTGGAGGAGGTGGGAGTGAGAGGCACCGTTTTACGGTGGTTCTCCTCTTACCTCTCTGACAGGTCGCAGTCGTTGTTGGTCGGGGGGCAAAGGTCGACCCCTAGGGCCCTCAAATGTGGTGTGCCACAGGGTTCGGTCTTGTCCCCCCTCCTATTTAACATCTACATGAAGCCGCTGGGTGAGATCATGCGACAGCGCGGGGTAAAATACCAGCAATACGCAGATGATACTCAACTGTATCTTTCTGCCCCATGCCAGCTCAGTGTAGCGGCAGATGTGATGTGCCAATGCCTGGAGGCTGTTAGGATCTGGATGGGGGTGAACAAACTTGTACTCAATCCTGATAAGACTGAGTGGCTTTGGATGCTGCCCCCGAAGGACAGCTTAGACAGTCTACCCTTAACCCTGGAGGGTGAAAATTTACACCCCTCAGAGAGGGTCCGCAATTTGGGGGTCCTCCTGGATTCGCAACTGAAACTGGAACATCATCTATCGGCTGTGACCAGGGGGGCCTTTTCCCAGGTTCGTCTGGTGCACCAATTGCGGCCCTATTTGGATCGGGAGGCACTTTAAACGGTTACTCACGCCCTTGTCACCTCAAGGCTGGATTATTGCAACGTGCTCTACATGGGGCTACCCTTGAAAAGCGTTCGGAGACTGCAGCTAGTCCAGAATGCGGCCGCGTGAGCGATATTGGGTGCACCGAGGTACACCCACGTTACACCTGTCCCCCGCGAGTTGCACTGGCTACCCATTGGTCTCCGGACACAATTCAAAGTGTTGGTTATTATCTTTAAAGCCCTACATGGCTTAGGGCCAGCGTATCTTCGAGACCACCGACTGCCACATACCTCCCAGTGGCCAGAAAGATCCCACAGATTGGGCCTCCTTCAGATGCCGTCAGCCAAACAGTGTCAGCTGGCGGGCCCCCGGAGGAGAGCCTTCTCTGTGGCTGCTCTGACTCTTTGGAATCAACTAGCCCCAGAGATCTGGACCATACCCACTCTCATGGCCTTCAGGAAAGCTGTAAAAACCTGGCTGTTCTGGCAGGCCTGGGGCTGTTGACCTCATTGTTGAGGTCCAGCCCTGATTAGAATGAATGCATGTGGTTTTGTGATTTTAGACTGTCCTTTTTTCTCTTTTTTTTCTTCTTTTTTTGTAAGCCGCCCAGAGTCCTTCGGGATTGGGTGGCATATAAATTTTGATAATAAATAAATAAGAAGAAATAAGGTCCAAGTAGTAATTGCCTTCACACACTCCTTCTCAGCTTGAAGAGGTGTTTGTTTTATAAAAGTTGGTGATCTGGGTATGGGACAGAGTTGAAGGAGGCAAGACACTCAATTCAGGTTTGATGTTTCCTGAGTGAATTGAAATAGAATTAGAGTGAAAGTTTAGGATGTTTCTCTAATCCTTGTTTCCAATTGTTTAGAAACCAAACACAAATATGTATCCCTATATGTTTTTATTTACATGCATAGTTTTGGAAATTATTTATTCAGATAAGGAACACTGTAGAACTAATTTAAAAGCAGTAGAATTGCAAAAAGTTCATAAAAAGAAAACTTTGTTCCCTTAAACATAGCCACCACCTGTGAATCTGGAACAGAATTTAATATAAATATTGTTTTGATCCATCTTAGGGCCTGGTTTTTGGCTGATTCTAACCTGTGTTTGATGGATGTCCTTATATTTGTATGTGCTTGGAAAAAAGTACCAAAAAGGTACCAACATCTTCATCAATGATTTGGATGAGGGAATAAATGGGGAACGCATCAAATTTGCAGATGACACCAAGCTGGCAGGAATAGCCAATATTCCAGATGATAGGCTTAAGATACAGAAGGATCTTGACAAACTTGAACATTGGGCACTATCTAATAAAATGAAATTCAATGGTGAAAAGAGTAAGATTCTACATTTAGGCAAGAAAAACGAAATGCACAGGTACAGTATAGGTGGTATCTTGCTCAATAGTAGTAATTGTGAGAGGGATCTTGGAGTCCTAGTGGACAACCATTTAAATATGAGCCAGCAGTGTGCAGCAGCTGCCAAAAAGGCCAACACAATTCTGGGCTACATAAACAGAGGGATAGACTCAAAATCACGTGAAGTGAGAGAGGAGGATCTGACGTAGAGCTCCCAAGATCACAGTCGATACTTTTGCCGTTGGACTGTCCTTTTGGACCTAAACTGTCCTGAAGAGACGGTGATAGGGAAGAGTACGTCCTGCTGATCTTGGACACCACAAAGTCCCTGATTGATCCAGGAGAATCTTTTTTTGCCGGCAATAGAAGTGCAGCCATTGAAGCTGCTGAAGTTGGGACAGTTCCAGAATGGAAGGAAAATGGAAAGAGAAAGTGTGTTCATCTGGTGAGGAAATATTATTATAAAAGAGACTACCCCTCCAAAAAAAAATTAAAGCTAAATTACATTTGAAAACAGAAGAGAACAAGTGGCTAAATTAAGCTACATTAGATAGTGTGTTATCCCTTTTTAAAAAATTTTCTTATACGACTGGAACTTTTGCAAATGTTTCCTATTCTTTAAATTGAATGGATTAGTTTTTCTTCTACTACTTTTTATATTCTTTTTTTAATACCTATGGATTAAAATATTTTTCCTTATTTTTATAATGCTGGATTGGATGGGTTTTGTTTTTTTTTTGCTCCATTTAAGAATTTTGTTTTCTAAGCCTGGAATATAAAGAAGATATAAAAGGAATACAAAGAGGGCTGTAATAACAGAGGGAAAGGAAGTAACACTGCCACTTGGAGGCTGGAGACTTGGAAAGCTTGGAAATATTGTCTATTCTTTTTTCTCTTTGATAATTTGATTTTGCATTTCAAGGTTCTTCAGCTTGTTTACAGAGAGTGAGAAGAGCACGGGTTGTTTATACAGGTCCTTCTCGGGAGCTTCATTGGCAGCTAAAGTGGAGTGAAAACAAAGCCTTGTCTTGAAAGATTGTAAATGAACTTGCTTTAAATTTAATAAAAAGTTTTGAATGCCAGAGTGGCAGTGTTTACAGGTTGGAAGAATGGTGCAACATGAAAAAGAAACTTTTAACATTGAAAAAGATTGTGTTTGAAATTCAAAAACTATTAGAAGTAACAGAGAATTGAGAAGAGATTGGAGAACATAGATCTTAGAACAGCAAAATTTGATGGAAAAATTGAGGATGTTCACCAAATGAATAAAGTGGAGATCAGAGTTCTAAAAACTGAAGGAATAAATAAACAAAGAGAAAAGAAAATGGTTGATACTGACAGTGAACTGAGCGTGGTTGGAAATGGAAAGAGTGGAATATGGAAAGGGGAGATAGATGGACTGGAGCTCTACCCCAGATCTCAAAGTATAGAAGAAGAAAAGAGAGAAGAATTGATGGAACTAAGGAGAGAAATTTTGTCAGAAGCACTAGTGATAACCAAAGATAAGCTGATCGAAGAAGCAGATGGAGGGTTTTGAGTTTATACAAGATATGCAATAAGTGAAGAGAAGTCCATACAAAACTTACTAAGGAAATAACCAGAATACTAATGCCACAAATGGCAAGAGACATAAGACTGCACTATTCCTGGAAAGACACAGGTTGATGTAATGAAAGCTTATAATAAAAAATTAAGTCAGTTTAGTTAAATTTAGAGCATCATGTATAAAACGAAGTGATAATGGATACAGTTAAATAACTGATTGATAATGATAATAATGTGTGTGTATGTATGTATGTATGTATATATGTATGTATGTGTGTGTATGTATGTATGTATATATACATATACATACATACATACATACATACATACATACATATTTAAAGTCACAACCCCTGGTATGCCCAAATATGGGAGGAAGTTCACTACTTCCATTCTCTGTCCATCGGCTCGTCACAAGAGACCATCCAGACAGAAACCCAATATTTTTACTGTTGCCTTTTGTTACATTTGTGTTGTATTTGTGCTGATAGATAAATAAAGGGAGACTAGTATAGATCTATTTCAAGCTATTTAGCTCTCATCAGCTAGCCATACCCTTACTGGGATTGCAACCTGTGCTGTATTGCATCTTAGGCAGATGTGTTAACCATTAAGCCACAGGGTTCTTCTCCTTATCAGCTGAGCCAGGGAGAAAGGTATATATTTAAAGTCACAACCCCTGGTATGCCCAAATATGGGAGGAAGTTCACTGCTTCCATTCTCTGTCCATCGGCTCGTCATAAAAGACCATCCAGACAGAAACCCAATATTTTTACTGTTGCCTTTGTTACATTAGTGTTGTATTTGTGCTGATAAATATATCATATATGAGTGTAGAACAAGAAGCAATGAGTGGAAACTAATCAAGGAGAGAAGCAACTTAGAACTGAGGAGAAATTTCCTGACAGTTAGAACAATTAATCAGTGGAACAACTTGCCTCCAGAAGTTGTGAATGCCCCAACACTGGAAGTCTTTAAGAAGATGTTGGATAGCCATTTGTCTGAAATGGTATAGGGTTTTCTGCCTAGGCAGGGGGTTGGACTAGAAGACCTCCAAGGTCCTTTGCAACTCTGCTATTGTATTTGTATTTATTTGTTCAAGACAATATGTAGCCAATAGAATTCCTAACAATAATCCTAACCTTGGTATCATTTATAAAACTGATTCTTAAGCAGTAAATAAAAGTTATTGTAACAAATAAAGGATCTATGGTATTGACAAAGGAACTGTTGGTATTTGCGGTAAAATAAATAGTTTGGTTTAAATAGTTATAAAAGAAATTATTCTGGATAACATTTCTAAGTAATGTCTATTGGAATGTTTGCATAAGGAGTTTTTCCTCTCTTCCTTTATTAAATTGTTTTATATGAATCTCTGTCAGTTGTCCAAAATATATAGTTAATAGGGGCAAGAGGAAACCCCCAAAGATATGTTTGACGGATGCACTTTAGGCAGCATGAACAAAAATCTCAAGAAATAACCAAAGTATTCCTAAATAGAAGCACAGATTTGGTGTTATGGTCATGTTAATTTTTTGATCTGCTAGTAGATTTGAAAAGTTGTCCTAGTCTTCCTATAAATAATGGACTGCTTTTTCTGACACTTCCCTCTCGCTGTTATTAAGAGAAATAACAGGCAGGAAGTGGGGTGGGAGAGTGGGTCGTTTTCAGGAGAATAGATGAAATAAGAAAAGATTGGAGGATGAAAAGTAAAAGAGCATCAGAATCTGACTGGATTTTGTTAACTGATTTGTGACACTTTGTGTATGTCTGGCTTGCAGGAATGAGTATATGAATAAGTTTTCAGTCAATACTAGCTCCAGTTTATAAGATACCGAGCTCTGTATATGTTTTAGCAAAACTGTACATCAGATCCACCCAGCTAATGAGAAACAGTTGTTTTTTCCCTCTGAGGGAAAAAAATGCAAGTTCTCATTATGTAATAAAAAACACATACAGATTGTTAAACCTAACAAATGTTGCCTTACTTTGCCTATTGATGATGAAGCAATGAGTGGTGTGACCTGCTGTGGTCCCTCTGACTACAGAGGCCCTTGCATTTCAGTTTCCCAATTATAACAATTGTTAAAAATTTCATCACTTAGCGTGATTTTAAAACCCCAGCTTTGCTATCTTTGATCAACCTAACCCTGTTGCATCTATCTATTTTTC
Source organism: Thamnophis elegans (assembly GCF_009769535.1). Lineage (NCBI taxonomy): Eukaryota > Metazoa > Chordata > Lepidosauria > Squamata > Natricidae > Thamnophis > Thamnophis elegans. The sequence goes on along the minus strand of NC_045543.1, from coordinate 67,217,538 downwards.
ACAGTATCTGTCTTGCATTGTTTATTTTAAATCACAATAAGCATTGTGGGATAGTTTTTGGATGCTGTAAGGCTAAAGTCACTTCTGTTGTTTCAAATTGGGGGTCTCATTTGAATGGTCAGACAAAGGGTCCATTGATCAACATATAAGCCATTTTGGGCTGTTTGTTTTTGTTCCTGAGCTGGAACATCTGACACCATTTATTGAAGGCTTCCTGAGCTGACATTTTGAGTGGGAGGTGAATATGAAGTCTTGCTTAGGAATTACAGAAACCATGACCTTGAAGCTGTGATTGAAAATGGAGTTACCACTTATTTCAATATAACATTCCCAGATAATCATTGTGGTTCTGCTTTGGTTGGGTGGTTCTGCTTTCTCCAGTCAGTTGCCCTTTGTTTTCTTTCAGTCTCCTCACTGCCTTTTCACTTCTTCCCCTCCTCCCCTTTAGCTTTTGTAGAGTTTGCAACATCACTTGTGAAAGAAGAGATGGCTAACATGCCTCGTGGAATATACCATTCTGCACTGCGAGGTAATGCAGTGCGGTCAGACCATGGAAAAACACTATCAAGTGTTCCAAACTTTATGATAAAAATGCATGAGAGGAACAAGCAGCCTGGGCTCAAACCTGGCATTGCAGGTAAGATTCTTTCAGTGTCTCTTTGTGTACCTATTGACTTTATTTTTATGTCACTCTGGGAGGCATTCATACATTTAAAACATTTAAATGTCACAATTGGCATAACTTGACATTCAGAATAAATACCATGTATGCCTTGCCTTTACATTTCTTTTTTAAAAAAACAAGAACACTGCGCAGTCACCCAGTAATGCTGTCTACTAAGTGTTCTTATTCCAGTTCTGATTACTAAGAGCAGGGATTTTAAAAAGCCACAACAAAATTTTTAAAGCCTGAATAATAAGATACTTGAATAGTTTAAAAGACTTAAAATATATTGCACATAAAGCAAAGCATTCTATGATTGAAATGTCACCAAAACTAATATTCTAGGTCAGTGATGGCTAACCCTTTTCCCATCACGTGCCAAAAGCGGGGGGAGCACAGGGGGGGTCATGCGTGGGCATGCCCACACTCATAACTCTATGCATGTGACCCCCACCCTCCCCCCGCTTTTGGCACATGATGGGCCCGTTTTTCACCCTCCCCAGGCTCCAGAGGCTTTCTAGGAGCCTGAAGAGGGTGAAAACGACCTCCCACCACCACCCGGAGGCCCTCTAGAGGCTTCAGTAGGCTTCCCTGAAGCCTCCGGAGGGCAAAAAATAGTCCTATGAGTAACCTGGAATTTAAGAAATGGATGAAGTGTGAAAAGTGCCCAGAAGTGCAAAAAACGGCCCTACAGGAAAACCAGAAGTTCGTTCCCAAACCTCTGGTTTGCACGTTAGGTTGTTTTTTGCCCTCCAGAGGCTTTAGGGAAACCTTCGGAGGACAAAAAATAGCCGAAAATGAGGCTGAAGTTAGATGGTGTACACTGGAGCCGACAGGGCAATGCCTCATGTGCCCTAACGAATGGCTCCGTGGGTCATCTGTGGTACGTGTGCCATAGGTTCACTATCTAGGTTGTTACCTATAGTTTGTAGGGCCTGATTACTTGAGGGATTGCCCAGCCATTTTGATTCTATAGGGTTAGCATGCTCTGGATTCCTTCAATTAAATAATGCCATCTTTTAGGATTTTGGAAGCATACTTCTCTGTAGCAGCAGCTGCCCTCTGGAATGAGACTTCCCCTAAAAACCAGATGACCCCTCCCTCACTCTGCTGTTATTTAGAAGAGTGGGGAAGACCTGGATCTTCATCCAGACCATGCCTCATCCAAGTGCATGAATTATTAAATATTCCAATGGCATCTAGTGAAAGTCTAAACAAAAGCAACATAGTTCATGCGAATAGATAGATAATAGGTAAATTTTGTGTAATAAAATGCCTTTGGAAAATGCTTTCCTCTTATTCCGCATGTTAACTTGGTATAGATCAGGTCTCCATGCCCATTCATGGGTGTATTATAGAATAAGTTTGCTATAAGAAAAGTGAGTCCTGAATAGAAGAAAAAATATATTTTCTGATATACTGAAAAGAAAATCGGTAATTTGCATCTCCCCCTCCCCTTTAAGAAATAATTACCAAATTCTTCTGAAATCCCCGTTTTCACCTTTTCTGTATTACAGTTTTATATAATTTTACAATAATGTTAACATATGTTTTTGGAACAGTTATCAGCAATTAAATGCACGTATAAACACTTTTTTCAGCTGGCATGTTACTGAGTTATGATCTTCCAATTCATGTGGGCAAAGACGGCAAACCTATCAGTCGGTTTTTAGCCAGCAGGGGGCGAAACTTCCACCAGATGTTTATAGCTCTCATCCATGAGGTAAATGGTGCCATTCTCCTTCTTTTTGCATAACCATTCAAAGCATTTATTTCTCTACCTGAGCTTCCATTTGCTTATATTTAATTATGAAATGGTAGCTGCAAGCAATGTGCTGTTGTAATTTGCTCTTAATTAAGTCAACTTAAGGAGAATGGAAAACATAAATTTATCTAATGAAATGCTCTCTGAGTTGAAGTGTTTTCTCTAAAACACAAACCAGAGCATCAGAGTTTTATCTTCAACTCTTTTAAACAGTTTTGCTTAAGCAGCTGACATTCTTGACAGTTTCAGGCTTGCCTGAAAAACAATTAGGGGATGGCAACCTATGGAGTCACCCATATGTCTTGTTACTACTGTATAACAACAACAACACAGTATGTCTCTTCATTGTTCTTAGCATCTTGGGGCATTATATTAATAGAACTGAAGTTGCACTAAAGTTTTATAAACTGAAGCTGTACCTTTCCTGCATGAAATATGAGTTAAGGCAGGGACAAAAAATAAGGAAAGGATGTATAATTAACTGTAATTCTTATACTACTTACAACAACTGATTTTTAGAAATTGCAGAGAGCAGATAGAAGACGTATGAAATCATGTGACGGGTATGTTGGCATTTCTGTCAGATTGCATCAAACTGCTATATTATTGGTGCTATTTTTATAACTGGAGGAAGGTTTTCTGAGCAAGCTAACTATGTAAAATTATTTCCTGTCTGTTCTGGCATTTGAATGGCAGCTGGGTTGCCAGGAAAAATTTACATCTACCTCTATTCGGATAATGGGTACCCTGCAGACTAAGGAAGAGTTACTGAAGAACATTTTGAATTTTACTCAACTTTATGAGAGTAGACAAACTTTTGAAGAAGAGTTTCTATTTTATTTTCTTTAACATTTCTTAAATTGTAGAAACTACAGGTATTAGAGCAGTCTTGTGCCACCCAGAAAGGCTGGAAATGTAATTCTCAGGATCCCTTAAATTAGCCATCAAAGCTGAAAATTCTTCCAACACTTTTGGAAGGGCAGAACTTTGGGAAGCTGAATTAAATAATTGTCACCTCATTTCCTCCACTGTCCATCAAAGCTGAAAATTCTTCCAACACTTTTGGAAGGGCAGAACTTTGGGAAGCTGAATTAAATAATTGTCACCCCATTTCCCCCACTGTTTTTTCAGAACACACAGTGCACGATATGATATAATTGCATTCTAAATTTTACTATCATGTCATTGATCTGTGATAGGTCTAAAGAATTCCAGGTTCAGGAGTAGTTATTAAATCTGTAAACCTGCAGAATGCTGTGCTTATTGATCTTTAAGATGCAACATTGCAACTATTCTTCTGAAATTCCTATTTTTAAAAAATCTAATCCAGTGGCACTTCTCTTACACCTTTATGGGTCTTTGCTGAATTCTGATGTAAAATACTATAGAGGTCAGACTGAGATAAAATACACAATTTAAAAAATCTAAATCTGGCGCAGGGATCTTGCTTTCATATTAACACTACCTATCACTTTTCAGTTTTCAGCTAAAGAGTGTAGAATCTTTTCCAGTACTCTTGTCTGTTTTGACTAGCTTGTACAGTACTCCAAGTTCTAACTTTCTTAGCTTTCACACTTTCCTGGGTTGTTGAAAGATGTCAGTGGCTCAGCTCTCCAGCTACATGTACAGTGCTTGGATATTCTCAGTCATTAGTAAAAACCATGTGGCCTCTTTTTCTTGAAGAATCCACCTCCCTATAGAATTAATAATGAAGTTATAAAAATCTGTCTTGTTTTGTGTTCAGTAAGCCTTACTTCACAGAGCCAAATTTCTGAGGATAATCAGGAGGCAATCACTTAAAATAATTTGAAGGTATTTGTTTCCGTCATATATTTCATATCTTATAGTCTTAAATTGACTTCTGTTAACAGAAAATATTATTTTTATGTTGCTTACAATGGTTTTGGTAGGAAAAATAGCATAAAAATAAGTTTATTCCCTGATTTATTTAATATATTGCAAAGTTGTTTATCTATTAGGACAAGGCAACCCATAGCACCAAAATATAATGGAGAACAATTGAGAAGTACTAAAGTTGAAGAGTGAATATTAAAATAATTGTAAAACAATGTACAGTCACGATTGAAAATGTAGATTTAAATTCTATTGTTTGAATTCAGGCAAAAAAAAAAAGAAAGAACAATGCAATTCTTGATAATTGTGTTCTCAGGCTTGGATTTGAAAATTTATATTTATTTGTTTGTTATTTATTTTTTACTTATTTATTTGGTGCCCATCTCATGTTAATGACCCTGGGCAGTTTACAGCATAAAAGTTAAATAAAAACCTTGATTTCAGGAAATAGTAATAATTGCTTATAAATGTAATTAAAACCTGGCACTGGATGAATCTGTTTTTCTGCTAAATGCCAGACTCTTCTTCCACATTTTGTGCTTCAGATAAGAAGAGGCAAGGAAGTTAACTAAAGTAATACTTAGCAGTAATGGGAATTATCTAGCAGTTGAGCCATTCTAGCCTGAAAAATAAGCTTCAGTTCTTCATAGTGTTTTTGCTTATAGGTAGTTAGAGGTAGTTGAATAGAGGTAGTTAGAAGGATTATTGGAGGTAGACGTTGGGCTCTTGGTTGCTAGATTCAAAAGGAAAACCAAAACTTTTTTTAAATACAATCACCTGAATAAATCTGTCTGTCTCATCCGAAATGTTTTATTAATTGCCCCGAACTTCTGTGTTGTCTTACATTCTTCTCTTTTTCTATAGGAGATTCTTATTTAAGAATCACTTTGAACTGCGAGATGCACGGCAAATAAATTGACAATAATAATAAATATTTTTTGCTATGAATTCATTTTTTATTTGCTATCAACTACAAAAATCTTTCTTTTCTCCTTCAGAGTTTGGAGTATATTTTTATCTTATAAAAGGAAATGTCTGTGTTTTATTTTATAACTTCAAGGCTTTTGTTTGTTTCATGTGGGGCTAAATTTCCTTTTGGCTTGACAGGCATTCAGAAATACACATGTTTGTATTAAATTTGAATCAGAGGAAAAATAAAAAACTGAGAAAATGATGAGAGAGAAGAGTGTTTTGCATATGCTGTTCTAGGCTTTGGAAACATGATTCAGAGCTATATCATTTGTGTGGCAATTTTTTTTCTGTAGGATGCAAGATGTTAAGATGAAACCTTGCTCCTGCTATAGCTTAATAAAAGTTATTTGAAATGGTAATTTCATTTTCAGAAACATTTTTTTCTTTGGCAAAAAAAAGTAGCCAGCTTCCGGCAGCTGTAAATATAGTATTTGCAAAATAACATTTCACTTCTACTGCTTTTCTTTTTTTATATATTATTTATTATTTTATCATAAAAATAAAATAAAAAACAGTGAAACAAACAAATAAAATGAAATGCAACAAAAGCATACATTCAACCCTAACAACAACAAAAAAGAAAAAAAAATATGTCTGGGTGCTGAAAGAAAAGAAAAAGCAGTAAATTATCCTCCCCTTTTACACACACACACACACACACATATATATGTATGTAAAAGGGGAGGAGAAATTACTGATTTTTCATATGAAGAAAGAATAAAAAGAAGGCAACAGGTTGAACTAATCATTACACTAATCTTCAAATCCCTCTGTTAGCCATCTGTTATTATATTTAGCTCATAGAAAGTCTAAAGTCAGTTTCCAGTGTCTTATAAAGCTGCCTAGTCCATTATCTCTAATCAAAGCAGTTAATTTTGCCATCTCTGCTAATTTAGTCTATTTCAAAGTACATTATTCAACAGCCTGTGTTCCTTTTTCTTTCCGGTATTTGGCAAGTGCAGTTCTTGCAGCCATCACCATATGAAGGAATAGCACCCCAAATTGTTTTTCAATTGGCTTGTCCATCATATCTAAAAGAAAACCTTCAGATTTCATTAATATTTGTATCTTAAATATTTTTGCATTGCCATTATTATGTTTACCCAGTATGTTTTCACATATTTGCAAGACTATTCCACTGCTTTTCTTGATAAAATAACGTGTTTAATCGAATGAATGAAAGGCAAAAAAAAGGAAGGAAGGGTTTTTTCTTAACAAAGGGATGCAGTGGGGTCAAATAATTCCACAATAATTCTAATTCTTCATTAGAAATATTTGAGAAAGGCTCTCAGTTGATTACTTGATTTGAAGGGGACAAATCTGAAACTTGAGAATTCTCAACTTGTCTCTGATTTAATATATCTCTGTTCCAATGGGAGTCAGCTCTGCCACTTTGTTATTCTTCATTATTGTTAAAAACTGTAGTGCTTCATTTTACAGTATTTAAATACTGTCCAGAGCCAAACATTATGGACAATACACCCTAGAGATTAACTTTCATCGTTTTCCACGTGATTTGCATTTTGTATTGTATTAGTTGTGAAGCTCAAATGTCTTTGGACATCAGGGATCAACAGCCTGGAGCTGTCTGGATCTTGGAAACATTATTTTTGATCAGAATTAGTAAACCTGGTTTACTAAGTAGTGTAACATACAAAGAGGAAACAAAACTGCATATCACTTATATGCATCCAGTTCAGGCAACTAACATCTGCAAGAAAACAACCAAGTTCAGAGAGCACCAAAGACTCCACAGATTAAAGAATTCTTGCGTGGAGTTTTCTCCCAGAAGAAAGGGTAAGAACTAAGATTCCAGGAAGAAGTCTAGCACACTACTGTGGGGATTGCTGACAGATACCTCATGTTTCCTTCCTGCTACTTGATGATAAATAACTTAAGCCTCTAAAGATGTTTCCAAACAGTTCCTAGAAACTCCAGTCTGTGTGGATGGCTTTGGGAATGCTGAGAAGTACTGTATATGCGGAAGGGATCAAATTGCCCACTCTTAAAGTTTTTTAGCCCCTCTAAATATAATGCTTTCATTTACTCTATATAATAAGCTCCCCTTGAATTCATATAGGTAATCATTTTTCAAATATTACTGCATTGATACCTCTTAATTATACACATACATACATACATACACATACTTTCTTAAGATAAAATAATTCTATGATATTATATATATATATATATATATATATATATATATATTATAATTCTATGATTATAAAATAATTCTATGATTCTGAAGATAAAATAATTCTATGATATGACAGCTTTATCATTATTATATTCTAAGAAACTCATTCAACATGTTGCTTTTCTACATGAATTATTGTCCTTTACCTACCAAAACACCACTGTAGAGATTTCTCATGAGTTTTAAACATTCTTACTATTTTTCTCTTTTGTCAAGTTCTTTATTAATTCTGTAAGAATTTATTAAGGAACTCCTTAATTTTGCTTAGAGAGGAATCCATAGGATGCGTTTGAACTAAATTCTCAAAAGTTAATTTAGGAGCAGTTAAATGAGTTCTTTTCTGGGTGAAATTCAGCAGGTTCTGATAGGTTCTGGAGAACCAGTAGTGGAAATTTTGAGTAGTTCAGAGAACCGGCAAAACCCACCTCTGGCTGGCCCCTGAGTAGGGTGGGGATGGAGATTTTGCAATATCCTTCCCATGCCACACCCATCAAGCAAAAAAAAAAAAAGAATTTCACCACTGATTCTTTTCAATGTGTGGAGTTTTGTAGCTGGGATTGGAATGTAAATTGCATGCAGAGAAGCTTATGATAGTTACTTTCTAAATGAATTTTTAAGTGGCATTTTTATTAAAAGATGCATCTGAAGACACTATTTTCGGTGAAAAGTGTAAAACTAAAAACTGCTGTTTTAAAATTATGTTTTGTGTTTCTTGAGCATATATGGTAAATAACGGATGTCAGTGTTAGGCAGAATGCTCATGTTATATACAAAACATATGGACATATTCACACAATGAATGAGACATTTTATCTAGTTGAGCATTTAAGTTGGCTAACATGGTTAAATATGTATGAAGAGCATATGTATATATCATGTTTATATGCTTATATCCAACTGATACAATAACCATTATCTGATGTAATTTTTTGGATAATCTTTGTTAGGGTATACAGTGCCTATCAATAGAAATTGATTTAGTATATAAAGCATCCTTCACATTCTTTAGAATTTATTTTCAATTAAAGACAGTTTTATGAGCAGGAATCCAAAGTTGTGTGTATGTATGTATGTGTATATGTGTGTGTGTGTGTGTGTGTACACACACACACACACACATACCCACACACACATACATATACATACATATATATGCGCGCGCGCGCACACACACACACACACACACACACACACACACACACCAGGTGCAAAATTTGAATATGCTTTTGGTCAGAACTCTGTAATATCTCCTTTAGCAGAAAGGTACAGTGAACAATGCTATAGATAAAAGGCTTCAGAATGAGCAATACTACCTGGCTTAGGCTCAATATTAATCATCTTACCAAGAGATTCAAAACTGTTTCTCTTTCCAAATCAGAACTGAAGTCAGATTATAAAGGATCCAAAATAAATAAATAAATCCAAGAAGACTCTGTTGTTTGTTATGTCACTGCTTTAGAACTTTACTCTAAAAAGCAAAGATTGAGACTTCTGGATTTAAAAAATTGCAGCCTGAAGGTGGCTCTGCAAAACGTATAACCAGTAATATGGCAAAAAAATGAAGAGCTGTCGTGTAGGCTGCCTCTCTGAATCTCTCCAGAAGTTACGACCTGGAGGGTTTTCACAAGTAGTTCTGGTTGCTTCCACCTGACAATGACAGAGAGTGAAACAAAACTTAGGTCCCCTCTCATTTCTAGTCCAATTCCTTATTGTTCCTTATTGCTTATTTATTATTAGTTGTTTATTTTATCAGGGAAATGTTGTGCAAAATGTTACAGTTATACCAGTACCTCTTCCATAATGTTACCTCTTCCATAATCTTATTCACTGGAAGATGCCTGCCTTGTTCTAATGATAGAGATATGTCTTGATTCTAAAATCTTATTCCTTTTCCTAAAACAAGAAATTATTGATATAGTCTTTCTGACCAGTAAGAGGATTTGGCATCAGAAGCATCTCTTTGAACTAGCTGAAAACCTTCTTCTCCGGGGGGGGGGGGGGGGAGACATCATCACCCTGAGACTAATTCCCATTGTGGTATTGAGGAGGACACATTAACACTCTCAAATATTAAAATCTTCATCATACCACAGTCAATTTAGTATTGATCAAGATAAGATCCTCTTTAGGTTATGATAAAAACAAATGAAAGCTAACATCCTATATAAGATTCAGTCAAAGAATCATATGTAATGTTCTGGCTTTCAATAGCTCCCCCCTTCCCTGTCCCCCTTCCCATATTGGAGCTCTCCATGGTGCTGTCTTTTTTTTGTTCCTTCTCAAAAATATCAATGTGAATAATCTGAACATAGCTGTTCACATTAGCATCCTGACCCAGATAATGTTGCTAACATTCTAAACTAAACAATCCCCTTAGAGCTCAATAATCCAAATGATATCTAATAAATGTATGGACCATCCTTTGATCCTTTGCTGGCTTAATGCTAAGTCCTTTTCCATTGTTACACTAATTATCTACTCAAACACTGCTGTCAGCTCCCCAGAAAATCAAAACCTGGACTTCATGCAGTATGAGAGGGTGCTTGGGACTGATTATGTCAACTGCTGTCAACTGTTGCCCTATCCCTGTTCCACAGATCAACCAGATTTTCATCAAGATCACTATGGCTTGTGGCAGCAGAATCTAGTAATTTTCAAAGGCCATGTTAATAACCCTTTTTCCATTCCTGCGCAAAGTTTATGAGTAGTGATCCATCAATAATGTGGTTCTTTTGAACTTCTCGTTCTGCCTTTTTTGTAGATCACTTTCATCTGTTCCAGCAAATAATACGTCATGAGTATATCTTGTCACATTAATTAAGAGGCCCGTGGTTGCTATGACATCCTCAACTATTCCAGATGACAAGAATGTGACAGTGATGTAGAAAATTGCTCAGTATGCAACATTTCAGGGAAAACAGTCCTATTAGAGAGAAAATCAGGGACACTTTCACAAGTTCCACTGGGAGACAACAGAACCATCAGCAGAATCCTTCTATTCCAATGTGCCATGATTAGACACATACATTTCATCTTGTTAGTTAAGATTAATTACGGTTTGCCAAGGTTTGGAGAAGAAACTAGTTCTAATAATCTAAAACAGAAGAAACCAATTCTAATAATCTAAAACAGAAGAAACCAATTCTAATAATCTAAAACAGAAGTTAAAACTTTGAAGCTAATTCTTTTGACTACAAGTAGTCCTTGACTTATGACTGCAATTGAGCCCAAGATTTCTATTGCTAAGTGAGACATTTGTTAGATGACTTTTGCCCCCTTTTATGACCTTTCTTACCAGAGTTGTTAAGTGAATCACTGTTGTTGTTAAGTAAGTAACATGATTGTTAAGTGAGTCTGCCTTCCCCATTAACTCTGCTTGTCAAAGGGTGGGAAAAGATGATCACATGACCCAGGGACACTGCAACCATCATAAATATGAGTCAATTGCCAAGCATCTAAATTTGATCGCATCACCATGGAGATTCTGCAATGGTCATAAGTCACTTTTTTCAGTGCCTTTGTCATGTCAAACAGTCACTATATGAGCTGTTGCAAGTCAAGGACTACCTGTACATTGGATAAAACAGAACTACACAAACATTCCCATAGGTAATATGGTATTTAAAAGATCGTCATTTTCTTGCTTATCCTTGCAATGAGTCTCATCTTACCTTGATAAATATTCCAGAAATGCAATCTAGGATAATTAAAACTTTCATTATTGAATTATGGAACTTCCTATGATTCTCAAAGGTGTTTTTTTTTTCCAAGAGGCAACTGGGCTTTCTTGTTTTTTCTTTGAAGACATTTCACATTTCATCCAAGAAGCTTCTTCAGCTCTGACTGGATGGTGGGGAATGGAAGGATTTATATTCCTTGCAGACAGCTGGTCATTTGCATCCTTTTAGAGAATCGTTGAGGCCATTTGGAGGTTTATCTCAGGTTACCTCAGGTTATGGAGCCTTGGAACTGCTGAAAGGATTGTGTTGTGGAGCTATGCTTTCTGCACTGTTGAATGAGAAGCGAAATGTCTTCAAAGAAAAAAAAAACCCAGAAAGTTCAGATATCTTTTGCAAAAGCACCTTGGGAACAACCACGACCTGAATGACTGAGAATCTCCGTAGACACTTTCCTATGACTCTATTTTTAATCCTTTTCTCTCTCTAATAGCTACGTCTAGCTTCCCCAATCTGTTCCTCTTTAGATGTGTTGGTAACAACTCCATCATTTCCAACCAGAATCTGGTAGCTGATTTTCATGAAATAGCCAATAAGGCATTCAGAGAATTGAGATTGTGCAGATGATAGTTAGCTCTATGTTCCATTTTCAAATGATGCCAAGGCATCTGCAGAAAGTAATAGCTTGCATGAGGACTAAGATGATGAGGGTGAATCCTAGATAGGCTGATCATTGCAACATACTTTACAATAGGGTTAATGTTGAAAAGTGTTCAGATACTTCAAATGGTGCAGAATATTTAAACTACTTTGGGCTTTTTTTTAACAGCACTAAAAACAATGTTACTATATTGCACAAGCTTCCAGGTTGTCCTTTTTTTCTGAGCATAGTTTAAGATGTTTGTTGCTTACATAGAAAGACAAGTTCTGAAAGATTGCCACTTTATTTTATTTATCAAAAGAACTTTGGGAGATAGGATTGTAGGTCAAAGTTTTATCTATGTAGCCCAATGTAGTATGGATCTGCCTCAGCTGGAATTAATTAATTAATTTCATTCTTCAACAGGTGGTTTTGAAAGTTCTCCTTTCCTCAGTGTTCCTTGATTTTTAAGATTTAAAACCTCTATTATTCTTGTTAGAATGGTACTCCTTTATTTTTTTTAATATTTCTTATTCAAATTACCCGAGTGTAATCTGTTGCTGACTTTTAAGCACTGTGATTGAAATGAAAGAAACGGGATCGAACATAAAGAATTGAAAGAAACTGAATTGAACATAAAATTGAAGTTGGGTTTTTTAAATAAATAATTCTAATGTTTTTAAATAAAAATATAACAGTAGGTATTGGAAAAAAATGTATTATAATTGGAGCTGGCTTGTGTACATTGGACCTGGATTGGTGAGCTTCTAGTTCAGATACACACTTAACCATGAAGCTGAGTAATGTTGGATCAGTTACTTTATCTCTGGATAGTTCCACAAAATGACTTTTGTAAGAATAAAATTGGAAGTGGGGAGTGACAAAATTTAGTTCCTACATATTGGTGAAACAAATCAAAATGTATATGTTTGTAGACCAAGATGTGTCTGTGTATCTGTTACATAGTAGTCAGCATTATGTCCTGAATTTATGTTGACCTGAAAACTGCCAAGTTCTCATAACTTGTGTTTAATAGGCTCCAAATGGCTGTCATGGCAACTTCCAATGTTTTTGGTTGAGGCCATACTAAAAATAATTGGACACAGGAACAAAAAACTGATTCTTTTGCCTGCCATGCAATATTATGAGACATAACAATGCAGCACAATCATTTTAATTACAGTGCTCTTTTTCTTTTTAAAATGTAGGGGTCTTTGAAGTCCCAGAACAAATAGAAGTGATCCCAGGCAATTTGCTAGAGTAAAACTATTTTACAAAGAAATGTGGAGTTGTCCTATTAGTTTCTTTTTTAAAAAGCTGACTGTAGTTCTGTTATATCTTAAATGATACTTAGCCAAAGTAAATTGAGGTAAAAGCTTTCCTTTCCTATATATGGATAATTTTTCCTTATGACTAAGATTCTATTGTAAAATATTCAATAATTTATAAATATAGTGCAATTAGTGTACTATGGATTTAAAGACCAAATTTATTTATAGTTTACAAGTCCTTGTGGTACCTTGGAGACATTGTATTATGAAATCTTTAACAAGATGTCTATTTTGCTACATAAACTGCATTTGAAAGCCTTCTCAAAGTGCAGTACTTTATTTATTTATTCATGTAGTAATTCCCTAACTGTTTGGTAGAAGACGGAGAAGCAATTTCCCATCAGATAAGACTAATGAGGCTTTCACGACAAGTTGTTTTGTCCTTTGAATTACAATTTCATTTTTCTGCATGAAAAATCTGTAAAACTGAATAACCAGAAGGAAATATAAAAATATATGAGTTTTTTATTTATACAAACTTCAAAACTGGTACTAGATACAAAGAAAAAAAATCTGATAATGGCAGCGATCCAGTATAAATTTGAGATCGTGTGTGTGCTTGTGTGTATGTTTTACTTCGTAGCTGCATATTTTTGTTCAGTTTATTCCCTTTTCTTTGATATGCAGGTTAACATTCAGCCTTCAGAGTGGCATCATTCCTTGTTGCTGCCTCATTCCTGGGCTGGATTTATGGAGAGAGCATACCATGCAATTATACAAGTATGAGATACTAACATATACAGTATATCAATGGTTATTCTTAAGTTTTCTTACATTTTGGGGTGAACTTTTTGTCTAAATACATAAGTAAGTATGCCTGATGCTTTCAGTTACAGGTAGTTCTCGACCACCACAATTGAGCCCAACATCTATGCTACTAAGTGAGAAATTTGTTAAGTGAGTTTGCCCCATTTTACTATTTTTCTTACCTCATTTGTTAAGTGAATCACTGCAGTTCTTAAATAAGTAACATGATTGTTAAGTGAATCTGGCTTCCCTGTTGACTTTCCTGGTAAGAAGGTTGCAAAAAGGGGATCACGTGACTCCGAGATGCTGCAACCAGTTGTCATGCATCCAAATGTAAATCATAGGACGAAGGGGATTCTGCAACAGTAATAAGTGTGAAAAATGGTCATAAGTCACTTTTTTCAGTATCATCGTAACTTTGGTCACTAAGTGAACTATTGTAAGTCGAGGACTACCTGTACTTTGGGCTCTTGAGAGGTCTAAGTTTAACATTAGAGAAATATGGGTATAAAATGTCTCCTTGATATGATATGAGTATAAATGTCTATGTCAGGGGTGAAATTCAGCAGATTCTCACAGGTTCTGGAGACCTTGTAGTGGGAATTTTGAGTAATTCAAGAACCAGAAAATACCACCTCTGGCTGGCCCCAGAGTGTGGAGGGAATTGAGATCTTGCCACGCCCACCAAGCCACGCTCACAGAACTGGTAGTAAAAAAAAAAATGAATTTCACCACTGATGACAGTGTTTCTCAACTTGACAACTTTAAAATACGTGGATTTCAACTCCAGAGCTCCGTAATCAGCTTTCTGGGAGTTGAAGTCTACACATCTTAAAGTTCCCTAGGTTGAGAAACATGGTTTAGGACCGTGATGGCGAACCTATGGCAAGTGTGCAAGCTGTTACCCAGCTCATCTCCACTGTGCATACGTGCACACTTCCCACCAGCCAGCTGATTTTTTGGTCTCTGCCGTGTATGCAGATGTGTGCGCATGTGTGGGGAGGGGTCACGTGTGGCCCGTTTTTGGTCCCAGGAGGCTTCAGGGAGACCTGCTAGGCCCAAAATGGGGTGTGGGGCACATGTGCGCGTATGTGTGGGAGGGGGGACTGTCGCACGTGTGCATACAATTTTGGCACGCAAAGAGAAAAAAGTTAGCCATCACTGGTTTAAGATTTTTTTTAAAAATTCTGAGAATAAGATTTAACAGCTTTCATAAAATGACCCACAGTCATGTAACACCCATATATCCTCCAAGTTTAAGGTAGGGTAGGGTTTCTGAAAGATATGTTCTGAATTGGAATGATATATAAACTCAATGGATATATAAAGTCAAGTAAGTAAATAAAGCAGTGTTTATTATAACCGTATGCCACAGTCTGGATTTAAGATGAAAAAATAACATTAATTTTCAGTATGTACATTTAATGAAAGGTATCTGTTCCTGCCAGCTCATTGAAGAACCTGCCAAAGTGATTCCCATTTCAAGGCTATAGGCTAGGGTTAAATCCACACTGATTTTTTAAAATTAAATCCTATTGATTTCAGTGGGATTTAAGATAACTAATATGAGGTGCTGCATGACAGGGTGACCCTCTATTACTTGCCCCAGATCCTGCCTACCTAGCAGTTTGAAAGCATGCAAATGCAAGATGATAAATAGGTACCACTTTGGTGGGAAGGCAACAGTATTCTGTGTGCCTCCACGTATAGTTATGCTGGCCACATGACCACAGAAATGATTCTGGCTTTCTCAGCAAAGAAATGAATCTCACCCCCTAAAGTCAGAAGTGACTGGACAGGGAAAACCTTTACCTAATAAAGGTGTGTATCCAATATTGAATGTGAGTAGCTGGAATATCAGTAATAGAACAGATTTTCAGTGTTGTGTACTTAGATGCTTTTGGAAGAACTGGACCAAATTTGCTTCATTTATTGTGTAATGCTGAGGAAGAACAAGAGGAAGTAAAGGAAGTATTACGTGACACTGAGTAGAATTCTGTATCTATTAGGAATATAGAATAATTTCAATGAATTTTGCTAGTACGTTTGGTCTTCATAGCACTGCAACAAGTCCACTAGCATCCAACTTTCTAATTCTAAGATTTTTTTTTAATGTTTACTGTTACTTTTTAAAAAAACTTAAATTTAAAAATCTTAAATTAACTTAAATCATGGAAATTTCCTGCTTTGTAACTGCTGTACAAAAATTCTTTTTGAATCTGTGTTTAACTTTTCACTTAACTAGAGCTGAATGAACAAAGCTATCTATTAGGTTGTGGTAGTTCAGCCATGAACTACCAGAACCTAATAGCTGTTAAATTTGTAGGTGTGTGTGTGTGTCGCTGCCTGTATATATGTGAGTATTTATAACTTCAAAAGATTAGGGTAACCTCTGCAAACCATTACCATGAAGAAATAATTGCCAATCTCAATTAATGAAGGAATGTTTGCTTCACAAACATAACTTTGTGAAGAATTTTATCATTGTTATTTATCCACCTTACTAAAAATTATATTTTTATAATTTGAACATACCAGAAAAATGTGACAAATAACTGGTAAAGATACTTATTTTAGTATACTTTCTCACAAAGATTCAGTATTGCATATATATTTTTTAATCTTTAGATCACAGCAGAATTTGCAGAGTGTTCCAAGAAATAGTCTCTTTCCATTTCTGTACACTTAGGAAATTTAGAAACTTTCTTCTTAATATTAGAATTGCATCTCCTCGATATTTATTGTGATATTTAAGCTGAAGGCTATAGTTGTTTAGAAATAATGGACCAAGCAACTTTTCTCAAATTATAGCATCAAAGCGTACTGAACTGTCTAAACATACATTGCTTTTTAGAGAATTTCCCCAAAAGTGGCAATCATTAATGAAAGTAATGAGAATATATTGGGCTCTTGAAGAGATGCACCTTCATTCTTCAAACCTAAAATTTCAGATTCCATCACTTAAGACACAGCTTATTATGCAGAAAAGATCCATAAAGGGCATTTGGATTTAACTGTGGAATAGTGCTCAGGCAAAAGGTTGTATCTGTTGTGTGTTCCCTGTAGAAATCACTGTGTTACTACCTATGTAAGTGCCCCTGCTGATTTTTGTTATGATTATACAGGGGAGGCAAGCTGAATTAGAGATGCAGTTAAAGCATGGAAAAGAGGAACTAGAACAAGTACAATACAAGCAATTTACAGCCTGGCTCTGGTAAGGCAATGACTAGCTATTCCTTGTCACCTAGAACAGTGGTGGGGTATTGTGGAAAGAAACAAGTAGTATAATTTGAAGGATTCAAAGTTGTAAGTTTTACTAACTTTAAAAGTGTTAATGATAAAAACCAGATACGGTCTTGCAGAGAAATGGCAAATACCAAGGGTAATCACAAAGAATTGTTTTTGCACCAGTAGTTATTTTCTGTATGAAGAACGTCTGAAGAATTTTGATGACGGAATTGGCACCACATCCCTAAACAAGCTGCTTGTTCTGAAATTTCTTTCTGACTGTTCAGTAATTTGATGCATATAGAAAATGTGCTTAGCATTTAAACGCATGACTTTGCGTTTAATAAAAGTAATATCAGTGACCATACTTCAGTTTCTTACGTTCAGTGTATCTAAATGTATAGATTCAGTATAAAAATATGCCTGGTTGTGATTGCAATATAGAAATATATGTATATTAAATACATACATGTAATATTTATCCAACATTAGGCTGTTTCCTTGCCACATAGAAATCTAAATGTTGTTAAAAACATAATCCAAAACATCAAATTTGATAGATTATTTTCAAGGTAATGTCAACTGTGCCTCTAAACATGAAATAGAACAAAAATAGAAATTCAGTTATGAAATGGAAAATTGTATGCAATTCAAGCTTTTCTGGTTCAGATTTTGGAATTTTAAGTTTATCTTAATAATAAAGGCAGTTATCTAGTCTCAAGGAAGACCACACCTCACTGTTGAACTGTGGGTTTAATTGCACTAGCGATAAATGAAGATGATTTGATTATGGTGAACTTTCTTATAATATTCTTAAAGGTAAAGGTAAAGGTTCCCTTCACATATATGTGCTAGTTGTTCCCAACTCTAGGGAGCAGTGCTCATCTCTGTTTCAAAGCCAAAGAGCCAGCACTGTCCAAAGATGTCTCTGTGGTCATGTGGCCGGCATGACTAAATGCCGAAGGTGCATGGAGCGCTGTTACCTTCTATTTGCATTTTTTACGTGGTTTAGAACTGCTAGGTTGGCAGAAGGTGGGACAAGTAATAGGAGCTCACTCCGTTACGTGGCGCTAGGGATTCGAACTGCCAAACAGCTGACCTTTCTGATTGGCAAGCTCAGCGTCTTAGCCACTGAGCCACCACATCCCTATAATATTCTTATGTCCCTGTAAAAAAACTAAATTAAAAAAGATTAATCTGTCTCTGTGTAGAGACAAATCAGAAGATAATTAAGATAAACATTTTCTTATTAGTGAGAATTGGTTAATTTTTACAATGGCGCATTACTTGAGGAACCTTTTAATAAATAAAGTTTCTCTGAGTTTGCCTAACATAATGCAATAATGTAGCCTCTGTGGCTATGCAACAAAATATGGTCCAAAGAATATGTATTGTTTTATACTGATATAGAATTGTGATAAAATAATCTGAAGTGAAACAGTGAGAGAGGCTGCTTAGGAGTCTACATGTCAATTATCTCCTTATTCTGCAAATCCATTATTGCTTTAACAGATCAACCAATTCTAGTGACTGGAATATTCAGAATCTCCAAGAAATCTGCAAACAATGCAAAAAATAAATTTCCCTATCACTGCAAAGATTATAAATCTCAATCTATTGTTTTCATTCTGTTCAATAAATACTTTAGAAATTCCTACTGATCTGTCTTTGATGGATCACTGCCTCTTCTAGAAAACTACGGTACATATATCAGTTCAGTATTTGAGCAATCCTGTATATAATTCAATAATAGAATTTCAGTTGATGCACACAATCAAGAGTGCACACCCATTTCTTAGATATTGCCTGGAACAGGATCTTAATTGGGGGATGATTTTACAACCAATTACAGTTCTTCCATCTCTAGTCTCCCCCATATTTTGCTTTCTATCCAACTCAGACCTGTTAGGATACTCACTGATAGATACTCCATTCCCCCCCACCCCCCAGTTAAAACTGTCTAATTCCATAGCACATTCTTTACTTTCTTGTTTCTCTCTTTTAACAGGGTTAGAGATATGCTAACTGATGCAGTCAAAGGAGCTTCCAAGTAAGATCTTTGCTTCTTAATAAATGCAGGATGTTTTGTTGTTGTTGTTGTTCAATCTACTTTAAACAAATATGATTATGTCCATCTAATGAGAAGCTTTCCTTAAGAAGCACTATCTAACCAAAGGTTGTTTAAAAGAAAATCTCCCTAAAAAAACACTATCCCATCATACAAGATGAACATCTGGAAAACAAAATTGCTTTCATAGATTTTTTTACTCTCTCACACACACACACATTTATATTTTTGTTCTTTTCACTATCTAAATAAATATAAAGTAATTTCTCTGTTATCTTTATTATGGGTATTAACATAACAGTTACAAAACATTACTGGAGACATACTAAATGTGATACCCTTGGTTCAATTAGTGAAAAGGGTCTTTTTCAAAAGCAAGGGTGGATAGCCTAATCTGGATCAGGATCCTGGTATGGGAAGGAAGGGCTTTGGGGTTTTTTTAAACATTTTTTTTAAAAAATTAATCCTGGTCCTTTCATCCATCATCTCTGAATACTGATACTGGAAGCCATTTCTAGGAAATGTACGCAAACAATTTCAAACCTTTTTAAAAATGATTTAACTTGTAATTTAATCCCGTCCTCCAAAACCCATACATATTTAAACCTCTATTGTAGTTCATGGAGAGTATACTAAATGATAATAAAAGTCAATTTTCTTTTTCCTAACGTGAAATCTTTTAGCTATGCTAGACCTACTACTTTCATAATTCAAATTATATATGTTGCGTGGTAATCCTAAAATTTGTAAATCTTAAACGTTTTAGAAGATACCAGATTATTGAAATGGTCTTACTTTTCATTCTATTTCTCTAACCTCATTCTCCTTCCTTTATTTTTTCCTTTATTTCATTGACAACTGATACATGAATTTCAACAGAGAAAGCCCAGTAGTTAAAGGGAATTGTCTTCTAGCATTAACAGGACTGGCAGTTGCTGTTGCAAAGCATGAAAAAGAACTTTCTTCAGACATTGAGGAACAATTTGATGTGAGTTAAAATGACTTGATTGCTCTAACTGTAAAACAAATACTGTATATGTAAACATTAATAGCTGGCCATGATGTTCTTACTGTGCTATTTCTAGTATAAGGCACAATCGCGTACATGAGTTTTAAATGTACTTGCTTAAAATATTACTGGAAACATGAATAGTTCATGACTATGAGAACAAGAACAATGATTAAAAAAATCTATATAAATTGCTTATTTAAAATTGCATTCCTATATCCATTCGACCACAATGAAAATTACTTCTCACAGTAATAAAATTTGAATTGTACAGCAATTCTTTTTAAACAATATATTGTGTGTGTGTGTGTGTGTGTGTGTACGTGCGCACGCAAAAGATATTGTGTGTACACACACACACACACACACACATAAATATAATGTCATTCAGTCTTTATGTGTATATGTACATATAGATACTAATTCAGGAGTATTTTTTTATAATGGTGCCTAGTGTTCTATTATTGGGCAGTTCATAAAATTATTACATCATTTAAATAACCAGATTTAAAAAAAACAAAAAATATTGTTAGATAATTTTCAGTGCTTTTCTTCTCTGCAGACTGAGCCAGACTTTCTTCCAACAAAACACTGGCTTTCCATGGTGATCGATACCCTCCTTAGCATTGTAGACAGTCACTATTTTCCCAAGGGCCGAATCTTTCCTTGGTTTTATCAGGTAGGTCAAAGCAGTTTTTAACTAAGAATCATTATTACAACTGTACTTTATTGTACTGGAGAAAGAAATCGATTTGGATTTTACTTTGTTCGTCTCGGCTTTTAGAATGACCTTACATTTGAAATAATACAGTACATGGAATCTAGTCTCATTCTCTAATCGTAGGCATGCCTTCAGTGTAGATCTGTCAGTGGCATCAAAAAGCAGTCAAAAATCAGCTGAATCCTGGTAAAACCAAGTGGCTTTGGGCAGCTACAGCCTCAGGATCCTAGAGATTAATATCTTTAGTTTTTTGCTAGGATTGCTCTTTCCCAGACAGAATCCGTGTGAAGCCTGGCCATCCTCCTGGACTCACAACTCCTGTTTAAAGAGCAAGTGGTGGTCATGACTGGGACAGTCTTTGCACAATGCACAACTTCAGATTGTGCAACAGTTGTGCCCTTTCCTAGTTTGTGAGGCCATGCATTTAGTCACTCATGCCCTGGCCATCTTGTGCTTGGACTGCTGCAATGCACTCTACATGAGACTATACTTGGAAGGTACAACTGGTACAAAATGCAGCAGCATAAACAGTCTTAGGGGATCTGAGGTGACCCATGTTAAACCACTGTTGTGCAAACTGCACTGTTTGCAGCTTTACTTCCAGGTGCAACTCCAGGTGTTGGTTATAACCTTTAAAGCCCTAGATGCAATAGGACCAAGTTATCTGAGGAAATGTCTCAAATGTCTCAACCCAATGGGATTGGCCCACCCCACTTACTCTGGCAGAAGGGGCATTCTCTAGATCTCATCGGCCCAGGAATTGCAGCTGGCAGAGTCCAAGAGAAGGTTCTTTTCTTCTGCCCTTTGAAATATGTCCTCCAAGTTGACATCTGCCTCCAATTTCATGACCTTCTGAAAGAGTCTGAAAACCTGGTTTTGCCAACTGGCATGGGGCCCCAATGGGGACATACTATTTTAAAGGGGGTTAGTAGATTAGTACAAGAGCTCACATCAACCCTATCTATGCATTGCTTTTTGTATCTGTTTTAATATTAATTTTAACATTTTAGCTTTTAATGTCTAACGTTGTAATCCTATAATTGCTTTACTCTGTTATTTATGGTTATGTAAGCTACCCAGAGTTTCTTTTTAGAGAGATGGGTGGCATACCAATTTAAATAAAATTTGGGTAGCTTAAATTCCTTAGATAGCAAAATAAAACAATTATATAATTATATAACCTCCTTTTAAACTTTACCCTACCAAAAAAGCATCAGGCCTGGAATCTTCTCAAAATCCTGCCATAATCAACTTTGGTGATATTATCATCTCAGTTCCATGCTGACTGTGATCATTGTCTTCTAATCTGTGGCCCTTCACCACTGAAAGATGGACCCTCTTTGCCATAGATAGTAGCTACCGATTCGTAACTGCTGAAGAAATAAAAGATGAAAAGGTTGTATATCATTTTGGTCAATTATAAACAGAAAAGGCATAGCTTTTGGAGGAACATAAGCACAGTGCAGCTTTAAAATGATGTTTTAGTGAAGTAAGGAGGAGTCTGAATGAATGGGATGAGCAGAATAGCGTTAGGGAGGTTCAAAATGGTTGATAACAAAGCTTGAACAGCATGCAGCTTTCAAGTTTGTAAGTTAGAGCACTCTAAGGAAAAAATATACATGGCTGGCAACATTGAAATTATCACTCTAAAAATGGTATGTCTATGTTAATCTCCACCCCTGTCTTGGGAATCTTTGATATCACTTCTTCCATGCTGTGAAAGAGACTATCTTGTTACAAAAGGCTGCACTCAAGGAATGATGCAATAGTGTTACAGCAATTTCATTGTATGTGTGAGAGAGAAAGAACCAAACCCAGGTGCCCTTGTCAGTTAACATATAGTGTCAGTCAAACAAAATTTAAAAAGTTACATTTTCATTTATGGTATCATAGAATCGTTTTAATAATATATCTCCAATTAGGTGTAAGTTACTAATAATCTACTTCTTTAGAATGAATGGGCACTCAAGGGAACCCTAAGGCAAAAAAAACTGCACTGTAGAACCCATTCATCTTATAGGAGATGAACATTCATATAGCTTCACAACCTGATGTTTTCCCCTAGGATCTGATTCTTCTGATTTATGGGAGATGGAATGAACATGTAGTTAGTTTTTCTGCTTTGGGCTCTGGTCACTTGGTCTCTCTCTCTCTCCCTTTTGCTGCTTCTGTAGTTCTCTTTAATAAACCTCCCTGTGTACATTATGAACATAGGCTGTGCCTCCCCACAAAGTCTTGGGACTGATAGGAGGGACAGGAACAGAAGAAGTAGCATTTGCATTCTCATCTATTCTAATAGAACGACATTCCGCACGTTACTTCAGTTAAATAAGATGGCGATCCTTTTGTACAGAGGCTTTTATACAGAAGTGAATGGGGGCACCATTTTCCTCTCTTTTCTTTCCTGACTTTCTGCTGGAAAGATCCAGCAAATAACTAATTGCAGATTTTCCCAAGGAGCTATGGACTCATCTAAGTAGCTTGGCAATTGTGGATGGTGGAAATATGATAGGACAGCCTTTCTCAACCTGCTGGTTTTTAGAGGTTTTACAAATCAATTCCCACAATTCTTACATGAACTAAATTGGTGTTTGTCAGTGGATTGTGGGAATTGAAGGCCAACATATTTGGGAACATTATTTTTTTGGGGGGGTGGAACTGCTATAGCTCTATGATCTGTTCTAAATGATTTTCAGTTAAGTGCTGAATTGGTAGGTGGATCAAAATAATAACCCTTTTTGAAAAGACACTAGATGTCTGTTAAGGAGGTATGAACATAATTTTTTCAGGTGTTGAATTAAATCATTTCCATGTCTGATTAGAATCAAATCTGGGATGAATTTTTCTAATAGAAAGTCTAATGGGCCACTCTAGAGATATTCACACAATATAACTTTGGTTAGTTGGACTATCTTGGGAGCAAAATAGATGTCAAATTCCTTTATCAACTTGAGATTTATGGTAATTCTTTCCTTGTTTTATCCTTTTTCTCATGCTAAATGTATGCTGTTGAATAATCCAAATCTCACAATATAAGAACTTTTTTAAAATCAAAAACTGGGGTAGAAGCTAGGATTTAAAATAAGGCTCAATTAATATCTAAGCATGGAAAAATTTTGTTTTCTACTTCAAAGGCCAAGTATTAATTGGTACAAAATCACTGGTAGTATTTATAACTGCAGTATTTGTTGACACCTCAAGTTGAATCTGTAGTATTTTCTGCCTTAGAAATATCTAATCTACTGCAAGCCAGAATTACAGCTGTAACAAGTTACAATTATTCTTTATAAAATTCTGTTGCTGATTAGAAAATTTGGCATGTTATGCAAATTTTAATGGTCAGGTGGAATAATAAATTAATAATTTCTATTTTCTGGGAAGAGACAGTGGGAAGAGGTGTTAACATCAAAGCCAAAAACTTTAGTAAATCTTAGATTACATCTTGCGCAACAAAATATTTTATACTTACTAGTCTCCATTGCAATTATATAGAAAAGGATTGAATAAATTATCATGTTGAGGGAGATACAGGTAATCCTTGAATTATGACAGTTTACTTAGCAACCGTTCACAGTTATGACATAGCTTCTCAAGTACTTACAACACAGTCCCAAACTTACAAATGTTGCGGTACCATGGCAGTGGTTCACACTTAAGAACGATCACAGAGGCTCTGCAACATTCACCGTGACTATTCCCCCCCTCCTCATGTCTCCACAGGCACTAGACCTGTGGATACTTATCTTGGGAAGATTTAGCGAGCCTTGGGTTTCTTGGCCTGCTTTGGTGCTTCAGGCCTTCAGTGTGAGTGCAGAGAACGGAGGCCTTAAGTATTATACAAGATCGGTCGTGTGAGATCTTGCACTACTGATTTCTCATGATCTCATTGAACTTTAGGCCTCTGTCCTCTGCAAACGGAAGCCTGGATGAGAACTGCAGCAAAAGGCTTTTTAAACGGAGGGAAGACCTGAAGCACCAAAGCCTTGCCTCCATTTGCAAAGCTTTTTGCTGTCTTTGCAAAAAGCCTTTCTCGCCAAGAACAGAGGCCAGGAGGGACGCATCTGTCCCTCTGGGCCTCTGTTCTCATCGGCAAAGGCCTTTTCTCAAGTCCTTTGCCACTGAGAAGAGAGCCCAGGAGAGGCGAGTGCATCTCTCTGGGGCTCCATTTTCATTGGCAAAGGACTTTCCTCAACTCCTTTGCTAACAAGAATGGAGCTCGTTCTTGTTGGCAAAGGCTTTTTGCAAAGCTGACCAGAGCCTATAGGGATGCAACCTCTCATCCTTCTAGGCTACCAATGGCGAACCTTTTTTGGCTCGGGTGCCATAAGTGGGGGGAGTTCAGGGGGGTTATGTGCAGGTGTGCCGCACCCATAATGCAATGCGTGACCCCCCCAATGCACATGGGCCCACTACAGGCGCGACCCCCCCCATTTTTGCATGCTTTTTTCGCCTCCCAGGCTTCAGAGGCTTTCTATAGCCTCCCCCCCACCCCCGGAAGCCTTCAGGGACTTTCAGGAGGCTTCCCTGAAGCCTCGGCAGCAGTCAAAACGACCCTCCGAGCAAACAGGAAGTCACTTCCGGTTTGCTCAGAGGCTCATTTTAAGCGCTCTGAAGGCTTCAGGAACCAGTAAAAACAACCCTCCAAGCAAACAGGAAGTCCATTCCCAAACTTCCAGTTTGCCCATAGGGCCTGTTTTTGCACTCCGTAGGCTTCAGGGAAGCTCATGAAGCCTCCGGAGGGCCTTGAGGGGGCAGGGGAGGCTCTTGTCGCCCTCCCTAGGCTCTAATAAAGCCTCTGGAGCCTGAGGAGGGCGAAAAACGGTTTTAAAAAAGGGTGAACTCAGCTGGCCAGCACGCATATGCGCGCTGGCCAGCCGACAGGGCAGCGCCTCGCATGCCCTGACAAATGGCTCAGCGTGCCACCTGTGGCACGCGTGCCATAGGTTCGCCATCACTGTTCTAGGCCTTGGCTAATCTTTGCTCAAGACAAAACCACAATACACAGGCTGGTGAGGAGACAGCTGCATTGATCATCAATATTTATGTAACGTAAGTGATCCAGTAGGGCAGGATGTGGTGAGGGGAGCATGAGATATCTCAGTGGGTCTGGGGAGGTCTTGGGTGGTCAGAAGCAGTAGGCTCCCCATGGCCTTCTCCACCCTGAAATACCTTATTCACTTAACGACCTGTGCATTGCGAAAGTAGGGAGTGATCATGTTCAAGGTATGTGATTCACTCCTATGAATCCTTGGGTTATGAATGTAATTGACAGGCTCCACTACATTCGTTACTCGAGGAGTACCTGTACATTGAGAGTAATGCTTCATTTAACCATATGTTTGTAGAGTGTCCCATAATAATTTCATTTGTAGAGGAAGCTATTATATATATTAATTCAGCATTGAGACAAGATTTAATAATCTCAGATATTTATTATCTTTTGAAGTATATTTCTATTGTACAGAAATTGACATCTGAATAAAGAAAGTTGATTCTCTTGCTTATAGCTGCTAGTCTTATTCTTAAGCACTAGGAAGATAAAATACAACTCCAACCACTGAATAGTCTGCAGAACTGATGTTAACAGTTTACAAACGAATCATTTATCAGCATAAATTAGTTATGGGTGATTATAATGAAATATGGCCAGCAGTCATTGAAATGTTTATGTAGAACATTTATGAATGCATATGTGTCCATGAAGACCTTCTCTATGTACTATGTTTTCCTTTCTAATTTTTAAGGATTCTTTTATCTCACTATCTTTCTATAACTTAATTTGTTATTTTGTTTTTTGTATGGTTAATTAAATGAAATTAAAAATCTTGAGTTGTTCCCAAACAGGTTCATTTGGTAGTTATCTGAATTCTGTGCTTAAAACAATTCCCAAGGCATAAATTCCCTAACGCTCAGTATGACTATTTTTCTCTAACTTCCCTTGTATTTCTATAAATCCACCTATAAACTGTTCCATTTTTTTTTACAAATTTGACTGATTTCACTGCTTTGAAATAAATGTCACTTGACTTCATACTGTTCTGTTGTTCCAGTTGCTTTCTTTTTTCTCATTATGCAAAGTGTGCTTCTCTATGTAATTTAGCCATGGTAATGTTGCCTCAAAGGAAAGATATAATTTAGTGTGTTTTGATGATCAGTCCTATAGATATGTATTGAAAAGTAAATCCCATTGAAAGTAAGGCACTAATCATAGTTAGTGAGTTTTAAGATTTCAGGATATTTCTTCCTCCAAGACTGTATATTTAATTGTTATAAACTTTTGTTAGTACCTACAAACTGACAGGTGAGTCTAAAGTGTTTATACACTTTAAGAAATACACTGAAATGTGTATTAATTATTAAAGTGTTTAGTTCCCTTGCATTTGGTATTTGATGTTTCTGCAACTATTATGTATTCTTTTCATTTTCACATAGTGCTTTTATTGATGTTGATTCTCTTCTCCTCATCTCCTGCCTGCTGAGGAAATTCCAATAAAGTTATATGATGAATTGATAATTTTAATTTATATTTGTATATTTTAGAAAATACAGATTTGCTTTTGTTTTCTTCAAGTAAAGCTTATTTCAGTATTACCAAATAAAAGGCAAAGGTATGCAGAGTCACACTGTCAAAATCATTATTATATCTTCCTTTCGCTTTCCTAGATAGGTCTGCAATGTGCTGAAAGCTTTTATACGCAGAAACAAAAGGATAAAACTAAGAATCTTTGGGACTTTTCTTTTGTGTCCTAGAAATCCTACTCTGGTGAAAATACCGCAAGTGCTATTGCTCGTTCCTGTGCAGCAACCTCTTTGTCTCTCTTGGTGCCGGTTTTTATTGTATCCTACAAGGAAAGGGTTGAGGAAGTCCTGAATTTACTGATTGCCATGTTACCTGGGAAACCAAATGCAGATGAGTCTCAGGCTGTTCAAATCCACATGAGCCTTGCATTGGGGATGTTTATTTCACGGTTATGTGAAGAGAAAGTCAGGTATGAATTCCATCCTATGGCAGGTGTGCAAATAACTTTTGCTTCCTCCCACACTAGATATTCATATTATGCAGAGCAACATGTATAGCCTTCTGCCTTTCACAATTCCCAAGTCATTCTGCAAGATGCTTTCATTTTGAACTACTTCCTTGGTCCCCCATCTTCTTCCTTCTTCCGCTTATTTCACTGCCATGTAAGTTATCGCTTTCCCTATTTCAAGATTGCAGCGGTGTCTGAGGCCTCCTCATGGATTACGTTCACAGTGAGAAAGCCCCTTCAGTGTGGACTTTTCTGCAAAAATAAAATCAAAAGTCTTAACCCATGTAGTCTAAGCTTTTCCCAACCTAGTATCCTCCAGGTGTGTTTTGCTATAGCACATCCTCCGTAGCCAGCATTACTGTTATCTTGCTGGCTGGAAATCATATAAAATGTCTGACATTTGGATGTCCCCAGATTGGATAGGGCTTTCTTAGTATTCCAATACTGGATCATTTTGATACATTTTGTATAAGCAGCAACAACAGCAAAACAGATTTGCTTCCTCATCCAGTCCAGACTTTACATTGATATCCCAAGAAAGGCTTAATGAGCATCATGAAAAACAATATTACTTTTGAGTAGAAAACAAGAGAAAATTCTGGATTATTCCAATCTCAGAATGAAAGGATACAAAGCAGCTACTCACATTAAAAATAGTAATAATCAAATTTTTATTTGGAGAAGAAAAGGATGACTAAAACTTTTTTTAATCCCTATAGTGGTTGTTTGCCGCATTGGATTGTAATTTTATTTTTTATTTGGGTATTCAATATACTTCAAAACTAGACGTGTCTACTAATATTTGAAATGAATATATCTTGCTCTCCCCTGTCATTTTGCTTAAAAGTAATTACAGGTGGTCCTCAATTTACAACCGCAATTGAGCCCAAAATTTATGTTGCTAAGTGAGAAATTTGTTGTGAGTTTTGCCCTATTTTACGACTTTTCTTGCCACAGTTGTTAAGTGAAAGTTGTTAAATTAGTAACACAATTGTTAAGTGAATCTGGTTTTCCTATTGGCTGTGCTTCTCAGAAGGTTGCAAAAGGTGATCACATGACCTTGGGACACTGCAACTGTCATACATGTGAGTCAATTGTTAAGCATCCAAATGTAAATGACGTGACCATGGGAATGCTGCAACAGTCATAAGTCACTTTTTTCAGTCCCATTGTAATTTCAAAGGATCACTAAGTGAATACTTGTAAATTGAGGACTACCTGAACTAATTCATGAGATTACAGTTATATATATATTTTCCCATTGTTGTTGAAAAAACTGCTTGGAAAACACAGTATAGGAGCAATAAAATCAAAAGTAGTTTAAAAAGAAATAGATAAAATTACATCAGTGCATTATACATGGGAGCAAAGTTATCTCTCTACTGTTAATAAAAAAAGACACCACAGTATTGTATAATGTGGAACTAAGCAACTACTCATGATAATTTCCCCATCCATCCATCCATTCATCCTATTTGGGACTTAGTATCTTAGGTCACAGTGATTTCTTTCATTGAGAGACATACCATATAAAAGTGCAGACTTTGATAGTTTCAGCAGAAAAAGGAAACTTACATTTTTAAGAAAGTTGCTATTTTTGAAATTGAGAGAGAGAGAGAATAAAGCTGATTCGGTTTTCTATAACTATTTATCTCTGCTCTTGCAAGATCGTTTAGGCTACAACACTTAACATGTGAGAAGAGTGGAAAGGAAATAGATTTGCACTTTATAGTAATCAGAAGGATGGAAAGATTGAAAGAAAAAATTGTCTAGAAATTGATTTTGAATCATATCCTTTCATCCTTTAAAGCTTCTGTTGCATAGAGAATGGAGTCAAAGGATAAGGAAGTTCTCTCTCTTTTGGTCTTTTGAGATATGTTTGTTAAAAATCAAAAGAGAAGAAAGAGAAGTTAGCAACACTTCCCATTGGCATGATTGTGGATGCTGTTTTTGGAAGTGTGTGTATCTCAAAAATAACGACACATGATGATTCTTCCAAGTTGAGTTCCGTATTGTTTCATGCCTATAGAAAAAGTTTTGCCAGACTGAGGACTTCACTGTCTGCATTTACAATATACTCTGTGAATGATTAGGGAGGTCCTGTCTTTACCCTCTTTCTTCCATACATAAGATCTGGACTTAGTTGCCTCTTATTCCTTTGGAATGCACACACCCTCTCCTTGGAATCCACCTTCTTACTACACCACATTGTATGTTGTGTAGTTAGCTAGTTTCTGTGTGTGTGCATATAGTTCTGTTGCCCATGGATGCAAAATGTTGATTTGTATCAGACTGGAAAAAATATATAAATAATAATAGCCAACTGATTATCAGATCAAGAAACACTGTAATAATTTACAGGACTTACAATGTATCAGCTAGGATATATTACCACTACTTTTCCTCCCCTAGTGATGTAGCTGACAAACAAATGAATCTCCTATTGATGAAGTCCCTGGAGGCATTAGAAGATTGCTGCTTCGACACAAGTCTTGAGTACAAGTATGTACATTTATATATTTGTTGTTATGCTTGTATTTTGATGTGTAGGGTGAAGTTGTGCATAGATCGAGGGCAGGAATTATATTCCTCTAGATCAGGGTGTCACCTCAAGGCCAGATCTGCCCTGCAAATAGTGAAGGAGTGGCCTGCACTGCCTCTGGCAGTGAAAATGGAGCTTGGGGGGGGGGCTGCACGTGGCCCTCCCAAGCTCTGTTTTTGGTGGCAGAGCGTTGCAGGAGGCTGTCGTAGCTGAAAACTGAGACTGGGAGCCTGTTTTCGCTGGCAGAGTGCTCGGGTTACCACAGGCACCCCCAACATGAGTAATGTCAAGCTGGCTATGCCCACCCTGGCCCCCTGAGGTCAAACACAACTCAAATGCAGCCTTCAATGAAATCGAGTTTGACACCCCTGCTCTATATGCGGAGCTATAACACCCAATAACCAAACAACATGACTATTGACAGGAATACTAGGAACTGTAATTCACCAGCATCATTCAGTTCCAGGTTTAATAAAGTTAAAACTGGATCATAGAGCTTAGTTGTGACTCTTTATTGGTCTCATACCAGTTGCATAATATTATCTTAATTCTACTTTCTAAAATGTTTTTGAAGATAAAACTATAGGCAATGTACATATTCCTGAGCACTTTACGGAAAAAAATGGTATAAATAGAAGGAATAAACAATGTTTGCTTGATTATCCACTATAAAAAAGTTATATGCTTTTTTGTTGTACTAAAATGAGATGCATCCCAAAGGGGATTCTTTGAATAAACGAAATAAATATATATATTTAAAATACCTTTTAAATTTAAAATGCTTAAATTTTAGATTGCTTAATTTTATTGCAGTTTTGTGCTTTAGTATGCCACGTGTTTTCCTTTTTTTAGTATTGCAATTTCTGTTATTTTACTCATGTTATCCACACTGTTTTGGGAACAGTAATGAGGTTAGGTTGAAAACAGTGATGGTAGAGATTTACCATATTGTATTATAGCTGGGCTTCTTATGAGACATAAGATTTATATGTATTTAGAACAGCTCCATATGTTGAATAATTAACTGTACTTTATAAAGTTTTCTGTTATATATTTTCACAGTATTTGTGCAGTAAAAAAACCTTGCCTATTACATGGTACAAAGTGGGGCATGCTACATATATAATATACGCTTGCTATAAATATAGTAGAGATTTAAAACATCTCCAAAAGGCAGATATCTACAGTCATACCCTCTGAAACCGAGACACCCAGTCTTCTGTGTTACTGGATTTCATTGTTTTCTTCCCACAGCTGTGGAAGAATTTATAAATTCCATGCAATATGTAGAAAACTATAGGACTGCTTCATTCATTACTTTTTTCCTAAACTGAAGTATGATTTGTATAGGGAAAAACGTATTCCATATGAACAGAAGGATATCCTTTTTGTTATGAGTACATGGGAAAATGGTTTCAGGCACTTAATTTTTTTATTCTTATTCCACGGAGGTATATATATATATATATATATGGTATTTCCTGCAGACTTATTTGTATCAACTTAATTTAAGGGATATATTTAGAATTTAGAACACAGCCCCTAAATATATTTCTATGTGTTCTGGGTCTGTTCAATAAATGGAACTTAGTTTATGTATTTGCTGGGATGGCATTTCTTGCCATCCCAGCAAATACATTTTCTTTGCTTTTCTGCTAAGCAGAAAAAGCAAAGTACATAATAAAGATAACTATGCAGTGTCACTTAGATCCTAGACCCGTGATGGTGAACCTATGGCATGCGTGCCAGAGGTGGCACACAGAGCCCTCTCTGTGGGTACACGCACCATCACCAGCTGTTCTTCTTGTTTACAGCATGCACATGTGCGCCGGCCAGTTGGTCTTCCAGAAGCATGCATGCGAGTGTCGGAAATCTGAAGACCAGCTGGCCAGTGCGCTCATGTGCACCGCCCAGCTTATCTTTGGGTTTCCAGCGCACGTACAGACTTTCCGGTTTGGGCACTTGGTGCCGAAAAGCTTCACAATCACTGTCCTAGACCTAGAACACTGAGGATTTGGAGCATTTAAGATAAAATAGAGCGCAGTAATGGCATCATGAAGTCGGCCAGTGTTGACAGAAGACTCATCCTTGACAAGTTAATTAATAAAATGTACTTTTGAAGCTTTTGTTGGTAAGGTTGAGTTAAGCCTACCATCTCTGGAACCTGTTGTTAGAACAGACATGTGCTTATAATACAGTCTGAGCTTCAGGAGCAGCTGTCTCACCCTGCTCCTTTATCTGGAGGAGCTATTGTGTTAATTTAACAGCTGGAGATTGGATGTAAAGTATGGATGAAAGGAAACTTATTTAGGTCTGCCAAGCAGCAGGCTACAACTTTAGGTGTTGAACAAAAAGGCTGGGAAACTGGGAAAAGACTAAGATGTATGGAACGGTGATGCTGGGAAAAAACATTTAAAATTACATGGCCCCTGAGGTGTATCCTGACCATTAAAGCAATTGTCAGAATCAATGTTTAGGTAAAAAGGCCATTTTAGAGGTGAATTTCAGGTTTACACTTCCAAAATCTATTTAAATTGTAAGCATTAATGAATCAGTCCTGATTCAGTATCTAGTTGCCTCAGCTAGGTTACCCCCCCCTTTTCATCCTTCAATTCCTTCCTTTTTTCCTCTCTTATTTTATGCCACAAAGAATAAGTGTTCAGTCTTCTTACTTTCTTTTGCTATTTGAGAATCTGACACTTGGAAGCAAACGGGAAATACCTAGCTGTGCAAATGTATGCAAATGTATGCAGATTCCATGTTTCGTTGGCAGAGATTTTAGACTTTTCTTTGGCACTGATTAGATGCTACCCTCACTGTAATCTAAGGAGAGCTGAGTTTAGAATCAAATTGGCATAGCTCGACTGTCTTCTGGCATGATAGCAGGCACATATGGTAAAAGGGAGATGCATTAGCCACATTGCTTTGCAATGCCCACTGTTTCATGTCTGAGTGCCCATGTAGCATAAGATAAAAGCTTGATTATTGTAGCCAAATTAGCTTTCCCTGCCAGCCAAGAGCAGATGGAGGTATAGTGCAGTGGTGGGGAGATGAAAGAGTAGGATCTTTTGCCTCCTATTTTAGGTATGGTTTGGGGCAAAATGAGCTAAATAAAAATCTGGTTATTACCGATACTGAATGTCATTTTAGGTTGCAAATATTCCTAGTTCATAAAATAATTGAAGAAAGAGTATCTTAATACCTCATTCTAAAGTACAGTTTTAAAAACTGTATCAAGAAACTAAGTACTCATATAGGCCAAATAATTTTTGTAGGGATGTACATAACGAATTCATATTTTATCCATTAAAATACCTTATTGTTTTGTTTTTTTTTTAGAATTTAATTGTTAAACGTTAGGGCATATAACAACCACCCAGTTCAGATGCTGAAGTGATCATTTGGAAAACAGTCTGATTTGACTGAAACATTTTAGATTCTGGACAATTTGATTCAGAGCAAAATGTGGACTAAATTTTGAAATCATAAATTTTTCTTTTGTTGTGTGCTGCCCAGAGTTGCTTGCTCGTGTGATGAATGGCTCTAAAATTAGTTAAACATTGTGGCTCTAATTGACCAGCCTAGGATGTCTACAAAAGTAGGTACAGCAATTTTTTTCTAAAAATGGGTCTATAAAATCCCAGAGAAAGGAATGCAAGGATTTCACAAAGTGGACATATTTAGGCAGTAGTGGACGTTCCTTAAATATGTGGTTTTCATATAATTGATCCTATGGGGAAAAAAATTAAATCTGATGGCAGTTCAAATGAATATAGGTTTATTGTATGCTACTATTCTCTACAAAATCTGAACTCTTAATGGTTAAAACAAATTGGCGGTAAATAAGAGTCAATGGAATTCAAGAGGGGGTGGATTTAGATCTCTTGTGGCCCTGAAGGGACTCAAGACTGATGATCTGTTTAACCCCTCCCTTAGGCTCAGTCTGGTCATCTCCTACTGGGATTTTGTTAGAAGATGAAATCTCTCCCTTCTTTAATTCTCCCATGTGGATTATGTAGTCTGCCCTCCCAATGAACTGAGAGTAAATAACTATTTATTAGCACTATGAATATGTATACTATATTATTCATAATGATGTGCATGTAAAATAAAATGCCCATACAATACAGAGTACACAGGGAATTAAATAAAAGGCCCACAGAAGGAGCACTGTGAGGCAGAACGGTATATAATTCAAGAAACAGTAATTACTGAAATATACACTAGAGAACTACAGAGAGAACACAGCATTCAAAATAACAATTAAGGTCCAAGTAGAGAAAGAAAAAGGTATAGCAGAGCTTATGCTTCTCAGGGTGGATAGGATATGATCAGTATGAAATTTGACATCACAGAAAATGAAAATAAAGCTGCCATTTTTTACAGGTTCATTATCTGCCTTTCAGGAAGTTCCAAATTTGATTCTGTTTTGGAAGCATTTTGGAGGGAATCCTGCTTTAAATATCTCTAAAATGGTTCAGTTCCCCTCTGGAAACCATTGGAAACCCTATTCTTTAATATCCTTAATTCTCTAAATTAGGTGCATCAATCTCCATAATTTAATTATGTATTACGTAAAGAAGGGTTTGCCTTTTATCTGATATATTACTATTAAATATATTATCAATTAGGGCTATTGCTTAACCACTGCCATCTAATATCTTTTAAGAGGAAGGGAAAGAAATTTTTCTGAAAGAACACTGTACAGTTTTCATAAGAAGAATGTTCAGTTAATTGAACCTGTTGATTTTCTGAGGATTTGTTTTTGTTGTTCTTGTTCATTTATTTTTTGTGCTCCTCCATTTTGTTTTCTGTTTGTTTCCTCCCCCCTCACTTTCTCCACACTAACAATACCATTTCTTACACAAGCGAAACTAGAGCGGGGAGTATTCAAAACATGACTACTCAACACTTTATACAACAAACTTGCAACAAAATATTTACTATTAACCATAATCATTATTCCGATTGTGCTTCCATTTCTCTCTGATTTTACCCATTGTGTGAACGTTCACCATCTTGATGGAACTGCTTGGGGAGAAGTTTCCTTGTTTATTTTTCTTAACATTTTACAAAGTTTGATACGTTTTTAAATGATCTTTAAGGTGTCGAGTTCAAACCATTTATAGTCATGCGTGTTTGCTATGACTGTAATGAAATAATATATTTTAAAAACCCAAGAACCTTTCTACATCAAATCTGCTTGTTAAATGAGCGTCACTCTCACAAGTGGAGTTCCTCTCTTCCTCTCCCAACTATTGGTAGAGATTCCCTTGATTCTTTAACATAAGATTTTGATGGTGGACAGAAGCTGGACGAGGAAAGGGGAATTGATGTAATCACACAGGAGTTTCTGTGATTTGATGGAAGTCTCAAAACAGTTCTTCTCTGTTTTTAGAAGCATAAGAATCTATGGTTCCTGGAATGTATTGATAATAAGTGCTTCTAAATAATCTAAATAAAAATGTTTATGGGACCCAGCTTGTTGAGATGGGTATTTTTTATAGTTTCACATACCATTTTTTGATAGGGGACAGTGGCAGCCTTCCTATAAGACTTTATTGCCATCTAGTGGTGGATTGCTCACAATGTAATTTTTAAACATAAGTAATCAGGAATTACAATGATGCTAGGAATGGTTAGTGAAACACGGAGAAGAGGAAAACTAAGAACACGCTGGATGGATAGCATCAAAATTGATACAAAGATGGACATCCAACAATTGAATGTGCTTGACAGGGTAGCGTAGAGAGCACTTGCTTAGGAAGTCACCAACAGTTGGATAGGACTGAATGATTAAAGCAGGGGTGTCCAAACTGGGGAACTTTAAGACTTGTGGACTTGAGCTGCCAAAATTCCCCAGCCAGCCATGCTGGAATTCTGGGAGTTGAAATCCACAAGTCTTAAAGTTCCACAGTTTGTATACCCCTGGATTAAAGCAACAACAGTGAGAAATTGTTATACCAGCATTAATTTTTTCTTAAATATCTTCTTCATGAATTGAATAAATATGCTTCAGCTCTATGAAGGTATGACTACATCGGGGCCATCACTGATATAATTGTTTTTATTTTTATGTAGCTGCTAATACTAGCGAATGGCAGGTGTTTTCCAAATTTACACAGTTCTTGCATTGTGGATGTTCATTATGAGTCTCCACATGTGCTGCATGATGTGCCTAATATCATACAGCTTTACAGATATTTCTCATTGTTTCCAGTAGAAGGACTGAATAGCAGGGACTTCCACACTGTGGAGTAAGAGCGATGTATTTTGTTACTTGATGAGAATCACCTGTCTGAAAAGGCTGTCATACATATCTCTTCACATTGTCTCAATGCTTTTTAGTGGATCCAATTATGCTTGGACCACTGTTGAGTGGCATACAAGTTTAATAAATTATTATAACTATAGGTCAGGCAGAACCTGGAGTGATCTGTTGTAATGAATTTCATTTCAGATATGTCAGTTTCTTAACTTATCTATGAACTGCTGTGAACTGAATAATGATTGCACATACTTGTTTAAACAGGCATCTAAAAATATAGTTCTGAGGCTGTGTGTAACTTTAACATATGAATATAAAATGAAGTTGTAATATTGATCCCAAATTACATAAACATTAATATTTGTATAAAGTTTGTAAACAAGACACAACTTTATAATCATGTCGTCTTGAAAATGCAATGACTTCTATGCAGGACACAAGTGTGTAATTATATCAGTCATGTGATCATGTCATCACATGTGTAATCATTTTGACATCATTATGATTTCTTACAAATGACACTAATAGGAATCCAGAATTTACTGGAATGTGAAAAAATAAAATTCTCTATATCTGGTTAAATTAGAATTCTGACTGTCTTAACACTTTCTTTTTCTATAATTTCCTATATTTAGCACTGGATGTATCTTGGGGGTAGGACTTGTTCTGTCACTGATGAGTCACAGCAACTTGACAGATTCTGAAGCTCACATCTCTACCTCTCTGCGTAAACTTTGCAAGTACTTGGATGATGCAGAAGACCAAAGCCGAACATTACAGGAAGTAAGAGAATGCTGTTTACTTTCCCAATGCTTGCTTTTCATCTGCTGTTTCTCCAGCATGTTTGTCTTTCCCAGATTGTGTGTGCATAAAACATACTTTTAAATAATGAATTCATTCTAATCATTTCTTACTTTTTCTATTTTCTAGATCCTTGCCTACACAATTGCCTGTGTCTGTGTTTCTGCTTTCAGTACTAGGATTGTTGAGGCTACAGAGGCTGAAGATGTTATGGACAAGCTGCAGAAATTAACAGAAATGAATCAGCAGGTCATATAAAGCTTGTAGATCGATTTTATGCTTTCAAAATATTTCTGTAATGTTTTATGTCATCCTAATATTTGCTGCAATAGCATGAATGATCTGAAAAGCTAATCAAACTGCTTCTTCAAATGGAGGCAGAAAGAAACCTGTATGTCTGTGGATAGTTGTGGTGATAGTTGTCCCAAAGGTGCTTTTCCAAAAAAGAATTCGACTTTGGTTTTTCTCCCTTGAAACCATTTCAATTCTCATCCAAGAAACTTCTTCAGTTCTCAGACTGAGATAGGATTTAAACTTGAATGAAGTTGAAGCAGGAAAAGGGAGGGAAAGATAGTTACAATATTCAGATTCAGGGTTACAGATGTGGCATATTTCAAGTACCTTATCTGTTAACAATTGTAATGTGTAAATAACCTACTGTTAAAGTTCTGCTTTTCCAAAATAGTCACTTGGAAATTTGTTGGGAGATTGAAATGCTTTGATATTACTTTATCCTTGTTTTGAATCCTGAAATAAAATTTGTGACCTATCAGGATCTAACAAGAACACACATAAGATTAGAAGCATTTCATATACACAGTGGTTAGAGTGCAGTACTGCAGGCTACTTCAGCTGACTGCTAGCTGCAGTTCAGCAGTTCAAATCTCACCAGGCTCAAGGTTGACTCAGCCTTCCATCCTTCCGAGGTGGGTAAAATGAAGACCCAGATTGTTGGGGGCAAGAGGCTGACTCTATAAACCACTTAGAGAGGGCTGTAAAAGCGCTATGAAGCGGTATATAAGTCTAAGTGCTATTGCTATTGCTTTGCTTCCATTGTGATGTATGCGATCATCTGCCAACAATACCTATCTGAAATTTTTATGTGTAGGTCATGAGTTATTGACTTCTGGTGACTGCCTGGACAAGTACCTGCAGTTTTCTTTGCAAGGATTTTTGGAAGTGGTTTGCTGTTGTGTTCTTCCTAGACTTGTGAGAGAGTAACTGGGGTTGTACTTATGGCAGGACCAGAACTTCTGGTTTCTTGGTTTCTAGTGTGGTGCTTCAGCCTCTTCCTTCTGGATTCTATCTAGGACAAATGGGAGAAAAAGTCTTTGTGCAAAGGACTTAATGGATACAAAACTGACATATATTAATACATTACAATTGCTAATTAATAAGATACTTGTGATTTGTTTTATAAGTAAATTGCATCTGTATAATCACTTTTACTTTTCTTTCTCCTGCCTTTGCCCAATTTAAATCCTTCACTTGCAATCAATGAAGTGAGTTGCAGTTCAAAAAAGCATAATAAAAAATTTAAATAAAAATTCTTATTCACTCTTAATTTTTTTTGCCACTGTCAATTAACATGGTTTCTTCTTACAATGTCCAAATAATTGAAAAATTTAAGAGTATAATCCCAACACATTTGCAGGGTACCAGTTGAAAAAGGCTGTTCCATGAAACATGGTCATCTTATTCAGTACTTTGATGTCATTATGTCAACTGTTTCCCTGCTAAGAGTCTACCCTTCTAATTTTTAATGCAATTATATAAAGAACACTAGTAAACCGAAATGGGTCACTTCAAAGTGGATGGTGTTTACAATATAATGAAGACATTCATGGCTTTGCAATCTTTTAATCTGGTATATTTTTGTTTGTGAATGCTAAGATTTTTTTTCACTTTTAATTACACTTGATCTTAAGCAGTATTTTATCTGGTTTGGAAGAAGGGCTGCTCTGTGTCCAATACTATACAGTCCAAGTTCATTTTCCATGCTTGACTGCAACAACATAAAAGCATTTTGATTTTGTTTGTTTTAAAGAACTCACAACAGTACTACAGTATGTTTCTTAAATTAAGGATTTCTCTGCCCCCCCCCCCACTTTCCTCACTCTTTTTCTCTCACTTTTGAAACAATGCAAAACAAACGGCCTTCCTGATGTGCTGCCTGCTTTATATCTTGTTCTGCTCCAGACACCAGGTTTTGCCTTAGCCTTGGGGAGCCTTGTTCATGGATTATCTATATGCGGACATGGAAAAGCAGACGTTCTCAGCAATAAGCTATTTCCTGCCTGGATGAAAACTGTACTTGCTGAGGTAAAGCACTTGGAACTGTATGAGTTGACTGACAGCTTGAACCATTCCTGGGGATGCAATGTGCCAGTCTGCTTCTTTTTTAAAAAAAAAAACAAACCTATGGAATAAAGCAGTTTGTTTCTGCTAGCTGTGGTTAATGGGACGTCTTGAGGCTTAGAATGGGCTGATTCTATCCATCCCACCCCCCTTTGAGACCGGTCTATCAGGGCAACCAGGTCTTCCCAACTATGGGACGGAGCATACTGCTTCCACTTTTGCCTTTCAGCCCCAATCCAGGAGCCTTCGCAGGCAGATGCTTTCGTGACAAACTATTTTTGTGTTCAATTCCATTCTTTTGTTTCTATCTCCCCCACTCATCTGAAGTACATCTGAAGTTCCAGGATTCATGCAGTGGAGCTGAATGAGCTTCTGTTTGATATAAGTTTGACATGGGGCCAAAGTTATATCAGCAGATGCATTTCCTGGTTCCTACACTGCTTTTAACTGAAAACCAGTGGCATGGTAAAAGTTAAGTGAAGCTACTTAACACTTCCCTGTCCA
Organism: Thamnophis elegans; assembly: GCF_009769535.1. Lineage (NCBI taxonomy): Eukaryota > Metazoa > Chordata > Lepidosauria > Squamata > Natricidae > Thamnophis > Thamnophis elegans. Next base: position 67,177,158 of record NC_045543.1, on the reverse strand, counting down.
TCTGTTCTCCCCAACCCGTTGCTTTACCGCAGTATTGTTTTTTAACAGATAGAAAAGCAACCACAAAGATTTCGAGGGTTAAAGTGGTTGAAGGTGAAAGTTTCTAAGCAGTCATTTTTCTCTTCCCTTTTGTGCTATTCATCTCTTCCTGACCACAGAGTCCCATAGCTGCACATCATTTCTGAAATGATTGAAAGGCTGAATAAGTTATGAATTGGATCCTGAGATGATGTGTAGAAAGCTATCCATTTCACAATGCTGATGATAGCATATTTGGTATCAGGATGTCTGTCATTGGATCAGTGGGTGGAAGAATTTGGGGAGGGGGGAACCTTTTCTTGCAAGAAAGCAGTTCAAGAACATTCGCCTTTTCTCTTACAAACTTTGGTTTTGCTTTGATTCTAGGGAGCCCCTACAATGCAAAGACTAGCAGCGGTCAATGGCTTGGTCTCTCTAGTGGGTTCTGAAAGTACCATGATACAGGTAAAATAAGGGCATGATAATTTCCATCTTGAATTTACATAGTTTTCAAATTTAAGAATAGGGAGGCAACTTTATAGAATAGATGTAGGAGAAGCAGAATCGAAAAAGGACTCAGCCTAAACTTGTTACATGTCCACAGATGCCCCAAGTCCGGGCCCTCTTGAATTCTGTTGATTCTTATCTAGCACCAATTTAGTGCTGACCAATTAATGGGCTAGATTCTTGTGTTTAGGCTTGAGCAATAAATCTTTTTATTTGGAATTTACCATATGGTATTGATTTTTCACGGCTTACATTATATTTTCTGGTGAATTGAACAAGCCCCATAGCGTTGCAAAAGGGCTGAGATAAAGTGACTTTGTGGCATAAAGCTGGCTTTCATGACTAAGGTGGGACTAGACTCTCCTGCTTTCTGTCCTGGTGCTTTAACCACTAGACCGTACCCAACATTGCTTTGGCAGCATGCGTTAGATGGTGTTAGAAAATAAAATTGTTTTCATATTAAATAAACATTAAAGCAAAACATTTGTGTGCATGTATGTATGTGTGCACATACATAAAAGTCCCTCACCATACAGCTTTGGCTTTCTGTGCAATTATTTTTTCATCCATCAGTGTTCTCCCATTTCTTTTTCCTTTTTTTAAAAAATAGCTGAAATCAGAAGCTATCCAATCTTCTCAGTTTCAAAGCAAACTTAATGAAGTCATCCGAACCCTGACTCAGGTATGGCTTAACCTGTTGACATTGCTGTGAAATTCTTTTGGGGTAAAGTATGGGATTATCTAGGCAGTCCTTTAAGTCTTCAGGTGCTCTATTTCAAAAGTTGCTGTGACATTTTTTGTGACATGGTAAAGTGATTAAATATAATGGAATAATTTAATTACCAGTGTAATTAATATGATTCAAACACATATTTTGTTCCTGAGCTTACCTTGCTTATTTCTTTCCTGGGCCCATTTCTTTTTCTGAAAGAGTTGGCTTGGAAATGGTTAGTAATCATATCAGTCTTTTAACGAGGTTGGGAAATAGTCATTGAAGCTGCTATCCACTATCCATTGGATCTAACATGCCATAGTTTCATCTTCAGCTTTATCAGTAGTCTTTATTCCAGCCTGTCTCACTCCAATAATCATTAAGAAAAAGGACACCTTAATAGCAGCATGCATTTATGGTCATACTGATTAAAATTCCCTTTCCAATTTTGGAATAATTGGTTTCCTTGCTTTGTATTTTGTATTTCACACCTATTAAATATTCATAGAAGTGTACTTCCATTTGAACAGAATGACTTCCGAATATGGGTATAATCAGGCAACAATCCCCAAATAGTTTTATATAGTTGGTATTTTGCTGTTATTCTTCTTATTTTTGATTAAGGTTTCTTATTGAGGATAGAAATTAGCTTTGCTACGAGAAAATATCCATAGATAATTGAATGATCATTATTGGGGCATTCCTTCCTTCAACACATGCCTATTTTTTTCCTCAAAGAATAAAGCAACTTTTATTCTGTGCAGAATATGGTCTACTCACCTAAATATTGAGTGTGCCTTTATCTTATGCAAACAACACATTAAACTAGTGGCATTCATTTTATAATTATGATAACCTACATAAAATGAATTATAATTTGGGTTCGTTTGTGACGATTCTCCTTTTAGGTAATCAGCTTTTCTGGGGTGATAGGCCTTCAGGTAAATGCTGCATGGATGTTAGGACATTTGTACCTTTCTAATGTGTCTGCAACCCGTAGTCGAACATCTGGTAAGTTGAAGCTTCTCATATGAGTTTGTAGATTCATAAAAATGTCAGTGGAAAGAGAGAATAATAATAAAGAGTTTTGTTAGGCTGGGACTTATTTTTGAGGCAATGAGGTCAACTTGAGTAGAGTGTCCTTTTTTCAGTTCATGGAGAGAGGGGGCACCTGTTGATAACTCTAATAGAGATTTTTTTTGTTTCTGGTTTTCTAGCTCTCACTGAATTTCCCACAGCCTGCTTTTTCCTGCTCTAAGTTGCCCTGGGATGAAGAGTTAATCATATTAGCTTTCATTTCATTAAATGTAAATGAAATGAAAGTTAGTTTTTGATATGGTCCTGTCTACTATTTCCAGCACACTACAAAAATATTATGCGTGGACCTTAGTTTTGAATTATAGGCACCTTCCTATATTCTGTTACAAAATTGTCAAGTGTGAATGTGCAACTGGTTAACCTGACTTGCCTTTGTCTTTACAGTTCCTTCTGACTTTAGCTACCTCCCTGAGAAAAGTTTCCTTAGAGCAACCATTGATTTTATTATAGAAGGCGGAAAGAAAGGTAAATGAAAAATTCTTCTATGGGGAAAACATCTCCCAGTGAGGAAATGAAATAATTATTTCTCTTCTCTCCCACAAATGTAACATGATAACTGAAAGTATGGTCCTAACATTTTTTTTACTATAGAAATTATCAGCATTCTCTTTTACAATCGGAGAAGACTTACATTGTGATGTGAACTTCTACACATATTGAATGTCTGTAATATGGACACAGCCAAGAATATCCCTCCACTTTTTCCCAAAGAATCCCAATTTTTACCATTTACAAGAAGATATTCATAATAGAAAGTAAAGGGTCTGTGCCCACTTTCACAAATGCAGCTGCGTGTGCACGCTCGCTCCCCACCACTCCTGTGACCCGGTTCTGAACGGATGGCAGCCTAACAGTGGGCCGCGAAGCGGGTGTTGGGGACCCCTGGACTCTGGAATAAAGAGTGGCAAATGCTATTTGCTTGTGTCAGTTTTAACTTCTTGCATATCAAATTGGGATTCTTTGGGAGGAAATGGAGGGGTATCTGGACAGTGTTTGTATACTTATTTTGTATATCTGAAGAAAAGAGGGAAATGGACCTGAACCTTACCCTGATGAAGGGCTTTTATATCAGATATTACTATGGAGATAAAAATGATTGTATTTTGGAAACTCAGTAAAATACAGTTAAAACTCACAAAAAATAATCCAGTGGTTCTTTGTTTTTATCATTGTAAGACATATCAGTTATTCAAGGTATCTAATTGTTAAAGTAATAATTGGAGGCTTTGTTTTAGGGCCTGAACAAGTCCATCCAAGCTTCTTAAAGGCAGCCATGGCACCCATTGCATTGATTGGAGGGAGCTATCAGTATCCCCCTTTGAACTGGGCATCAATTCTCGCTCCTCTGCTGCGGCTAGATTTTGGTATGCTTTTTTTAAAGAATAAATGACTGAATCCTGTCTGTATTCCTCTGAGTAGATAAATAATTTAATCAGATCTCTTCTTTTAGTATAGAACAACGTTTTTTATTTATTCCTGTTTATCCATTATTAAGCATTCTTCATAGAAGGTGGAAAATTTTATACATTCGGTTTATGAATTTCCTTGTAACTTAATGGGCTCCATTACACCATTTGTTTGTGGCGACGTTTGGAAATTTAAATTTGCATCATAGATTTCAAGGGGCAGAGGAAATACAATTAGAGCAAAAGTGCAGCGTCCTCTCCTATATGACAGGACTTGGATACATGGCGGGGCAGAGAACTGATTATGGATTCCTTTATTTCTCGGTTCATGTAAATATCATTTTCATTGTACTGTTTGTTTAAATCTAAATTCAAGTCAAGTTCTTCTATTCTAACATATTTAAATTTTGTTTAAAGTCCTACTTGGCCTTAGTCGACTAATGCAAATTTTTCTATTTATCATGCTTCTGTAATTGGATTTTAATTTTATTACTCTTTTAGAATATTTTTTGTAACTCAATATCAAATCAAAATGTAATTGCAGTCTATTGAATTGGGTATCTGTTGGAATATAGCAAAAATAAATGGTAAATGTAAACAAATGAAATAAATATTTCATGTCTTTGAAATAAGTAAATAAGAGATAAAGTTCATTTCACTTGGTTTACATTTTTGCGCAGAACCAGGCACACACACCCTCCCCCACATAAAGAACAAATTTGGGTCAGTTGAATTGCTTTTTTTATTTAGTCTTTTCAACCAGGATCACCATTAGTGAGTGTATAGGTAGTCCTCAACTTATGATCACAATTGAGCCCAAAATTTCTGTTGTTAAGTGAGAAATTTATTGAGTTTATTGCCCCATTTTACAACCTTTCTTACCTTAGTTGTTAAGCGAATCACTGCAGTTGATTGAGTGAGTAACCCAGCTGTTCAGAGAATTGGGCTTCACCATTGACTTTGCTTGCCAGAAGGTCATAAAAGGTGATCAGATGACCTTGGGACATAGCAACAATATGAACCAGTTGCCAACTGTCTGAATGTTGATCATGTGATCATGGGGATGCTACAAAATTTGTAACTGTGAAAAATGTTCATAAGTCACTTTTTTCAGTGCCATTGTAACTTTGAATGGTCACTGAATGAACTGTTGTAAGACAAGGATTACCACTGTACTGCTTTTCAATGGTCCCTGAAACATTACTTGTATTCTATTATGTTTTCCAGGGCAATAACAACCGGTTCTCTGCCCTAATGATTAGTTAGGTGGGCATGGCTAGGAGGGTTGTGTGAGTGGGTGGGAGTGACATTGAGTTAGCCACACCCATTCAAGTTTTGTGGTTCCCGGTGTTTTGTTTTCTGTGCGAAACAGGTCCAAATGGCTCTTTGTGTGTTTAAGGTGGCAGACCTCTGGTATAGGAAGTTGAGGCTGGTGATTTATTCCAATCCTTTTGCTATGTTGTCTTATGGCTTCAGTTCTCTCCATCCTTTTTTTCTTTTAGGAGAAGAAATACAGCAGTTGTGTATTGAACTAGCTGTGACCCAGGCTCAATCATCTCAGAATGCGGCAATGATTTTAGGCATGTGGGTGGCACCACCTCTGGTCTACAGTCTAAGTGTATGTGTTGTTTCTCTAATTGTTCTATTTCCCAGTCATAGGGGTGGATGTGAAAAGTCAGTTCCTTTTACTGTATGGTTCCTCTCCATTCAATAGAAAGTGGGGGGGGGGGACTTATCTTAGTGTAATAGAGTTGTACTCTTTTTTTAAACTAACCTACTCTCTGAATGAAAAAAAAAGACACATCCACAAATGTAATATTAAATCATATTGGTTTATGTATTCTTCAGATACATACATGTATTTTTCAAAGGTATTTATTGAAAATAATAAAGTAAACAATCAACTATGATTTAATATTGTTATGCATATTAGATTCTTGTGAATCCCTAATGCTCTGAATTTGCTCATCAGATACAAGCCAAGAGATACCTTTTTGCTTCCTTACCTCTGTGGATGAAATATGTAGCCGAAGACAAACAACAGATCTTCACTGAAGTGTTTATGGTGCAGCATTTCGAGACAAAGAAACAGTCAAAAAAACCAGACCTTTGCTGGAATATTTTGCAAGGACTCAGCCAAGCTATGAAATCGCCTAGCCCAACTCAGCACAGCTGGAGTTGTTTTTGCAAGGCTGCTGAGAAGATATTTGAGCTTTTGCCAGATGAGATTTGGGTAAGAAAAAGTAAACATTTGAAGTATTACAACTTTGCTGAAAAAGGTCTCATTTGGGAAGACAAAAGAGGTTGGCGAACTGGAAAGGCTAGATGAAAAAGAATGAGCTGTGACATATGCAGATATTTTACTGCGTACAATATTTTAATCAGAGCTTTCATAGATATTGCCTTACACAAGTAGGCTGTAGGATAATCTCTTGGACTTTTTAAAATGAGTGTGCATCTAATTTGAGAACAACTTAGATCAACATTAGAAATGTCTTTTTCTCTGATTGCTGTACTGTTGATCCTAAGAATCACATTTGATTCCATTGCTTCAAAAAGTATCTATTAACTCAATTAAGTTGGGGTTCCACTCAGAAGATATTCACTGAACTGAGTTCATGTTAGAAACATAAGTACTGCGTGAATAAGAGTAATTGAAATGTTATTTTGCAAAAGGCCTAATATAGCAAATATGTAAAATGGATTTTGAAATGACCCATGCTATTATTTTTAGTTAATAGAGCGAAGTCATATTTAATTTTGCCCACGAATTTAGAATTAGGATTGCCGGACTTGTAAGGGACTCTAGTCTTAATGGACAACACTGAAGCCCTTTTCACATATTGATTTGCACACATGTGAGGAAAAAGTGGGCAGTGGGGTGATTCATACTAATCCCAACTTCCTCATCTTCTCATGTGCGTGGGACTAAGTTCCTCTAAAATCATTCTAAAATGATTGCATTCTGTTGATCAAGAGTATGTTTATTTTTATATTTATTGCAAATTTGAACATTTACAATTAGGCATCTTTATTTTATCAAGGCATACTTTTTTTAATATTACATTATTGAAGTCTAGGAAAATGTAAAGAAGGATGAAGTGACATGAAATGAGGAAAAAAAACTTAGTAGACAATTATATGTATATATGCAGAATTGTAAAGAAGGCAAATGTAAGTTATCCAGTATTAAAAGAAGCAGAAATATAATCCTTTCATACATTAGATTCTTTATGTTTTCATAATTTGAGTGTATCTAGTTACAGAATAAAAACATCCCAAAACAATTTTGATTTTTTAAAGAGCCTGGCTAGTTACCAGTAACATAACACAAAGTTATTGAACCAAAGAGTATTAATTTCCAGGCCACAAGCAGGTGTTTTTTTTAACTCTCTTGATCTTAAAAAAATGGAGGCATACATGACAGTGATTTAAGTCTGTACCTCCCTAACAGCTGTCATGGCAATGGGGCATATTTCTTCCTTACAACTACCCTGTTTATATTGCCTTTAATATCCTGCCTTACCTCTTTCTTCTGCTTTTGTCTAGTTTTCTTGCTTATTGAAGCATGGGCTACATTCAGGAAATCTCAGTACAGTCTTTTTTTTTCAAGATGTTGTTGCTTACTTCATTAGTAGGAAGATGATGAATGATAGTTTATGTTCCAACAGACACAGATTCCAATATTAGTATGAGCAGTAATACTATTTTTATGTTTGCACTGATAGTATTTTAGTCATATGTGGAAATGAGCACCTCACTATTCTTTGGATGCTTCTGGATTGAAAGGATTAGCCAGCTATAAACTGTTGTCCAGAGGACATGAAAAGATCCTCCCCCAAAAATGTGTGCTGGTCATATATAGTATGCCTTAATTTAATTGTGATGCTTCTGAACATTTTAGTCTTACAAAACAACCTGGGAAATAAATTGATGGGGTATAAATTAGGATTGGTTTTTTTAATAATAGGCACATTCTGTACAATAGGCACATTCATATAATCCTGTGCACTAAGAATCACTAGTTTGATCAATTAATAAATAGAGATATACTGTGGGCATGTATGATACTGTATTTGTCACAATATTGTCCTTCCTTCATTTTCCAGTAATCTCAAGATAGTTTTGGTTTGTGTTTAAAGCATTATTGTTTCTGGTACAAGGTATTATTTATTCACATTGGTATCACTAATAACATTAAGTGGAGGTTTAGAATTTGAAACAGAAGAAGGTGAGATGTCATAACATAATGATTTTTCTGGCTTGGCTTTGGCTAAAACATACATTTGTTTTTATTTCTTCAGCAGAATGATGTAAAGATGTATATACTTGCAGCAAAATGTCTCTCAGAAATGGTTGATACAGAAGTTGAACGGATTACAGAAGTTTCAAAGGTAGATAGATGCATTTTAGCCTTATGAATCTTTTATGGAGATGCAGATAATTGTGTCTGTCTACTGTTCTGCATAACATTATCATTATCATTCCAGTTCCATGTCCAGTTTGGAAGTAGATACTGAACTAAAATCCAAATAACATTAAAACAATAGTTTGAAAGATGATACCATTCACAAAAATAAAGTTATGTACATGGTTTTCTTAAAGTAAGTAGAATGCCAGGAACTAGTCTATTTTGGTCCTGATGAGATAGGCAGAATGGCTTTAATTTATTACTGCTATCCCCGCCAGTCTGAGACAGTATCAGTATTGATGATTTCACATGGGAGAAAGAGACCGATACACACACACACACACACACACGCACACACGCAGAAAGATGCAACTCCCAATATTTGTGTAGTTTATATGAAGTGAAGTGTTGCTGTCCTATGTGTACATGTAACATTATTTTTGCTCTCCGAGTTATTCTTGAAATGCTCTGACCTCATGAATCATGGTTTATAAACTACGGTGTACTATTGTGAAAGGTTTTTTTGTTTTTTATTTTTCAAGCCTGATTTCCTTCTTTCTTTTGTTTAGTAGTATTAAGCATTGATTCAGAACAATAATTGTGCAACACTATGTTACATTTTACACAACCTAGTTTATTCGTGCCCATAACTAGAGAACTCTTTAAATCCATGGCTACAATTTATGAATTATAAAGTAATCACAATTTAAATTTGCTATGATTTTCATGTGTGTGTATATATAAAATGGGCAGTGAAGGGAAGAAAAAATGATTTAATTCATGAAGAGTTGGGAAGGAGATGTATGCAACTGCTTCCTGATTTTCAATTAGGGTATGCTCAAAAACATTTTAAATGTGACATTTTGTTAATGTGACATTCAGGATCATCGCCAGAAACATTTTCAATGGAGAACTCTTTTCTGATTAGGCGATGTCCCTTTTTTTCCTGAGAAATCATGAGGAAATGTTTCCTGTCTTCAAATAATAATGAGTAAGAGCTTACACCATAGAGCCTGTTTCCTATTTTTCATCCATTTCATGGTTTGTTTTGCAGAACAATTTGGAAAAGGTTGCATTTGTCAGAGTTTATTTAGTTTCTCAAGGCAGATTTCCTTTGCTGAGATGGAACGATGTGATTAGTGTTGCGGCTGGGTGCCAGCAGAAAGAAACCATTGTCTGGATGCTGCTGCACAGCTTTTATCATGCACGAATCCTGAGCCATGAAAACACTGGTAAGAAATCATGCCCCTCCCCCAAAAAGAAAAAAAAATCTGGGTGATCCACTAATCTCCATTTATTATAATTACTAATAGTAAAGTAATGTTTCAAAGCTCCTTTTATTCACATTTGCTAATTATTTTCTCCCAAGTCCTTCTGTAGAACTATGCATGCTGCCAATATCCCCTCCCCCTCCCCCAGTTCCAGGCAGACGTCAGAAAGATGGAGATTTATTGAAGTGCTAGTAGACTGCATTTGGCCTTGTGCAACATAAATTGTGCAAGGTCAGCATAAATTCCTGGTGCATATTATTTACAGTCCTTTTAAAAAATATTTCTTCACCCCACCCTACCCCATGTTGGTATAACTTTTCCCTTTAATTTTATCAGAGTTTTGTGTGGGCCCTACTAATATATAAAGAGAAACTGTGTGTGTGTGGGGGGGGAAATAACAACAAAGTTTGGTATTTGTTTCACTTATTTCATAAATTTGTTCATTGAGCACTATGCTCAAGTAATCCCTCTCCCACCCCATCCAGTCAATTCAGTTAAAATAATAAGAGCCAATTGTATTTGAGTATTTCAATAAACAGATTTGGATCCCTCCAGTGGTGGGATCCTGCCGGTTTAACAACTGGTTCAGTGTTTCACGTGCACACTTGCGCTTCACGCATCTGAGTTTTACCAAAGGTAAGTTATTTCTTGGGGAGTAACACAACTGAAGCACGGCAATCCACTCTGCTGCACTAATCAGTTGAGAGGATATAGGTAAGAAAAGCGCAAAGGAGAGCGGGTTGGGCATCCTGATCGTCGGAGCAAACCGATTCACTCTCAGCTGATTGTTGGAGCTACCGGTTCATTCAAACTGGCTGAATCTCACTTCCGGACCCCTCCTGCCCTATATAAACCTTACAAACTTTGCCACAACATTACTATACAAATTCTAAAAGCACACCCTATCCTGCTCTAAAATGTTTTTGAAGACTTTTATTAAAAAGTTATTGATACCTATCCGTTTCTGTAAAAAAAAAGTTACATCCAAATACTTTAGAAAGCTCTAGGCTGGTGATGTACAGTCAGAGACACAGTGTTGAGACAGAGAAGACTTGGGCAATAGTGAATCTTCCCAAGAGTAATTGTCCTGTCCAAATTGATCCAAGAGCACAGCATAAGATCACCAGGAAGTCATTAAGGAGTCACAAACAACATTAAGGATCTTTATGCTTCTCTCACCCTGGTTAAATCCAATATTCATAAATCCACCATCAGAAAAATACTGTATAGAAATGGGATTCATGAAAGAATAACAAGGTGGAAGCCATTATTTATAAAAGAAGCATTGATCTTCATCTCAGTTCCAAAAACTGATAGGAATTAAAACTTGAAGTAACATTTTTTTATTGAAAAAAATCTGTAAGACAATCTAATTTGGAAGAGTTATTATCCTACAACTCTTAAAATGCCTGTATGAATGGCCATATCTCCAGAAAATGGGGGTGTCAAATTCAAGGACTGCGGATGGATGCTGGCTCCACCCCTGCCCAGTTTAGCGAAGGGGGGAAGTCCCGATACATCACGTGATGCTGCCGTGATGACACGAGTTTGACACCCCTGCCATAGAACATAAAACAGAATAGAACATAAAGTAATAGAGTTGGAAGGGACCTTGGAGGTGTTCTAGTCCAACCCCCTGCTTGAGCAGGAGACCGTATACAATTTCAGACAAATGGTTGTCCAGTCTCTTTTTGAAAGCCTCTGGTGATAGAGCACCCACAACTTCCATTGGTTGATTGCTCTCGCCATTAGGAAATTTCTCCTTAGTTCTAGGTTGCTTCTCTCCTTGGTTAGTTTCCATCCATTGTTTCTCTTTTGCCTTTTGATGCTTTGGAAAATACTTTGACCACTTCGTCTTTGTAGGAGCCCCTCATATATTGAAACAGTGCTATCATGTCTCCCATAGTCCTTCTTTTCATTAGACATACCCAGTTCCTGTAATTGTTGTTCATATGTTTTAGCCTCCTGATCATTCTTGTTGCTCTGCTCTGTATTCTTTCCAGAGTCTCAACATGTTTTTTTATATTGTGATGACCAGAACTGGATGCAGTACTCCAGAAATTTTAGGCTCAATTGTGGTCGTAAGTCAAGGATCACCTGTACTGTGGTTGAGAACTCATTCAATAATTTAACAATTAATTAAATAAGTTCTAATCAATTGCACCTGCCAGACCATCTTCAAGAATAATTCAGTGTAGCATCCAGTGCAGTAATTTGAGAGATTATTATAGAAGGGATCCGTGAGGCTAAACAATCCTTGACTTCATGCAGTCATAGCTCCTGCACCATCTGAAATTGAGGGGTTTTTTTGGTCACTATAGAGGCTATTTGGAGAGAGAGGGGAGGGATGACTCCAAGACACATGTGTTCTTAAAATTGCTGCATTAGTCAAAAGAGATTAAGGTGTTTTTTCTTAACTCATCTTTGATTATTCGACCATTGATCAGTCCATTATTGCCTCCAAGCAATTCTCAAAAATCTGCAGGCTTCATAGTTTCTGGAGGAAAGGTGATACTGAATTAAGTATCTTACATTTAAAACAGTCTTTGTGGCTGTGTGTTTATGTGTCTTCAAGTCAGTCTTGTCTTTTGGTGCCTGGCAGGACAAGTCTCTGTGGTTTTCTTTGCAAGATTGCAAAAGTGATCTACCATTGCCTGCTTCCTAGGGTTGAGAGTGTGTGACTAGCCTGAAGTCATCCAGATAGCTTCATGCCTAAGATGGAAGTAGAAGTTGCAATCTCTTGAGTTTTTAGCTTGATACTACACCAATCTGGCTTCTCTGCAGCTGCAAAATAGTGATTATAAAAGCAGTTTCCACTGAATCAGGTCCCACTCCTTTATACAGCCATAGCCATGTCAGTTTCTTGGCAATTACATAATAGTTTTTTTTTCTTTTTTTCTTTTTTTTTAAATTTTTATTACATAGACAACACATACACACAACAATAAAAAAACAAAAAAAGAAAACAACAAAAATAAAACCATCATCACATACAGCATGTCGTTTGGTTACAGGTGTTTTAACATCCATATTCTCGAATAACATTTATCATCTCAGATTTTTCATCTAGTATAACTAAATACCTCACTTTCATTGTACAGTATATGTTCAGTTACAATTAGTATTATTTTTTTCCAGTAAATTATGATTCCCTTACATTCTTGATTGTCTATTTGATAACAGTATACCTTTATATAATCCCATGTGATAGAAAATTTTTTTTTTACCAACCATTTATATTTGTATATCACTTATTTTCAATTATGCATAATTCCACCAATCAACTATCAGGTATGCTTATGTTCATTATTATCCTTGTACATCATACATTCAAACAGAAATCTTATTCCTTCATTTTTCAACAAACTATTCTAAATTGTCACTACATATATACCAATTTTCAATTATTCCCTTATTAAAATTATTTATCAACAACAAGATATCATTGTAATATGCTCTTAACGTTATACATTATATCACCAATCCTCTATCAAGTATACATAAATCATTATTATTCTTATCCCTTTTAAAGCAAAAAATTCTAAAGTATTCAATTCATAGATATATTAGTTTTTCATTGTATCATTGTTAAGTTATTTCACAGTATGATTGTGTTATCATTTAACTCCTTCAGTTAAAGCATGAGTAAAACATTTTTCATTTCCAAGTTTTTTCCCCCAGCCACTGATAAAACAAGTCCCATATCTTATAAAATTGCTCGTCATCTTGTTCTCTAATTTAAGTGTCAATTTACTCATTTCAGCACAGTCCATTATTTTTCGAATAACTTCTTCCTGTTTTGGTATTGTTTCATTTTTCCAGTTTTTTGCAAATACGATTCTGGCTGCTGTTAACACATTTACAATCAGATATTTTAAGCCTTTGTTATAAATTTCTGGTATGATCCACAATAAAAAGACCTCTAGTTTAAAGTCTATTTGTTTGTGTGTCATTTTCTCCAACCACATGTGGATTTTAGTCCAGTATCTTTTAGCTTCAATGCAAGTTCACCATATGTGGTAATATGAGCCCAGTATCTGATGACATTTCCAACACTTTTCTGATTTATTCTTGGACATTCTTGCAATTCTCGTTGTGGGTAAATGCCACCTGTAAAACATCTTATACAAATTTTCTCTATATGCAGTAGACATTGTCATTTTATAATTTTGAGACCACAGTTTCTGCCATTTCTCTAAATCAATCCCATACCTAAAAATTTTCTCCCAAGCTATCATAGTTTCTTTGACTTGTTCTTCTTGTAATTTAACCTCCAATAAATATCCGTATAGTTTTTTAATTACTTTTTCATCAGTACCTGTTAAAATTTTGTCTAACTCAGTCATTTTATTGTAAAAACCTTTGGATTTTCTATCTTCATTATATCTAGATTGTATCTGTACATATGAATACCAGCTCATTTCTATCCCTTCTTGTTTCAACTCTTGGATAGATTTGAGTTCACCCTCTGCATGCAATATTTCAACATATCTAACTGTTTTTTTATATATATATTATTGGATATCAAAATGCTTCAATTGTTGATATCCAGACTGGAATTTTTAAGTAGTGTAATCTTTTTATCTTTTCCCAGTTTAATAACAACGCCTCCCTTATATAATGTCTTCTAAAATAACCATGTGCTTTAGTTTCCTTATACCATAAGAAAGCATGCCATCCCAACAGTAAATCATGACTTTCTACATTCAATAATCTAGAATTTTTTAATGATATCCACTCCTTAATCCACATAAAGTTTGTTGCTTGGTAGTATAACTCCCAATCAGGTAGGCCCAATCCTCCTCTAATTCTAGCATCTTGTAAAAATTTAAGTTTTATTCTAGCTTTTTTCCCTTGCCAAATAAACTTCAAAACTATTTTGTTTAAATCTTGAAAAAAGTCCTTACCCAATCTGATTGGGATTGTCTGGAACAGGTATAAAATTCTAGGTAAAATGTTCATTTTAATTGTAGAAATTCTTCCCATCATTGATAGATGCAAATTTTCAGATCAGTCTCTATTTGTTGTTTTAGTCTAGTATAATTGTCCTCCTTAAGAGTACTGCATCTAGGTGTTAAGTATATCCCCAAATATTTAACCTTACTTGTAATTTGAATCTGCAAATTTCTGACAACTCTTCCTTTTGTGTTGCTGGCATATTCTTTGTCATAATCTTTGTTTTGTCTTTGTTTATTTTCAAGCCTGCTACTTTTCCATATTCCTCTATTCTTTCTATCAGTTTGGGTGCTGTTTCTAATGGATCTTCAAGAATAAAAACTAGATCATCTGCAAACGCTTGTAGCTTATATTCTTCTTTCTTAATTTTCATTCCTCTTATTTCTTCTTCTCTAATCTTTCTGTTTAAGACCTCTAATGTTAAGACAACGAGTAATGGTGATAATGGGCAACCTTGTCTCGTACCTCTCTTTATTTCAATAGTTTTTTTTTCTATTGCCATCTTCTGATATGCTTTTTGAGTTTCATGTCTAATCTGGAACTATTCTGGGATTTCCTGGTTGCCTCCCATCCAAGAAGTAACTAGCTACTGCCACCTATTGACCATTAGAAAGTATTTAAAGCAATACTCTAATAGTAACTATTTAGGCCCTTAAATCCAGTATGCACATCATTTTTCAATATATCTGAAGGGAATGCAAAATGTTTCTCCCCAAGAGGTACATTGCTGAAAAATTACATTTTGTTTTCAGACAAGGAAAACAAGTTGAAATGTGTGATTTACCATATTTTTCGAGTGGTTGTGGAACTCTTACTTGTGTTACGACTGGACATGTGGAGAAAACGTCCATAAGATTATGATTACAACATTTGAAAATGGGTGTGTGATTTTGACCTCTCTGCTTTTGCTTTTACAGGAGTCTTAAAACGAATGGAGTGGCTCTTGGAATTCATGGGATATATTAAAAAAGTTTCCTTAAATACGGCCTCTATGCAAAATGTTTCTCCCCAAGAGGTACATTGCTGAAAAATTACATTTTGTTTTCAGACAAGGAAAACAGGTTGAAATGTGTGATTTACCATATTTTTTGAGTATAAGAAACACCAGAGTATAAGATGCAGCAAGGTTTTGAAGAGGAAATTTTTTTGCACTTTGCAAACCTCCCAAAAACGGCCCATTTTTTGCAAAAACAGGGCCTTTTTTCTTCAACAAAAGGGCATGAATAGCCCTTATGAGGTTTGTAGAGTGCTCCCGGGGGTGGGGGGCAAAACCGAGCAAAAAAACAGCCTGTTTTTTGTCAAAAAAGGGCATGGATAGCCTTTAGGAAGCTTATAAAGTGCTGCTGGGGCCTGGGGGGGCAAAAAACAGGCCGCTTTTCGTTCATTTCTGCCCTCCCCAGCCCCCAGGCGCTCTCTGAAAGCCTTCTAAAAGCTATGCACAGCCATTTTGGTGAAGAGGCGGAGTTTAGGGAGGCAAAAAAGCTGCATTCAGTGTATAAGACGCACCCAGATTTTCAGCCTCTTTTTTGAGGGAAAAGGGTGCGTCTTATACTCCGAAAAATACAGTAAACTCTTTCTGAGGAATATCAAGAAGCCAAAAGGGGAGGTGTCACATGCCAGTACCAATGGGAGGTGCTCGCTGTACTGGACCAGCACAGCCAAGGAGGTCAGTAACTGTTTGACAGCCACAAACGCATGTGCTTCATGGCTGGTCCAAACCCATGGAGTTATGCTGTCCAATAAGTGATGGAGAGGCTCTGTGACTGTTGCTTTATGAGGGAGGAAAATGGAGTAGAAATTAAGAAGTCCTAGAAAGACTTGTAGGTCAGCCTTTGTTTTAGGAATTGGGGTGGTCAAGATACCTTCTACCTTAGCTGGTGTTGGATGGATTCCGTGACTATCAATCAGATAACCAAGGAATTCACTGAGGGGACCCCTAATCAACATTTGGACCATTTCAGCTTGAGGCCAGACTGTCTGAAACTGCAGAACACATCCCAAAGCTTTCCAATGAGTTCTGATCAGCTGGTGGCAGCGACCAGAACATCGTCAAAATAGGAAATCAAACCCGAAACCCCATGGAGCAAGCGCTCCATGAGATTCTGAAAGAGACCAGGGCCGACGTTGACTCTAAATTGGAATCGGTGGCATTTAAATGCATCACGGTGAGTTACTATTGTTTGCACAGCCATGGTAGCCTCATCTACCAGCAGCTGTTGATAGGCCTGCACCAAGTCGACTTTAGCAAAGACCCTCCCCTGTCCCAACGAGTGCAACACATGTTGCACAACTGGGACGAGATAGGGGTGGGCTTGCAACGCTTTGTTTAGCGTTGACTTGAAATCCGCACAGATTCTGATTGAGCGGTTGGCCTTTAAAGGAATAACAATAGGGGTCTCCCAGGGGGCGTGATTCACAGGCTCTAGTACTCCCTGAGCTATCAACTTGTCTAGCTCGGCATCCACCCTCCCCCTCAGGGATAGGGGAATGAGGCGGATGGGCGCAACCTGGGGGATCTAGATTTAGGGAAATAGAGGTGCCCTTATATTCATCTAAAGAGCTGTCAAATACATCGGCGAACTCTTGCATTAAGTCATCAAACTCATTCCTGGGTTTAGTAGAATGGATTCACTCGATAGACAAGCCTAAAGCCTGGAACCAATCAAGCCCCCAGAGGGAAGCTAAGGGCTTAGCCACCACGTTTAAGGGAAGACGGCCCTTGAACTGCCCATACTACACTCCAAAGTGCCCGCAGCCAATAATTGGGATTGTGTTGCCCTGATAATCTTTCAGGCGGCAAGGGCAGGCAGCCAGCTGGTCCCGTTTAATGGAAGGCATGATCCTCCAGAGCATGTCCCAGGAGATGATGGATTTGGCAGATCCGGTATCCAACTCCATTCTATAGTCTTGTCCCTCAATCACAATAGTGAGGTGAATTTTCGCTTGGCCCTGGTGATTGATTGTTACTGAGCTGACAGACCACTTGTCAAAAGCGCTTTCCCTGTCGGAGACAGTAAAACAGTCATCACGGCCCTTGTAGACTCTGTCACAGCGCCGGGCCCTGATCTTGTCCGCTGAGGAGGGTAGACATGGTAGAGGTGCCCTGCAAAAGGAGGCTAAGTGTCCCTTTTTCCCGCAGCGGTGGCACACTGTGGATTTAAATTTACATTGCGAACGGAGATGTTTTCCCCCACAGCTGAGGGAGTTCTTCCCTGCTGCGCCGGCATAATTGGGCCTCTGTCCTGTCACCCTGAGGCAACTGATTTCATCACCTCCCTCAAAGTCTAGGCCGTTGTCCCCATCTTGATGATGGACAGAGGAAGGCTTGGAGAATGAGGCATTGTTCTGCTGATATTTCTGGAGAACAGACGTGCACTCTGCCATTTTGGATGCCTGTGCTTCGTCCACGGCCAGGTTAAGGGAAAGTTCAGACTGGGCTAGTAACCTGCGCTGGAGTCGCATATCACGGACTCCATAAATGAATTGCTCGAGCAGAGCCTCTACCAGATCTGTGAACTTGCAGTGGACAGCTGATGCCCTCAGAGACACGACATACTGGTTGACGGACTGATTGTCTCTCTGCATGCATTGGCGAAAAGCGTGTCTCCAGGCAAAGTGGGATGGCACGGGGGCATAGTGCCCTTTTAGCTTGGTCAACAGAATGTCCCATTGAACAGCGTGGACAGGGGTAGGCACAACTAGAGTGCAAACCGTAGCGAATATTTCTGGTCCACACGAGCTTAGAAAGAAACCCCTCTTTCTGTCAGGTGACAGTTCCACAAAATCTTGTGCTTGAAGGAAACACTTGAAGCGCTCGAGAAAGGCTTCCCACGGTTGCCGTTCAGGGCAGAATTCAGTGAACATGCACGCAGTCGAGAATGTCGCCATCCTCATCGCCAGTGCTTTGTTCTGGTTAAGCTAATATAAGACAGACGCCTCAGCTTCCATAGAATGCTTTATTAACTTGCTAACACACGTAACAACAACAACTGACAGGGAACGCCTGACAGCTATTTATATGATTGCTGTGAGGTGGGCAGCCAATCTGGGGGTTGCAATTCTTGCGCCTGCAAGCAGGTGCGTTGCAGGCGCTAAGAACAGACCCAGACATTCTTGCCTGGTGCCGGTCATAACTCCGAGGGCTTGACACTAATAAAATATGATCCTCCAGATTTGAAATCTGGAACTCGCTGTACTATAGTTATTGCAATGTGCCCCAATAGAACTTTTTGCAGAATTTTTTATATTAGACGAACAGGCTTATTTACAACATAGTAGTATATACTATAAAATATTGTACTTAGTCATTTGTACAAGCTCACTTGGTCTTTCTGGAAATTAAAAATAAAAGTTTTTTTTCCAGCCTGATATAGCTCATGTTAAAAAAATGATACTAGCTTTAAGACCATTAAAATGTTCTGGTAACGTTCTTCTTCTTAATTGTTTGAACTCCATAATTTATAAATTATTGTGACTCTAGTCCTTTCCAGACTTCACTGATCCCCTTAGCAAAATGTGCATCTGTTTCCTGTTCAGGCTGTCAGCTTCCTGTTGTGGATTTTCGCCGCTTGTGTGGTTGCCTGGGCTGATCATGCCTTGCCAATGCTACTTGGCCTTAGTGCAGACTGGTCTGCCTGGCAGTGTGAAACAATAGACAGAGTCCTTGCACGTGGCTTAGGCAAGCGTCCAGTGGATACTTTGGCAGTCAAAGAGATACTCACTCTTCTTCCAGGTAGCTTGCAAATTCTGTTGACCAAAGAGCCTTGGAAAGAGCAGACACCAAAGGTACGTGTTTTAGGTTGCACATGTCCACTGAACTCATGATGGGCTTGAAATTTTTTTTTGATTGCTTGAACTCAGTATTGCCATTCAGAAGACAGTCTGTCTGGGTGGAACTTTTATCCTGCAAATCACCAAAGTCATTTAGAGTAATAATTACATAATAATTACTAAGAACAACAGTGAATGGAAAGTTCCACCAGCTAAAATCGGACAATTAAAATGTTTGTATAGGTCCGGGATGGCGAACCTATGGCATGGATGGCGAACCTATGGCTTGCATGCCACCTGTGGCATGCAGAGCCATTTGTCAGGGCGTGCAAGGTGGTGCCCTGTCAGCTGGCCAACGCGCATCCGCGCGCTGGCCAGCTGAGTTCAGCCTTTTTTAAAGCCATTTTTCGCCCTCCCCTGGCTCCAGAGGCTTTATAGGAGCCTGGGGAGGGCGAAAAGAGCCTCCCCAGGCTCCTATAAAGCCTCCGGAGTGCAAAACACCGGCCCTATTGGCAAACAGGAAGTTCAGGAACGGACTTCCGGTTTGCTTGTGGGTTCGGTTTAAGCCCTCCGGAGGCTTCAGGGACCTTCAAGAGGCTTCCCTGAAGCCTCCGGAGGACTAAAAAGGACCCTATGAGCAAACCGGAAGTAAGTTCCTTTTTAGTCCTCCGGAGGCTTCAGGGAAGCCTTCTGATGGTCCCTGAAGCCTCCGGAGGGCTTAAGCCGACCCTCCGAGCAAACTGGAAGTGACTTCTGGTTTGCTTGTAGGGTCCTTTTTTGCCATTTGGGGGCTTCCAGGAAGCCTCCTGAAGGTCCCTGAAGCCTCCAGAGCGCCTCCGGGGGGGCTGTTTTCACCCTCCCTAGGCTCCTATAAAGTCTCTGGAGCCTGGGGAGGGTGAAAAAAGCATGGAAAAATGGGGGGAGCGCCTCTCATGTGTGCATGCACATGGGGGGGTTCACGTGTTGCATTATGGGTGCGGCATGCCCGCGCATGACCCCCCCTGCGCTTCTTCCCCTTATGGCACACAAGCCAAAAAAGGTTCGCCATCGCTGGCATAGGTAATAAAAATAAACTTGAGAGAATGTAGAGTAAAAGTTTTTTTTTTTAAATGGAGTCAAATACTCATCCATGTTTTGCACAGAAATCATGAAAACTAGTCTGCCACTATCATATCTTGACACTAGTTCACTCACAAGTCTGATCTCACAATGTGAAAGAATCCTTTGCAGGATCCTTTCTGATCTGCCAGCAGCTGGACTCACATATAGTAGAAATAGGAATCTGTAGATTGCAGCAGTATATCAGTGCAATCGTTAAATAAATCCATAAATATTTTGAGAAATTAAGTGTCATACCTGTTGGTATATTCTCTTCTTGACAAGAAGACCACCATGTCTGCATTCTAATATTGGGATCTGGCTTCAATTTCTGCTTGTTTATAGTTATATGTGTTTTATAGAAGGAACTGATGATGAAAGAAAGAATTACCATCACATCTTCATCTTTCCCAATACATTTTTAAGACCATTGTAACCTCTTTCCTAGCTATGAACTTGTTAGTCTGATGAAGAGATGTTTGGAATATTGGCAGCTTAAACCCAGTGTATCTTCTCTAAGTGGCATGTGGATAATTGCAGCATCCTCCCAAAATCATCCAGTGAATAGCACTCCACATGAGAAGAACTTGGCATGATTGAAATTAGGGCTGGGCATAAAACACACTGAAGCACGATATGAAACCTGTTGACAGATCTTTAAATGAAATTCAAACTTTCCAGGATTGCACGAGCTATGGAGTTGCATTGGAAAGTAGCCATAGATTCCTGGGAAGAGACAATGCTGCTCTAAGGAAGTGCGTAAAGATGCAATTTAGCATGCCTTTCACTCTGAAATGCTGCCCAACACTGACAGATTTATAATATTAGGATTACAAAGTAGGATTTTAAAGTATGGCATTGCAGGGAGTTTACAAACAGCGATTAATTTTTCAAAGTCCTGAAAGAATAGCAGCAATGCTGTTCTTCCTTGCTTGCAAGGTAACATGCAGCTCTCACTCTTATCTCTAATAATTACACAGATCAGCATGCAATATCAATCACAGTTGGCCAGTAGAATTGAGAACTTGAAATTAGATTATGTGATAGATTAGATTATGTGATAGATTAGATTACGTGATAGATTATAAATCCATTTAATGTGTCTCATTTCTAAGAAGTTGTGTTTTTTTGTGGGGGAGTGAAGTTGCTTTTCAAAGGAATGGTTAAATACTCACACATTTCTTTGTTCTCATCTTGATTATGTTGAATTGCCATTAAAATGCATTTCATATGAAACAGTTTGGACTTTATATTTGAAGTCCAGATATATTTTTTAAGCAATAATGACAATTTCTGCATCAGCTTGTCAACTTTAATTAAAGCAGGTTTCTCCGATGTTTTGTTACCCCTCTCTCCCTCCCAATGCTTTGAACTACATTTCCCATCTGCACCAACCCACATAATCGGTGACTTTTGAGATGGCAATAACTATATTCCAACATGTCTGGACAAAGTTGAGAAGGCTTAATTGAGATATTTTTTTAAAAAAATTAAAAAAATCTAACATTTGAGTTTTAAATTTATTCACAGTTTATTGACTGGCTGTTTAGCCTAATGGAGAATGCTAATGAAATACTCACTCAATCTTCCAGAGATCTTTTGAAAGGTATGGTAGAAACTGAGTTATTTGTAGACTTCCAACTTAGATAAATAATAACGCTTGCTTTTTTTAAAAGGTGATTTATATCAATTTAAAAGCAAAACATGTTTACAAAAGGTAGTTATTTAAACTTATTTTACACATCACATTATAATGTTGTGGGACAGTTGGGGGTAGGCTCTTTCAACTTCAGGTCTCAGACTTTTGCCTGTATTGGCTGCGACAATTTGGTTAACATCCACTAAAAAAGACTACTTCAGGGACTTTGAAATGTTTTTCATATAAATACTTTTCCTAGAGGACGAGCCTCTTATTGGCTTATAGTAGTTACCTTCTGATGTGAAGAACTCAAATGTTTCTTCTGTTCAGTTCCTGTTTGTGGGTTTCCCGTAAGCACTCGCTGCTCTCAAAAAAAGAAGGCTGGGCTTGATGGGCCTTTGATTTAATCCAAGGGAGTTTACCCGTGAAGTTAATTGACTTTCAAATTCTTTCAAGCAGGCAACAGTAGAAGACTTGTTTCTGTTTCCATTGTTGATATTGTGTGTGTTCTTTTAACAGCTTCTTTATTGGCCCTGAGATCTCTTCCAGAGTTTAAGAAGAAAGCAGTATGGACAAAAGCTTATGGCTGGTAGGGATCTTGAAGAAACAGATACCGTATCTGTTGGTGATACATACCTTGCTAAAAACCTTTTATGCTGTGGAATACAAGCTTCTGTTATAGACATATTGTTATCTTTCCTGGGGAAAGATACTTAAAAATCCTCCGTATTTGCATATATACCATTTGTTCTATTAATGAGAGAGAAAGAGAAGAAAGAAGGAAGGAAGGAAAATGAAAGAAAGAATGAAAGAAAGAATGAAAGAATGAATGAATTACTATTAGAAAGTGGGAGGTAAGGGAGTTTAAACAAGGCAAGTAGATTTCACAAAAGGTTGGTCACCATTGCACTTGACAACTTCGGTGTGTTAAGATTAAAGATATTGTTTTGAAAAATTGAACTTTTGAATGTGTTTTATTTCTTAGACAATGCGGCTAACCACTGTTTATTGATATTCCTACTGCCACTATCGGTACCAAGGAAATTAGGCCGACAAGAAAGTATTTCCCCAAGGGTTCCTTCAACATGGAAATAAATGACCCTATTTTGCACTGGTTTTCTCTGTGGGAAAAATGTTTTAGATGGAGATTCATACACATTAATGAGCCTACAAGTATGGAGGGCTATAGTTCAATCAGAGGTGTGCCATTTTAATCAGAATTAGGCCTCTGTATGGCCAAGAGATAGGTTTTCTTGCCTTAAGCATTTAAATTTGCTTCAAAATATCAGGTCATAGGCTTTAAAAAAATACTTCCGTTATGGTGATAGAGAAGACACGGAAGAGGATCCTAGCACCCTAGTCTATGTTTAAGCCTCAGATCAAAAGAAAGTTTCCCAGAAAAAGAGCTACAGGAGAACTGATGGAGATATGTTGGGGTTTGATCCAACAACATTCATATAAAAAGTTCTGGTTTCTGTACCTGGTTAATATCAAGATTTCTCTATCTATTATCCCTACCCATCTCCCAATGTTTTGAACTTCAATATTTCTATCTCCCTAAAATCTCCACTCATTTCAGCATACTTTATTCTTCCTTTAAATATCTTTGGTTACTGCATTTATGAAATGGAGTGCAACTATGGAACAAGGGAAGGGAGGATTTGCCCAAGGAAAGATGTAGATTAAAAAGAAGTCACAAGGAGAGCGCAATCAGTATTGAAGTTTGGAGGACTTTCAAAAATGTTGCTACTATTATATAAAGTCTAATCATAAGGAACACATTCACACATACACTTTATCACAGGGTTGAGCACCATTTTAAAAATAATTTTTCAACCTGAGCATTTCAAAGATGTGACTGATTGAGAGAAAGAACACAAGAAATCAGAGTTTTAAGGTTTTGAAAGGCTTAGCATACTTATTTTGAAAATCCTAAAAACATATTTAAAATCATGTGGCTGACAAGAAGCCTCTTGAATTTGTTAATGAGAAGAAGCCATTAAATTCAATGGCATGATCCTAAGAAGCTCCAGAATGCCGATGACCTTGTTTTTATCCTGGAGGATCCTATGGCTTCTGGGATACAACTTTTACGTAAAATAGAGGAGTACGGTAGGATAGCGGGGCTACGTATAAACAAAGAGAAGACAAAACTGTTAATTAAGAATATGACTCTGAACCAGAAAAGGGAAGTACAAAGCCTGTTAGGGATTAACATGGCCCACAAAGTACAATACTTGGGAATTTGGCTCATGGAGAGATGTTCCTCTATCAAGGTAGATAACTATATGAAATTGCTACAGCAGGTATCTAAAGATATGACTAATTGGAGTGGCAAACAACTGTCTCTGATGGGCAGGATTGCGACAGTCAAGACATATGTATTACCAAAATTTTTGTTTCTGTTTCAAACGGCACCAACTAAATTGGACAAATTTTTTTTAAAATATTTGGAGACAATAGTGACTCGATTTATATGGCAAGGCAAGAAAGCATGAATTAAAGCCCAAATATTGCAAAAACGTAGAGAACTGGGAGGCTTTGGAGTACCCAACTGGGAAGCATACTATAATGCAGCAATTATGACATGGGTGAAAGATTGGGTGATGTTGAGTAGAAGGCGCCTATTGGCTATAGAGGGACATGACCTCCCTCAGGGATGGCATGCCTCCCTCTGGCAAGAAAGAGACACCCCCCATAGGTACTTCATGGGACATTATATTCGGAAGATTTTGATGGGGGTCTGGGAAAAGATGAGGAAAAAATACTATCTTAGGGTTCCGTGCTGATTGGCACCATTAGAGGCCTTAACACATCCCAGTGTATTTAATTGGACAAGAAACATAACATATAAAGATATCATGACAGAAGATGGCAACATGAAAACAAAGATGGAATTAGAGCAGCAGGACAGGAATTTGGAATGGTGGGAATATTTACAGGTTAGAGACAGGTTTAAAAGTGATAAGGTACGTTTTGGGATCTACCCAAACCCTCAGGGGCTAGATAAGATTTTGTTTGGTGGAGACAAGAGAATGTTATCGAAGATTTACCAATTTTTGACCTGCCAAGATGCTAATGAAGAGATGGACAAAAGCCTTCTAATAGCATGGGAGAGAAACCTTGGCTATGAAATTGAAATGGGCAAATGGTGGGATCTATGGCGTAAGACCATTAAACTTACAATATCTACAGCATTCAAAGAAAACATATACAAGATGGTTTATAGGTGGCACTCCCCCCCAACGAGGTTAGCCAAGATGTTCCCTGGGTTATCTCCATTGTGTTGGAAATGTGGAAGAAAGGATGGCACATTCTACCATATTTGGTGGTCCTGTACTGAGGCCACGAAATATTGGAAAAGGATTAAAAAATGGCTAAAAGAGATTACCGGGGCAAACATGGAATGGAGACCCGAGAACCTTCTACTAAGCATTAAACCAGAAAACATAAGCAGTTCAATATGGCATTTGAGCCTACATATAATTGTGGCCGCAAGAATAACCTATGCACAATTTTGGAAATCCACTACCATACCGTCGGAAGATGCTATAATTAAAAAGATCTATGAATGTGCAGAAATGGATAGAATGACGGGTTGGCTGAGGGACAAAGGAGAAACGGAACATTACCTTAGCTGGAACTTATGGTATATGTGGGCGACAAGGAGAACAGCAGGGACTTAAAATGGGGAAAGTTAAAAGTGAACATGGGTATTGTAATAGATCCCTGAACTTTGTAATGAGAAGATGTGGCTTAGAGACCTAACAATGAGGAAGGGGAAAAAAAAGTTGGGCTGTGAATGACTGTCACTGGGGGGGGGGGGGGGGGTTGTATGTTTAAAATTGTATTTGTATCTGTATGTTTTACGCTTAAAAAAAATGTATAACTAATGAATGCCGATACAAAAGGCTGTATATTTACTTTATATTGTTATGTATGTTTTGTCTTTTCTTATGTTGTTGTATTTTTCTTTCTGTTTTTAAAGGTAATAATGTTTAATAAAAACTATTTAAAAAAAAAGAAGCTCCAGAATAATAGCAAAATACAGATTTGGGAATAAATAAGGTTCTGAGTTATAGAAAGCCCATTCCTGTTTTATCTGTAGCTGGGTGGATACATGTTACAACCTGCAACATATCGCCAGACACGTAATCAAAATTTCAGGTGCGCACAAAGTGCTCGACAATATATCTTACTTTTAAAAAGGTTAATTATTGCTATCAAATTATTTCATTCTTTCTGGTTTCTACATAATATTTCTTCAAAGGTACCAACTGATAAAAACTTAGGTTGGAAGAATAAGGTCATTTTCGGCTGTGGTGCTTTTTGGCAGTGTCCGAAACAATGAACACTTCCTAGATAACTTTAAAAGAATTCTCGAGTGTCTGTCTGTCTCTCTCTCTCTGTATATATGTATGTATGTATGTATGTATGTATGTATGTATGTATGTATGTATGTATGTATGTATGTATAGATATAGATTATGTACATACATGTACATAACATCCTGCCTAACTGTAACAGCAACAGAGCACGTAGCTTTTGCATTCCACTGAATATAATGAGAAGCTATTGAAAATGTTTAACTTTAAGCAGTCAAGGAATTCTTTTGATTCTGCCTGATGTGCCTCTGTATACAAAGTCTGTGAGCCACAATCTAATTGCTAAGAAAGTGTAGTATGCTTTTTAAAATTTGAAATCTCCAAATGACTAGATCTTGATATTTTAGTAATTGTTGCAAAGGCTGTTTCATAGAAGATGAAATTTGTCATGAGTTAGCTTCTTTTCTCTTTGATGTTGTTGCTTCCTAGATAAGTCTTCCGTTCCATATAAAGATGTTGGATAATGAAGTATGCACCTAAACCCAAACCAAAGCAGGTTTGAAACATAAAAAGAAAAGAAAAAAACATAATAGCATTACTCTTATCAAATAATAGTCTCTCTCCCAAATCTTCAGGCCTTAAAGTTGGTTCAAATGTATTTATATTAAAATGAATGAAATTATTAATTTAACTTACAGCAACTTATATTTTATTAAAAAAATAGCACATTTTCCTGATTCAGTAACCACGGGGATCTTTGCTTAGTCCCCCAAGATTCTTTGTTTCCTATTGTTTAATATATTCAGAAAAACTAAAATCTGTATTAGGCCTACTACCAAAATGAAGATGGAAATTAGGTTCAAAATTACTTGAAATGGTGTTAGGAAAATCACCATGAGAGCAGGACAATCCTCATTCTTTTTGATCATTCAGATCAGGGGTGTCAAACTGACAGTCTGTGGGCCGGATGCATCATGCACAGGCCACATCCACCCCAGCTCCGCGAAGGCAAACGTTGCAATATGTCACGTGACACAGTGAGTTTGACATCTGTGTGTTAGGCAATATTAATTTGTGTTCTGAACAGTACATATATAAGTATACATATATCCAAATAGCCGAACACACAAAATAGCAATAGCACTTAGGCTTATATACCACTTCACAGTGCTTTATAGCCCTCTCTAAGCGGTTTACAGAGTCAGCATATTGCCCCCAACAATCTGCGTCCTCATTTTACCCACCTCGGAAGGATGGAAGGCTGAGTCAACTTTGAGCCAGTCAGAATCAAACTCCTGGCAGTCAGCAGAATTAGCCTGCAATACTGCATTCTAACCACTGTGCGACCATGGCTCCCGATAGAATAGCCCACTTCTGACAATTAGAAAATATATTGTCATTTAAATCATTTAAAGAAATAGGCATGATTATTTCCATTTGGGATTCAGTATCTGTGGGAAAACACACTATGGCTGAAGAGAACTTTGCATTAATATATACTGTACCCATCTGTTTATAGCTGTTTCAGAGTTAGTATATAGTTTGACCATGAATCTGATGTAACTGTGCTGAATACCTCTAAACTCCACACTGGTATAATGAGAGAGCAGAGGCTTATGTGAATAAAGAACTTCCTATAGCAATCAGGCCCCAGTGAGGGATGAGAGTGTATTATCCAATCCTGCCAATGCATTATAGATAAATCTTATGGTATATTTGCTAAGAAATAAAAAAACTTACCCCCAAATAACATTGCCAGGTACATTTTCAGTACATAGGGAAAGTAAATAGTTAGATCAAATGGAAAGATTATTCGGATGGAGTAAGTGCCTGAGGTTTCAAAGTGAGGCAATGATTCATATATGGCAAATGCTGGGGGACAAAAAAGAAAAATCAGCCAAGTGAAAATTTCCAAATACGTAGAAATGTCTCATTTCTGCATAATACATTCAATTCATATGGATATAGGTTAGGCTCAGGTTTCAAGCAGGACTAGAGATTCACAATTAGCAATTTCCATTATAGAACACGAGTGGCTAATCTCCAGATTAAATTGAATCCCAATTTTCATAGTTATACAATATAGCCAATAGCTGGGAGCTGTGGTTCAGTACACCTGGAAGAGCACAAATCCTTTCTTCTACCTCAGGGATGCCCAGCCTTGGCAACTTATGGACTTCAATTCCCAGAATTCCCCATCCACCATGAAGTTGAAGTTCACACATCTTAAAGTTGCCAAGGTTGGATGCTCCTGTTCTACTCTAAAGAACTGAAGCTGATTTGAAGGAGTATTCCTGTGAGACACACACACACACACACACACCATGCTGTTTTAGAGAAATCGTTTTTCCAAGAGGTAGCATCACAGAAAAAATTATCAACTTTTGGAACAATTGTTGCTGGATAATATTTGCCTTGCAAAGTATGTGACTCTTTATTGGAAATATTTTCTTGTGGAGAGCCATCATATTTATCTTACTGCAAATAATAAACACATTCTACAAGCCCATAAACATCTACAGGTAGTCCTCGACCTATGACCACAATTGAGCCCATAATTTAGGTTTCTAAGTGAAACATTGGTTAAGTGAGTTTTGCCCCATTTTACTACCTTTCTTGCCGCGGTTGTAAAGTGAATTGTTGCAGTTGTTAAGTTAGTAACACAATTATTAAGTGAATCTTGCTACTCCATTGACTTTGCTTGTCAGAAGGCCACAGAAGGAGATCCCGTTACCTTGGGACACTGCAATTTGTCATAAATATGAGTCAGCTGCCAAGCTTCTAAATTTTGATTATGTGAGCAAGGGGATGCTGCAAAGGTCATAACTGTGAAAAATGGTCATAAGTCATTTTTTTTAGTACCTATAGCTTTGAACAATCACGAAATGAACTGTTGTAAGTTGAATGATCCAATGAAACTTACTGCTAATTAGGTATATACAGGTATAAACAGTCTTTGTTTAACAACCATTTGTTAAGCAACTATTTCAAGTTACAGTAGGATTGAATGAATGGCAGTTACAGCCAGTCCTCAAAAATACAGTCGCTGAAGCACCCCTGTGGTCATATGGGTGCCAGACAGCCCATCCATATTTACAAACGACTACAGCATGTACTTCAACTCCCTCCCCACATATCTTCCCTCCCCCATCTCTGCCCTTTTGGCCATCTTGCACTCTACCATCGCCTGCTTCTGCCACCCTCAGCTGATGTTTACCATCATCTTCCTCCCATTATTGAGGTGTACCTGGCTGAGGCCACTTGCTGACTCTTTACAAGTTTGCACGAAGGGTCAACTAGGAATGCATCATTAGCCGCAGGAGGAAAAAGATGGCCAAGAGTGGAGTGTAATGGAGTGTGGCTAATGATCAAAGGGGCAGAGATGGGTGCCTCCATAGGCGAGGAGGACGCTGAATGGAGGCAAGTATAACGGCATGACAAAAAAATGAGGTCCTCAGTTAACAACAACATGGTCCTCCCCTAACAACCACTGCCAGAACTGCTATGCATTCATGTAATGTTTCACCTAATGATCATTCTGCTTAGTGATGGAAATGTTGGCCCCAATTAGAGTCATTAAGTGAGGACTACCTGTGCAGAATTGCAATCTCAGAAATTATAGCCTCTTCCTCTTCTTACCTTGAGCCAAAACAGAGAGAGGATAGAAGGGAATCCACAGCGAATGGTAGAGCCAAGCAAGTCCCTGAAAGTATATCCCTGTCTCCAATAATATGCAGTATGTGTACCTAGAAGGAAAATCAAGGCAAGGGAGTTGTGTGCCATATTATCAAATAAATAATGCATATGGTATCATTATGATTAGTACTGGTTGCTTATGGGTCAGAGAGATCCCATGCAGCCTTCATAACCCAGGTTCCCTGCAGTTGTGTTATAAATGCCATTGTTCCAACTTAGAAGACTGTTACTAGAAATGATGAAATGATTATATTTGAAACCTGGTCAAGAGGATTGATTGATGTACTATGTATGTATGTGATTTCTAATAACCACTCATCTCAACAAGTAATCTTGGGTGGCGTACTTCATAAGACATAAGAACAATTAAAACTATTAGAACAATTAAAACACTACAAAAATATATAGTTGGCACCAAAGAAAGCTGCTACTATGGATGTTGATGCAACCAAGAAAAGAAAAAGCCCTTTGCACACTCAAGGCTCCAAGCTCAGGAATACAACTCTATCTTCATAACCTTATGAAAGGCTAACAGGGTTGGACTCAACTGGATATCAAAGGAAGAATATTCCAGGAGGCTGGGACCTACGACAGAGAAGGTCCTTGTTCTCGCCAGTTGACCTTCTTTGCCAAATGGGGACTGCAGCATCCCTGACCTGCCTGGCCAAATTGAAAACAGACCAAAAGGTAAAAGCATATTTGGGAAGGATGATTTGATTGGTCAACTCTTTTAACATTTGCTAGGTTTCACAGAAATCACAGTTAATCAGCAGTGACCTTCTGTTTTTTATTAGTTCCAATAAATTGCAGGAACCTCGAGAAACTAGTTTGCTTACATTTTTGCTCACTGAATCATACAATGTTTTTGTGTTGCCTCAATTCTCAGGAATCAACAGAGTCTAAAGCAAATGATTTAATTAATAATGTGTTTGCAGTATTCAGATGGTCTGGGTATTCTGATATTATCAAAATCTTGGATTCTAATATTCTGGTTATTGCTTTCTATTGATAATGTTCCATAAAAGAAGACAATATGTGATCTATAGCTAGAAAAGTTAAATGTTTTTGGTAAGAGAACGCACATCCTTATCTTCTTGAGCTATGTTGCAAAGGAAACCTCTCAGTGAATTCCATACAGGGAAGATAAATATGGGGAACATCTTGGCTGTGTTTCCACAGGAGTGGCATTAAATTCTCACCTGATGACATCAGTGCAACTCCAAAGGAAAAATAAGACACATACAATGCCCTTCCCTTGAACTTCTTCTTGACTTGCTATTGCAACAAATAAGATGACAATTCTTTCTGTGATCTGGAAAAAGTCAAATAGTTTATTTCTCAATTAATTCTCTTGGGACTATCAGTGTGATAAAAGCAGCCATAGGAGATACTATTTTCCATTATGGTAAAAGTTGTATCGTAGAAGACAAGTGGCCTGTAGTTGTGTGACATAAGCCCTTCAATCAATTAAGTTATTTACTCACCCTAATTTTCTGGTTTTGATATATTGATAAGCACGGAGGCGGAATTCACATACCACGATGAATTTAAAAAATATTTATCTAATCAGAGTATTATATAAACACAGCTGCAGCAGTGCAGCATTGGATGCACTAAATACTAAGACAATAAAATACACTTTTTCTATATTTTAATTTTGACGTTAAATGCTTCTGCTATTTTAACTTAGAAAACTTTAGTTTGCAAAGTAGATTATTATCCATTAATAAGTAGCATTATTTGCCCTCTCACTAAATTTCCAAACAACTGAGTTGCCATAAAAAAATGGGTAGCAGGTTTGCAGAACCTTGAGTATATGAATACAGTGTGAAGGTGACTTATTTTATGCAAATCAGAATTAAGTTTAGCTACATATTTGAACTGGGGTGAAACACTAGTTCTTTAGTTAAATATATGCAGGTAATCCTTGTTTTCATTGCTTGGTTTAGCAACGTTTTGCAGTTAAGACAGTGATGAAAAAGTAACTTTGCAACGTCTTCACGTTTATTACCATCATAGGTCTGTAAAAGCAAAGGAAAGATGAAATAAGGCCATAAAATCATGCTATGAATCACTAGAATAAGCATTAACAAAGGGCAGGGAGTGAAGAAAAGGAAAGCACAGTTGAGCACCTGTGATTTCCCAGTTAGTTTTACTTAATGACAGTTGCTGGTCCCAACTGCAAACAAGGACTACCGGTACCTGTAGATACTTTTTTGAAATTGCACATTTTCATCCTGTAGATACTTTTTTGAAATTGTGCATTTTCATATTCATTTGGTTGGTTTTCATTTTTTAAAAAGACTGAAGTTCGAAATCCAAATTCCACATCCTGTTTTCTAAAACCAGATGCCAAACACTGAAAACATGTGCCACTATCTTATAAAATGTGTGCAAAAATTCCTTCTTTTTCATTTGTACTATTGTTCTTGAATTCCCTCTACCTTTATACTCCATTCCCCATTTTTTAAGCAGACATTCAGGATTCTGAGGTGCTACTTTGTGGCTTAATCAGTTCAACAGCAGATCCTAAATCAATTAATAGCCCACAATTAAAACAACGTTTACAAATATATAGTGTGTTTCAAATCCTAACTTGGTTAGGAAATTCTGTTCACATTCTGTTCTAGCGAGAAAGATTTCCTCCTCTAGCCTTCCCATCTCCCCACCCCCATGAAAAATGCAATTTATTCAATGTGTGTCATGTCCAGACACAATTCTAATCTGATTATCCCAGAAAGATCACATTTTTAAAAGGGGTGATGGCAGAAACCAAGAATGCAGGTTACAGTTCACCTTCAATTAGGGAAAGTCTCAGAGAGACTTTAGATCAGTCAGTATGTTAATGGCCTAATCATTGCCACAAACTTGTGGACAAAAAAATGGCTTTGGGAATATGATATATCCTGTCTTGAATTACTGAACAAAATGTTCAGTGTTATAATTCCTGCTTGCTGACCGTTTGTTCGGTGACTGTTAGACATTATAATAGCACTAAATGAGTGATACTCATTCATTACATACTCCAATCATATACTCAGTTTATGCACAAACATATTATAAACAGTGGCACTGCAGTCACCAAAATGATTCACTGGAACATCTGTTAAAACAATCATTTGCCAATAATGAAAAAGTGGTGAGAATAGATAGTTGAAAAAGTTGTAAAAATGAGCAGGTTAAAATAGTGTGAGTTTTTGAATACAAACGGATATGGTCTTAGCTCATAACATACAAGATTAAACTCTGGTTGAAAAAAAAAGAAAGTGGGTAATTGATGTCGCAATACCAAGGATTGGTAGAATGGAAGGGCAAGAATTGGATACGATCATAAACTATCAAGATCCAAAAATCAAAGTTGAAAGATTATGGCATACACCAGTCATGGTGGTTCCAGTTGGTGCCATACCAAAAAGCCTTAGACAGTGTTTATAAAATCTATATATTAACAAAAATGTCCATTTGTCAACTATGAAAGACCACAGTGCCTAGCTCTGCACGTAATGACTGGAAACATAATGACAATCAATCTTGCCTTTCATCCATGTAGGAACATTGACAGATTCTACATGCCAAGAAAGATAGGTGAGAATGGAAGGTGGCAAGTACACCAAATAGTTGAAGACGAAGAAAAGGGCATTGGAAGAATATCTGAAGGACATGGAAGCTAGTATGCTACGAAGGTTTACTGAGTACTGGAGAGACCGAACTGCCCTACAAGAAAGACCAAATGGAAAACAGGAAGGAGACATGGCAAGGCAAAGTATTACATGGCCAGTAAATAAAAAAAAATAGCAGTCAAAGCATATAATCTGACAATGACTAAGAGCTGGAAAAATTGAAGAAAGAGACAGAGGGTCTAATCCTGACTGTACAAGATCAAGTCTTAAGAACCATATGCTTCAAAGACAAAACTGAAAAACCAGCAACAGACAGCAAATGCCACCTTTGAAAAGAAGTTGAGGACCACCTGGTTAGCTGCTGCAAGAATATCGCACGGTCTGATTGCAAATAACAGCATGACAAAATAGCAACAATGGCGCATTGACATAGCTGCAAGATATAACATTTGTCAGCAAGCAAGAGCTAGTGAGACCACAAAATAGACAGTCACAGAAAATGAAATAAAAATGCTGAATCCCGTTTAAACATGTAGTATATAGGGAAAGAATTAGCTCATCCAAATAAAGCCAGTTTTTGTCTTTAAGCACAATTGTCTCAAGCAGCCGATCCTAAATCCAGGAAAAAGTATCCAAGAATTGGAAGGCAAAGCACTGGGCTCCCTAACTAGTTTTCCACCCTCACCCACAAAAGAGAAGCCATAGCTCAGCAGCACCCGTGTCAAAATAAATTGAATTGCTGGGCTGATCAGTTCTTATAATAGAGAGGGAGAACAACATCTTGCTTTTTATCTCGGATGTGAAATGTCTTGTGCCATCAAGAGACTCTAATCTTTAAATTTCACACCTAACTCAAGAAACTCAAGCAAAAAATGTACATTTATATAGCACAATTTACAATAAATTTGGGAAAATATTTGTGCACATACTTCGGTCATCTTCGCTGACAATACCTTTCAAGCTAGTGAATCAAGTTCTTGGGAAGAAGATAAGATTTAAAGATGCTAATCTGTCATTAAATTATATTCCAAGAATCTGGAAATTATGCATGAAAAGCTCTGGATTTATTTTGCCTTGAGTGTTGCAAAAGAAAATAAAAATGCTCATAGGAAGGACACATGTATATAACAGACTCTTAAAGCTGGCCAAATCAAATTTATCAATTCTCAACCTCTGAATTATCTTTGTATCCCTGGAGGCAAGTTTAGATAATATGATATCATATCTCATTTTAATTTGCTGCTTAAAAATGATTTTAATGATTTGTATAAACACGTTTTTCTTCTTTTTGGTGTGGTCAAAAAGTAGCTTATTTTAGTTTGTCTAAGATCAGTTAGGAAGAAGCAGAGGAAAGGTTTGAACTAGAAATGATTGGATATCAGTACTGTACATCTGTTGCCTATTTAATACTGTGACAGTTTGGTATCATTTTTATATTGCCTAAATATTGTCACCATATAGAATACTAGGAAACATGAAAATGATAGACTGAGCCGAAACATTATGTCAGAAATAGTCAAACTTCTGCCCTGCATATCTTTTGAATTCCAAGTCCAATAATGAATTGCTATTTGACATCATAGCCATGTTAACTAATAAGTATTTAAATTCAAAATATCTGGCGGGCATTACCTTGCCTATTCCTGTATTAGAAGATAGTTTCCTCAGTTTTAATGAGAAAAGAATGATGCAGGTTTAGTGTATAGAGAATCATTTGACGATCAAAAACGACAGCTTTTATAAAATTTGCTAAAACTATCTGATTGTCTTCTGATCATATTTTTCATCTATACTAAGCTTTCTTCCAAAACGCTGATCTACTGTGAACTGAGCATTTTTGTTACCCATGTTTTTAATTGGGAACATTAAAATGGTATCCAGAATTCAGACTTAGAACCAGAGATGATATTCAGCAGGTTCTGACCAGTTCTGGAGAACCGGTAGTGGAAATTTTGAGTAGTTTGGAGAACTGGTAAATACCACCTCTGGCTGGCCCCGCCCCCATCTATTCTCTGCCTACCA